>NC_080187.1:138129423-138431817 GCF_030028045.1 Hippopotamus amphibius kiboko
GATTTTCCTCCACTTCCCCCTGCTCTCTGGCTAAGTAATCCTGCAGAATGACTGCGTGTAGACAGAAAGGTGGTTCACCATCATCAAGTGTGGTTGTACACACACCCGCCAAGAGACTGCACTGAATGAAGACGTTAAGACACCATCCTCGAATTGTTCTCCATAACTGGTCCATTGCCTCCGTGTGCTCTCAATTCATTTTTCCCAGAAAAACTCTAATTATCTTGTGAATAGCACAATTATGTTGCATTCTCTTTTTTACGTCAGTCTTAATTTTTTTCAAATGTAAACAAAAATTATTTCTTGATATTTTAACCCTGTTTTGGCATTTCTTTGTTTTTTGGTACTACACTGTGAGCATCAAAAAAGATATCCAAAAAGGCCAGTGCTCCCTGGCCTTCCTCAACCTCCAGGAAGCCTTGGAATCTGCGTTCTGTGCTAGGAAGAGGAAAGGCTCTGTGAGCAGGGAGGTTCTGCAGCCTTTCTGAACCTCAGCTTCTGCTTCTACAGCAGGGGTCTCCAAAAGCAATACACTGGGTCACAGACAGAAAATATTAAAACTTCTATTATTTTTCTTCTCACCCTATAAAAATCTAGTTTCTGTATCTGTGTTACAGTGTATATAATATGTTAATGCAGTGGTGTGTCTGTGTATGCATGTAGGTGTAATTTTAATTTTAGTGACTATTTATGGAGGGTGTATCTTGTAATTTTTTTTTTATTTTATTTTTTTCATTTACTATTTATTTTTGGCTGTGTCAGGTCTTTGTTGCTGCGCACAGGCTTTCCCTAGTTTCGGCAAGCGGAGGCTACTCTTTACTGAGGTGTGCGGCTTTTCTTGTTGCAGAGCACGGGCTTTAGGCACATGGGCTTCAGTAGTTGTGGCTCACAGGCTCTAGTGCACAGGCTCAGTAGTTGTGGCACACGGGCTTAGTTGCTCCGCAGCATGTGGGGTCTTCCCGGACCAGGGATCGAACCCATGTCCTCTGCATTGGTAGGTGGATTCTTAACCACAGCACCATTAGGGAAGTCCTCTGGTAATTTTTTAAATGGCTTTAAATCACGTATCATACAATGCATCCATTTCAGGTACACAATTTGGTAACTTTTAGTGTGTTTACTTGTGCACCTATCACCAAGATCAACTTTAGAACATTTTCTTTGCCCTAAATCACCTCTCCCAGTTCCACCCCTCCCAACCCCCAGTCACTGGCAGCCACTCATGTAATGCTTGTCTGTATGGATCTTCCTATTCTTGGTGTTTTATGTGAACAGAATTTTACTAATGTGGCCTCTGGGGTCTAGATTCTCTCACTCAGCACCATGTTTCCAAGGTTCATTCGTGTTGCAGGAAGGCACAGTTCTTTACTCCCTTTTACGGCTGAATAATATTCTAATGTGGATATACCACATCTTACGTAACCACTTATCATTGCTCTTATGAGTAAGCAATCAAACGTTGTCCTGATCTGTATAATCTATGTATTATAGGCACTATGCATCAAAGATTATATTTAAAATAATAACTGTCAGGCACTAATGAACAACAACAGATGTTGTAAGTGCTGGAACTGGTTTCTGAAAGTCCACTTAGGGCGCAGGTATGCCCTTCATTTGCTGAGGCCCAAGGTTTTGCTGGCAAGGAATTCAGGGGGCTCAGGGCAGGCTGTTAACCAACCGTCATGGAAGTATTTCAATATTTTAACAACTGAGGTGGCCATACGTATGCATTGATGCTGACATCTCGGTGGCAGAGTGGCTGTGAGGGTTAAAGGAGGCTAGACACGTGGAGGACCTGGGGGTTCTTACTTGGAAACATGTGGTACCCTGCCATGGGTAGCAAGCACGACTGTCCGCCTAAAGTCACTGCTCCTCATTCCACTCTATCTAGGACTACTTCCCGCAGCTGGGTGAGTCCCTCTCCTCGAAGCCTACTTTGTTATGCATCTAAAGGGAGCCGTAAGGTCATCAGCATGGGCGAGCACATCCCACTCAGACATCAAAAGGAAAATCTCTTGCCTGGTCCCTATGATCCCTTCCCTGGCAAAAGAGGAGGGCACACCTGGCTGGAGTCTGATGGGACAGCCTAGATGGGAAGCCACTGGGGTGCAGGAGAAGAAAGTTCAAACAAAATCCTACCCTTTTGGGTCCCTGCTTGCCTTGCGTTGGCCAGTATCCCCAGGATATTCCCTGATTCCATCTAGAGCCTGTGGATCACTTCTCATTTTTGCCATTAAAATCACAGAATTTAGGAGGAAGGCGAGGCCCAGGTAGAAAAAATTACTTGCTGAAGATCACACACAGATAGCTCGCTTGTGGAGAGCTGAGTTGAGGGCAGAGGTTTTCTGATTACAGGTTAGAGCTTCTTGCAATTCACCAGCTCTGCGAGAAAAACCAGTTTAAGAGCGTTGGCTGAAATGACTTCAGTTCAGTACAAATGATGAGTTTCATTGAATGACTTCTCCATCCGTAACAGTGCCCCACACTTGTACTGTACTCAGTTTATACTCATAAAGTGATTTCACATGCCCGGGCTCTTTCAGGCCTCTTTGGAACTATGTACAATTGAAGGACTTAGCTGGATTGGAAGTGAAAATAATACTTAGGAGAATGGACTCAAAGGACTTAGTCTGAAGAAGAGAAAGATGAAGGGGCACACTGATGACATTTTAGACGTTCTAGACAACAAAGATTCTCTACAAAGGGAAGAGAGGGTGGATGCTCATTGCCTCGAGAGGGTGGAAGGAGAACATAGCAGGGTCCAGGCGGCATGTAAGTGAAAGTACGACCATGGCAGATGAAATTTCATTGGTGAATTAGGATTTATCTTCCCAGGAGGGTTTGTCACAATCTCTTTTGGTTATTTGAATGCACTGACCTGTTGGCAGTGTTTTCCTGAAAGGAAAGGCAGGATTTGGATGCAAAACAGCAGAAGTTCCTGCTTAATGGTGCGAAGGAAGTCACAGGTCACCTCAGCCGGGGCACAGTGTTCCCTGCTCTACCCTCCCTACCTCTGTGTCATTAACTGGAATCCTGTAGGGTATCCAGCCCCTCCGGGACTCCTCAAAGTGTTCAGAATCATAAGGGCTTTGAGCTGCAGGGAGCAGATACCCCAGCTCCAGCCAGCTTAACGAATAAGGAGAGTCACTATCTCCTATGACAGGACATGGAGAACTAGGTCAGGACCTTGGTGTGGGATGGTGAACTGCTCATCAGCGCCACCCAGGCTCTGGGCTCTTCAACTCTCTGTGCAGGTGTCCTCAGCTTTGCCTTCATCCTAAAGCTTTCCTTGATGGTTATAAGGTAGAGGCCTGGAGCCAATGGGGTCACATAAATTCTCAATCATAGAAGAGAGAAAATGGCCACCTGCATCCTAGTCATGACATAAAAGCCTTTCCTTTTCACCTGATTGGGAAAATTAAGTCACATAATCCTCTCTGTTTGGCCAAAGTCAGTCACCAGGGAAATGCCATGAGCCAATTGGCCCCTGGCTTTTAGACCAAAACAAGTGTGGTTGTAAGTTTGGGAGTTAACTGGGATGCCCACTCTACTTCTGTTCCATCAGGACGAACATTTACACACAGTGCCTGCCTGGGTGAGGACCGAGGCTGGGGCCACTGGCTCTTTCAGTCACCGCCTAGGATGAGACCACTTCTGAATCCAAATTCTGTCTTCGTTCTACTACCATTCATGTCACACTCTGAAACTTCTATCATTCAAGTAACACCTTCACATTTTTTTGCTATATCAGCACACCATCTGTGTCATTCCTTACTATTTTTCTTGAAATAAGCTCACTTCTTTTTCATAAGTTTGTTTAAAAATGAAATCTTATCACCATTGGAAATAGGAAACCTGTGTCTCTTGCCAAAATTTTAAGTTTGCCGTTAAAACAAATACAATGTTAATTAATTTTATCTAGACACAGATGCCTGCAAAGGTACTAAGACAGCTTCTTTAAAAGGGAGATTAGCATGTGTTTGAAAGTGTTAAAGACACACCAGCACCCAACAGAGACTTTCTCTTTATTCTAAGCAGATGCATTGAAAGAAATTTGAAAGGAGAATAGCTTTCCCACGATCTGGCACGTTATTTAATGACACGTCTGTGTATCACATTTTAATAACCAATGTGATTAACCAAAACCAAAGTAAATAACCAATTTTATTTTATCATTCTATTTGAGTAATCCTAGACCTAACTGCATCTCATGTGCCATTAGTGACCCGTGCCCTAGTTTGGGGGAAATGGTCTATTAGAGTCTGCTGCCTCCCTTCAATCTTCTTCCCTCTTTAGTACTCAGGTAGTGAAAGCAATTGGGAAGGTATTGACCTTGTGTATTACACATGGGCCCATTATCAGTGATCCAACTGCATGTGTATTTCTTGAACACTTACTGTGATTCTAGAGGGTATTAGGCAGAGCTCGTCCCCTTAATGTACTTGTGATCTAGGTGAAGAAAGAGGACTCAACAACTGGAATGAAGAAGGGGAAAATGGGTGAGGTTGAAAGAGCAGCCTCTGCCCTCCCCTCCTGTAGCTCAGAGGTAGTCTGAGGTGCCTGGTACACTTTGGCCCCTGGCTGATGTCCAAGGGGTGAGGGCAGGGACCTGGGTCACTCCTTGCCTCCCCTGATCTGGAATGGATTTTACACCCCCAGTGAAGGTATAGCCGAGAGCCCCACACTGTCTGCTCCTCCTCCCAGCCTCACTGGGATGCCAGCCAAGCCCTGCAGAGAGAGATGCTGCCTTGCCTTCTCAAACACTCTTTAATGACCAGCATAGCTAGGGGGACTTTATTTAAAGGAACTGCACGCTCAAGTCTCCCCTCCAAGTTCTGGGAATCTTGCCTTTTGGGGGGCTCAGCCAGACCTTGGAAGCAAGAGGAAAAAGCAGGATATGGCTTCTGCCTTGGGTGAGTCGAGGCCTGGGGTGCCGTCTCTGTGCCTGGGAGGATGCAGTTCATGCAGAGTGACTGTCTGGAAGGGCCTTTTCATTTGCTTAGTTTTAGAAGATTCCATGGGCTGGTCCTTAGCTGGGATTGATTCCTTTGTGCTGGTGTTGGTTGGTGTGCTGTGCTCATAGCAGTGGGTGGGATGCCTTTCAGAGGAGGCAGGCGGAGTGGGGAAGTGAGTGCAAACCCTGCCCTGAATAATGATGAAAGTTTCAGGCTCTATCAGAGACTTCTTCCTCTCGGCCATCTGCCGACACATGGGTGCCCTTTCATCCTAATGTCATTCATCTTCTAAGGCTTATTGAGAGCTGACCAGGTCATGCTTATGCCCCACACAGATCATGCACTGCGTAGATGCCACTGAATGTACCCCTTCCCGTTACATGGGGCCATGGCCACGTTCCCCTCTCTTGGTCCCTGACCATCTGCTTTTACATTCCCTCTGTCATCAGTTGTATTAATAACCTCTCCTTCTTGCTCCTCTGTCGAACTCAGCTTTTAAATTATTTAGCAAAACCTGACTAGCTCAAAAGACAGCTTTTCAGCTGTCTGTTTAATGTTCTTTTATTGACTTACTAGGTAAGGAGTATGGGAGCTTCTTGTTGATTTGGGTTGGGACTTGGGAAAATGTTTTACATCTTCGTGGCTGGCACCTGCCTTGGGACCTGCTCCCCACATCAGCTCCTCACCTCCAGTATGGCCACCCCCAACATTGGCTGCCCCCACGTGGTGAAAAGAACATGGATCAGGGAGCTAGATAGGCAGTGTGAGATTCTGGGGCGAGGCAACCCCTCCAACCTTCACATCGCTCATCTGTCACATAGATGTAGATGTAAATTTCACAAACTCAGAAGATGTACGATATGTATAATTTTATTTTCCTATAAGAATTTAATTTATGTTTTGAGTCCCTGTTCCACATGGTGGAAGAAGTTTACTGTCAAATAATTTGGGATTTCATGTCCTTTCCCCAGGTTTGCATTTATGTTCTGGAGGACTTATCTAAAAACACCACCATTCCAAGGGCCCAATTGCTCATTGATGTCATTTGGGCATCTGCTGAGCTGTCCTCCCTGTATGGGTCTCTGTTGTCTATCCATGCAATCTCCAGAGACAGTCTCCTATCTAGAGGGTCCCCCCATCTGGAATTCTCTCCTCTCCTTCTCAGCAATTTTTGGGAGCACAAGTATTATTCTCTGACACTGTCCAACGCTTCCTCCACCCCTCCAGTGGTGTGCTGGTAAATTGTTTAACAACCACCTCTGAGGGGGTGGAGGTCCTGATTTGCAGAGTTTGCCAATGTCTGGGATGTAAATCCTCCCACCATGGCTGATTTCAAGCTACTAATGATTTAAAAATCCAGTCACAAAATTCCTGTAAACATATCAATCAACTCTAGCCAGCCAGCTCCAGCACACCACTGTGTGACACATTTTGTAACTGGGTCTCTGGAGATGAACTGCCTCCCTGCCACAGTACCAGCAGATAAGACAGAAGTGTTCTCGTTCTCACACCCCTGAAACGAATCTGAGATTTTTCTACCTGCTCAGGTGCCCTGGGAGAGAGCAAAGGCCACGTTTGCAAAGGATGCCACATCATCTGTGCTATCTCATTGCTTCTCTTCTGACTCCTCTTTCTTCTAGCCTAAGGAACATTTTTCTAGTTGGCAGGATGGCTTTGAGTTGGAGGTAGCAACTTCTGTTACTCAGTCCAACTCTTAAGCTTGCATGACTTCCATTGCCAAAGGGCCTTGGCTTTTCAAATGGCTCTTTTCTCTGTTACCACATCCCTTCCCTAAGCAACTAACACAAAATAGCCTAATGATTGAGAGGAGAAAAAAGGACCAAAGAGAAAAATAGTTACAAAAAAGAAAAATTCATCAACATCTCAAAAGCATCATTCTATTGGATCAATATAGTAATACTTCACTATTGGGAAGAGTATTAGGAGCAGTAAGTGAGAAAAGATATGAGAAGAGCTTCAGGCAGAGTATAACAGAGAAGGGACTCCATGACATGGGTTTTCCTTCTCTTTCCCCTCCAGCTGAAGGAATCAGAATTTCTACTGGTTTGCGTTATATTGAGTCAAGCATGGCTCTTGTGGGCACTGACAGCCCCATCTCCATCCCCTACTTCACCCTGAGGGTGTGGCACTATTTGGGGTCAGAATGGACATTGTGCCTTTCCACCTAGAAGTCAAGAAAGAAATACCCATCTTCACAAAGTATTTATAGATCTCGTGTACAGCATCTTTTAGCTAAACGAGTTAAGGAGTAAATGACAGTGCCATTGCAGGGTGAATTAATACATGTTTAAATTGTTTGAGACTCTATTTTAGCTCTCATTGAATCCTAGAGCAAGAGGGATGTTAATGAGGATACCATCCATTTTAAAGGACTTGCTATCATCTTGCTTTGTGTTTTTGACCTCAGCCTCCCTGCTAGACACATCCCTGAGGTCAGGACTCGCACAGAATTCTGTTAATGGTTAGAAAATGGCTGCTGAATTATTTTCCTGATTTTGTGGTTTCATTATAGTTTTCCCCCTACAAGAAGCTACCCACTCAGGAAAGTGATAGAGGAAGTATATTTCCTCAATATCCCATTGCTTGACTCTTGGCAGATAGCCCTATCTGGGTCTGTCATTGCTACGGATTCCAGTCTAAATGACCTGTACAGGGAATGCTAATTGTTCCTTCTCTGGGGGAGGGTTTAGAATATGGTATTCCATTCTGGCTTCATTCAGAGTCTTCAACCACGGAGATGCCTTTCAAATTCCATAGGATGTGGCTACCTTTAGAAACAGAAGTGGTCCTTGGAAGCCCATGGGGGCTTTCTCTACCCTGGCGTGGTAAAGGAGTGAGATTTCAGTTTGTCTCATCCCCTGAGGCACAGACACTCAGCATGGCTTCTTTTGATCTTGGGGAGATGGAAGTGAGGAGGAAATTCCTAGAGAGGGAATTGGAGATCGTTGGTTGGCAATGAACTCCACCACATCAACATTCACATCGGATTTTGTGAGTACCAGCTGACTGCAACCCTGGATAGGTCCTTGAGGAAAATAGCATGGCCAGGTTCCAGCCTGCAAATCAGATCAAATGCAAGGCCAGGCTCTTGGCATGGGGAAATAACCAAAGGGGCTCTCAATACTAACTTTTTTTTTCCTTTCAAGAAAAACTGAGCGGATATCTTTTTAGCTGTGAGATATCTGGAGATAGGAATGGGAGAAGGAGGCTCTGTAAATCTTGCTGCAGATTCTCTCAGAGTTTTGAGTCTCAATCTCTATGCCTGTGGTGGCATGAGAATAATATGCAGGGGTAACAAACAACATGTTTCTAGTTATTCTCCCACTCCCACTCCCCTTAAGAAACTTTATAGTCCTTTCCCATTTAAACTAGCCTGTGAGGCATCTATTGCCTCAATAAAGTGCTCTCTCTTTAGAGCAGAAAAGCAGAGGGAAGAGTTTAAAAGATTGGGCTTTTGAGTATCAAAATTCAAGGCCTTGGAGGAGGTTGATTGTTAGAAGAAAATTCTCCCCTCCCCATCTTTTTTTTTTTTATTTTTTTTAAGTTAATTTACTTATTGGCTGCATTGGGTCTTTGATACTGCACACGGGCTTTCTCTAGTTGTGGCGGGCAGGGGTGCTCTTCATTATGGTGTGCAGGCTCCTCATTGTAGTGGCTTCTCTTGTTGTGGAGCACAGGCTCTAGGCGTGTGGGCTTCAGTATTTGCGGCACACGGGCTCAACAGTAGTGGCTCACAGGCTCTAGAGTGCAGGCTCAATAGTTGCAGCACATGGGCTCAGTTGCTCTGCAGCATGTAGGATCTTCCTGGAGCAGGGATCAAACCCGTGTCCCCTGCATTGGCAGGTGGATTCATAACCACTGTGCCACCAGGGAAGTCCCTCCCCTCCCCATCTTGACTAAATAAAAATCATCTGAGATGGAAGAGGGAGCAGAGAGAATCAGAGGGTGGGTGAGACACAGAGGTAAACTGTAGTGTGGGTTCTAAGAAGGTAACTTGAGTTCCTGTCAATGACTCCAGGATGGGGTAACATCATAATGAACCCCTAGGTAGGTTAGAGGATGCTTCAAGAGTGTTTGCGTCTTACTGCTACATTGGAGCCTGGGGAATTGGCATGTTTGTAGAATCCCCTTGAGGCCAGTGTGGCATGGGAAAGAATAGATTAGAAATGGCTGCTTGGTATATCTTTAGGCAGAAACATCCTAGAACAGTCTTAGAGTTTTACTTAGACTCTAGTCTTGGAGTCTAGAGTTTCTTAGCGCTTCCAGGAGTGGTAGACAGCAGCAGAAATTCCTTAGATTCCCAGAAAAGAGTGTGGAAGTAGCTGAGATAGAGCCAGCCTTGAAGAACCCAGGGATGGGGATGTGGAGGATGTAAGATGACCTTACTTCAGTCTTTATACCTTGCAGCAGACGTTTTTTCCTTGTAGAAGATTAAGAAGTGGTGGCTGCAATTTCTTGAAGAATCCAGACTAACCTTTGCCAAGGACACTTTCCAGCCCTTTGACTTAAGACCTTCTCCTGTAGAATTTCCACCTCCTAGCCCCTTCATCTTCAGAAGGGGTGTGGCGAGGTCTGCATTGTCCAGTATAGTAGCTACTAGATGCAAGTGACCATTTAAGTTAATTATAATCAAATTAAATTAAAAATTGAGTTCCTCAGTTGCACTAGCCACATTTTGAGTGCTCAGAAGCCGCATGTGGCTAGTGGCTGCCATATGGAGCAGCACAGTATAGAGCATTTCCATCATCATTGGAAGTTCTATTGATCAGTGCTGTGGCCATTGCCACTAATTCTGCTAAGACACTGACCACTAATCACCTCCTCCTCCCTTAACACCCACCCACCCACAAGGGGGTTGAGTCCAGAGAATTCTTTCACCAGTTTCTGAGCTGGCATTTTCCTGGATGTGACCATGTTCAATTAGTGGTGCTCTTTTGCAGACACTTCCCAGTCTCCATGCTGCTCTCACCACCACCACCAGAGCCCACAGAGTTGTGCCATGATGGCTTGTGTGGATGTTAAATAATCCACCCAGAGGCTGCTTGTCCTGGTCAAACAGGAATAGGAGACTTTCCATTCAGAACCTAGAGTTTCACCAATTCCCAGAATCTACCATTTCCATCAAAACCATCAACTGATGTCGTCTCCTAAGACTAGAAAAGGAGAGGCCAGCACCCTCTAGTGGAGACAGAAGTCACAGAGGTTGGGGCTTGGACCCCAGCCCTGCTCATTCTTAGCAGGGGCTTTGAATATCTTATTCCTTTTCTGAAAATTGAGATAACTATACCTACCTTATAAAATTGATTGTGGGGATAAATGTAAAATACCTAGGACAATGGCTGCCATATAATTGAGCCTCAGTAAATAAAGGCTGCTATTTTTATTTCTCAGTTGCCCTCTGGGATAACTTGCGCTTTCAGGGTAGAGCAGTAAGAGGAAGGAAAAACGGCAGTGGCTCCCTGCACCACAGGTCTCTTGATCTTGCCATCTGGCAGAATGAGGAATCGTCCTGCTTAATTTGTGAAAACTGCCTCATGCCTCAGGCTACACCTGGTTTACTCTGGTGGGTGTTGGGCTTTTGTCAGGTGTGGTGGTGGCATCATATGCCTGGAAGGGTGCATTTAAAAGAAATCTTTGGGATCTGCCTTGAGGGTATTTTGGAGAAGGAACCCCAAACATCATTTCGGAAGAGTTGAACATAGGGTACAGGTATACAATGGGATATTACTCAGCCATAAAAAAGAATGAAATAATGCCATTTTCAGCAACATGAATGGACCTAGAGATTATCATACTAAGTGACGTAAGTCAGACAAAGACAAATATTATGATATCACTTACACATAGAATTTAAAAAATAGTACAAATGAACTTATTTACAAAGCAGAAACAGACTCACAGACAGAGAAAACAGATTTATGGTTACCAAAAGGGAAGTGGGAGGAGGGATAAATTGGAAGTATGGGATTAACAGAGCACACTACCATAAATAAAATAAACAGCAAGGATTTACTGTATAGCACAGAGAACTATATTCAATATCTTATAGTAAACTATAATGGAAAAGAATAAAAAAGAATACAGATATGTACATTTGAGTGTGTATAACCAAATCACTTTGCTGCACACCTGAAACTAACGCAGTATTATAAATCAACTACACTTCATTTAAAAAAAAAGATCAGTCCAGAGTGACTTACTTAGTTTAGACTAAAAGGAGATGGGAGAATAATAAGACACTTTCAGTTCTGGTCTTCCTTATGTAATCTTAGGTGTGATTTGGTCAATCCTAGATGATGTGTATGGTTAAGGTGGCTCTGAGTGTCAGACCTTCCCCCGGCAATATTGTCTACCTTTTTAGGCTACTGGACAGGTAATTGACTTAATGCATTAAAAACATTTAATGTACTTTTTTATGTTTAAGATGTTATCTTAGGCACTGTCAGGACTAAAGAATTTTAAAAGATACTGTCTGTAAGGAATATATCTCAATAGAGGAATATAACATATGGACCCAAACGTGAGTAATACAGTGAATCTAAGTGCTGTGAGAGCAAAGGATTGTGGAATCCAGCGGGAAACCCTCCTTCCTGGTGATGCAGTGTGGGGAAATGAGCATCAGTGGACTCTCTGCTGACTCACCACTGAACTTGCTGGTGCATTAAGCCTCTCCCACTGCAGCTTCTGCCTGTGAGGCCCCAGTGGAGGGGGGCCAACCTGGGTTTGACGGATGCTTTAATATGATCATCCTGTGGATAACTGGAATTGGTAATACATCACATGGGAAGTACTAGGTGTACTAGATATTGAGCCATTGGCAAAAAGCCAAGCTTAATGAACTAATCATAGAGAGCACCATGGTTCTCTATAATATTTCTGTTTAGTGTTAAAAGATGGGTGGAATTTAAACCAAGGGAGGCAGTGAGGTTATAACAGGGATGTCAGGTCAATAGAATCGAAGCTAAGTGCCAAACCATGTTCTAGATGTAGGTCATGATGGGGAAAAGATTAGGGGTTGGCCAAGAACTTAATTCCTGATCACCAAGTGATCCTGAAGGCCCAAATCCTGCCATGTCATGGTATTGAACACCTCCTTCCTTTGTCTGCACCACACGCCTTTATTTAGGGCAGGTGTTAAGAAATGTAATTTCTGGATCATATTGTATGAGCGTTTAAAATTTTAATAGACATTGGTAAATTGTCTTCTGGAATGACCACACCAACTTATACTCCAGCAGCATATGAAAAAGCCAGTTGCCCTGTGACCTGACATGAAATAATATCAAAAGAAATCTTTACCATCCTGACAGGTAAAGATGGTCTTCGATTTTTAAAAGATTTCTATTTCCTTGACTACTAGTGAGTTTGAATATGTATAGGACATTTGTGTTTCCTCTTTTATGAACTTCCCATTCATGTTATTTACTCGGTTTTCTATCAGATTTACTGAGACAATGATGGGAATGGCAGCCCCTGGATCTGCGTAATTCAGAGATTCTGATTCTTTCTCTTTTTGTGTCAATAGGTAGGGATTCATTACATAGTCTGACAATAATTTTTTGTCATTTATAGATATTTCAAATATTCTAATCTCTTTAGATTTTATATGCTGTTTTAGATTGCACAGATATTTTAATTCTGAAATAGTCAAATCTATCAATTCTTTCATGTACAGATTTTTGCATTTGGGATTTTTTTTTTAGGAAATCCCCACATCATGAATTTGTTCTCCTGTTTTTCCTAAATCTTCATAGTTTTTAAATACTTTTAACTATGTAAACCATGTAGGGTATGTATTCTTCCCTGGTGTGAAGCAGTGAGTCAAATTCATTTCCAAATTGTCTCCCCAAACCATTAGTTGAATGTCCAGCATTTCCCCAGTAATTTGCAATACTCTCCTTTAATATATTCTAAGTCCCCCAGTATCTTCCATTCTCTGTTTATAGTTGCTCTTCTGAGTCTTTGATCTATTTATCTGGTCCTGTACAAATACCACACCTTTGTAACTACTAGAGCTTGATTAACATGTGGATTTTTGAGAAGGCTACTCTTCATGCCTTGCACTTTTAAATTTTTATGTTCAGAATTACCATGGCTATTCTTGAGTGCTCCCATTTGTAATCAGTTTGTGAATTTCCATAAAAACTCCTATTGAGATTTTCTTGGTGATTGCATTGCAATCATTTCAGGAAAAAAAAAATCACATTTTCCAAGAATTTAGTCATCCAATTTTGGAATATGGTAGGACTCTCCACTTTTCAAGTTATTATCTTTGTCTTTGAAGATGGCTTTACAGTTTTTCTTTAAATAAATAATAGGCATTTCTGTTAGGCATTTTAATGGGTTGTGTGACTCTTATGAATGTGACAGCATCATTATTATTGTGATTTTTATTAAGTATGAAATAATAAAACCTTTGTAAATGAGCTCAGCTGAGTATAGCCTTCTCTGTAGCTATGACTTTGTGTTTTGCTCTTTTAGAAATTTGAAAGCTAAGCAGGTAGGAATTTTCTATTCATCAGGACTTGAGCAACAGAACCATGTCTCTACACTCGGTGTGCCCCAGATAGAAGGATGTACAGATTTCTACCAATAAGGGATGACTTATCAGATGTGATTCTGAGCCTACACTGACAGAGAAGTGGTGAACATCAACTCATCACATTGCTAATTTATACCCATGACTACTGATGCTCTAATCCCATAATGAGCCATCTATTCTAACTAGTTTCTAGAAAAGATGAACTTATATTTAAAGAAAAAAGTACAAGAATCTTTCTAATACCAAAAGTTTCAGGTAAATATTTAGCAAGATCATTAAATATTCTTCCAAAGAGTTGAGGATAGTACCAATTTGGTTGTACTTCAGCTTGTCTTATCAAGTTAGATAATTCATGAACTTGGTTTGGTCTAAGTATACATTTCAATGTATCTTGAAGTTCTCAAAGCTAACCATGGTTTGGACTCTGAGGACATTTTTAAGTGTGTAGTAGATATTGGACATTTTTAAGTGTGTAGTAGATATTGGACATTTTTAAGTGTGTAGTAGATATTGAACATATCCATTTTTACTTCTGCAATAGCTTTGTGTGAAAATTTCTTTTTCATGTGTGAAAATGTGAAAGTGAACTGTTCTTCCAGGCTAGTAACAGCTTGTGGTCCTCTCTGGCAAACATTTTGGAATTCAGTAACAAGATGGTTTTAATTTTCCTCTGTGGCAGAAGTGAAGTGAGCGCTCCTGGGAAGACACCTTTCATCTTCTGGGTTTTTCTGGTAGTAAAATAAAGTTTTGTGCCTTTCTTATCTCTACCTCGCAGAAGCATTTCAAGCACCTAAGAAGTACACCAATGTAGACTGCCACCAACACTCATAAATGAAGAGCTGCATATAAACTCATGTAACTAACAGATACCAATGATTTGGAGGCTTTGGGAGTGATAAAAAGTAGACAAAGATTCAGAAATAAAAACTTAGACCTGTATTCATAAGAACGAGTAGAATATTGGGAAACCCCAAAAAGGGAAAGGAAAAATCTCTATCATTCGGGATCCATGAATCTGGACCCTAATAATCATTTCTAGTTCGTTGTGAAATTGATGAGAATTAGTTTGTAAACTCATTTTTTAAAGCTCTTTTGAGCCAAATCTGCATATGACTATTTGATAACTTGGAGAGTTTAAGGACAAAAAATTATTTCAATTTGCAAAGCGACTACATGATATCACATCTTTGCCCACTATTTAAAATTAAATTCTCAAACCAGGAAACATATTATTCACTTGAAATACTTGCAGAATTGACTTTACTGTGAAATCCTATGTCTTTCATAGGTCTATTCTTACACAGGAGGATTGGTGTCTGTGTGGTTTATAAAATCATCTTGCAGCTTCTCAGAAGGACACGCTGTTTATAAAGGTTGGATGCATGCTGATTTTTGGAAAGGAATTAATACATAATTTGAATTCAGAGTACAAGCTTTTGAAAAATATGATTCAGCTTGGAGAAGCATTTCCGAGATACCTCTGGGGGATAAATGTCTTTTATTAATCCAATCAGCCATTGGATGTCATTCTTCCAATTTAATTGTTTATCTGCCAATGGGTGACTCTGCTTCTTATGCATGTCATTTCAGTGGGTGCAAATGGTGATGGCAAATAATTGTCCTCTGGGAGATAATTGCTCTTATAATTATTTACCCATGCAAGTTAGCTCAGTTAAAAATTTAATCCTCTGTCGGATGACCTGGCAACGTGAGAGAATGTGTCTTGTATGTACTCAAGTGGAGGAAGAGCCCTTGCATTTTTTAGACATTTTCTGGGTGCCAGGCACAGTGCTAAGTGCCTTATATACACTATTCCACTGAATCCCACAATCTTCCTATCAAATGGGCATGATTATCATCTCTTTATTTATGAGAAACCCTCGGTCCTGTAGATGGCAAGTAGAGGAACCCAGGTTCAAATCCAGGCCAACAGACTGGTATGAAATAAATCCTGTTTCACAAGCTGTTTGCAAGGCTTAAATGAGGAGGCAGCATTTGTAAAGAATTTAGCCCAGTGCTTGGCATATTATCTTTACCCTTAAGTCTGTCATAGAGGTTTTACTTCTATGATCACTGCCTGCCTCCTTCCAGAAACCCATTCCAACGGGCAGGGTAAAACATCATACCTGGATCCTAAATGAGAGGAAAGAGTTCTTTGGAGGCCTTCGCACACCCCACCTCCTTGAGAATCCTTCATCTGGCTGCTCTGGTCCTTAGGGATTCTCTCCTCTCTGAATTCGCATGACTGTCTCGTCTCTGTTTCCTACTTAGTAACAGCGCCTGGATGTAGAGTGCACTGTAGCGGTCTCTATCATATGCAGGCTTGCTTTTCCTCAGTCCAGGTTGTAGATTTCTTGTGTGCAGGGCTTCTGTGGATCTCTCCACAGGGTCTCCTAGGGTACAGGGCTCCATACCAGACCCTGGATCAATACTCTTTGATTACGTGTGAAACCTACAAGTCGTTAACTACCTGAAGGCTAGAAGGTGCTGAGGGCTCTCAGGTGCAAGGGAGCTGTTCATTATGAAAAGGTGGGAGAATGCTCTTGAGGGACTGTCATCTATCATCACTACCACCTCTTGGCTGGCCTTCCTCTTTTGATGATCTTTGCATAATATGGTGATTTGGCATGCCAGGGGAGATCTTTTGGGTTTTTTCCCCTTCAGAAAAACTGGCACTGACAGCTCCTGCCTCCTTCCCCAAATCCCGTCTGTGCCCTCGCACAAAGGGCTGTAGAAGGGGGTGAGAGGTCACCATTTTGCAGGGAGAAGTGATGTTTATGAAGAGTGACACTGACTGGTTTTCTGCCCCAAAATTGAGGGAAGTGAGTCCTCAAAGGAACTGCCGGTAAAGTTTGCAGTTATATTAAGAAGGGAAGGCTGATGTGCTGCACACGGGGTGTCTGGGCTGGCCGCCTTGTCCGGCCGCTATCAGAGCAGGCTGGGGAGAGGTGTGAGAGTACACTGGCGAGATGGGACCGGGAGGCGGGAGGCAAGGATAGCCCTTGGAACCAATCTGCTACAAAGAGCTGGGGGATAACGGCCCTGCTGCTACCTCAGGCCTGAGCTCAGGCTAGTAGGGAAGGTGAGGTTGGAGGCTGAGGGTTTCCTAGGGAGTCACAGAGCCCAGGACAGCTCCTGGGATGGGCTCCTTCTTCAGCTGGGCTCCCTGGGGCCTGCCTGCTTCCACACCACTACTTTGCAGAAGGAGCTCAGGCAGCAGTGACAGCCAGTGATGGCAGCAAGCTTAGCCATGGGCAGTCTGGTAAGCAAACCACCCGTCCATCTTCACTTTCACACCATGGTCTAGAACCGAGTTTGGGCAGAGAAGAGGAAGGCGGTGGGAGGGGAGCGAGCAGACCAAGCTTCCCCTCCCTCTAGGCCCCCAGAGCCACAGGTCCATCCGGCCTTCCCTTTCGGGGAGCGCTTGAATGGAAGATATGCCAGGAGTTCTCACATGGCCAGGACAAGGTCTTAAGAAGTGAAGCAAAGCTATTTTAGTAAGTAAAAATGACCCCCAAATTAAGGAATTGACTGTCATTTCAGGAGCAGTACACAGCAGGAAAGATGGTTTCCAAAAAGCAGAGTGGTAGCAAATATTGGTAAATGGAAGCTGATTTGTATTTAAATGGCCAAGGATGAGACTTCTTAATGAAACTCATCACTTCTTGAGCCCCACCAGGGACAGATGTTGGGCTGTGCATGCCCTGAATTCTCACGATGTCTCTGCCAAGGAGGCTGAAACCTTCCCCTCTCAAAGCCACAAGCAGCCGAGGTTCAGAGTGGTGACTTGACTTGCTAACCTGGCAAGGTTAGTTAGCAGCTGAGCTGAGAGGCAGACCTGTTACCTGCTCTTTCCACCAAGCCATCCTGCCTTCCTACTACCCCAGCTGTAGAGTGCTTATTATGTGCAGAGGACCTCGCAGGGTCCTGCCTGCACTAACTGAAAATTGTGGCCTTGCTCTGAAGCTAAAATGCATCAGTTTGACATATGGGATGGTTGGGGGAACACCAATTATCTCCCCCAGCCCGCATATTCCCAAGAAGTGTAGGATGCCGTGAAGGACAAGGTGGGACCAAGTCGGCTTGAGGGCCTCCAGGTGTTTTTTAAGCCCAGTCTTCACCCACATGGTCTGAGTTCTGTATCTCTCCTCCTTGCCTCAGTCATTTTTTCAGGATTGACATGCTGATACCATCAGAGGAAATGATTGACAGTGATATGCTTCTTCAAGGGTCACGTGCAGAGCCAGTTGCCATTTAAATAAAACCTTACCTCCAGTGTCCTGCTCACAGTGTTCACAGCAGCACTATTTACAACAGCCAAGACGTGGAAGCAACCTAAGTGTCCATCAACAGATGAAAGGATAAAGAAGATGGAGTATATATATATATATACAGTGGACTATCATTCAGCCATAAAAAAAAAAAAAGAATGAAATAATGCCATTTTCAGCAACATGGATAGACCAAGAGCTTATCATACTAAATGAAGTAAGCCAGACAGGGAAAGACAAATATCATATGATATTGCTTATATGTGGAATCTAAAGAAAAAAAAGATACAAAGAAACTTATTTACAAAACAGAAATAGACCTAGAGACATAGAAGACAAATTTATGGTTACCAAAGGGGAAAGGGAAGGGAGGGATAAATTAGGAGTTTGGGATTAATAGATACACACTACTATGTACAAAATAGATTAACAAGGACCTACTGTATAGCATAGGGAACTATACTCAATATTTTGCAATAACCTATAAAGGAAAAGAATCTGGAAAGGTATATATGTAACTGAATCACTTTGCTGTACACCTGAAACTAACACAGCATTGTAAATCAACTATAGTTTAAACAAAGTCAAAAAAGGGCATATGTCTCCCTTTCTAGCATTGCATTGTAATGCCTAATCATTTGCATTGAAATTAAAGAGCTAGGCAATGATTATTTTAGAAACTACTGAAGAAACAGCCATTTTCTTTAGGCTCTTTTTTTTTTTTTTTTCCAACCTATATCGAGCACTGATTTTACTATGAAAATTTTGTTGCCTTCCTACAGAATAATTCCCCCCAAAAATGGAAGAGTTGGCACAGGAGCGAGTTAAGCTTTTGCAGTAAGACAGGAGCCTGTTACTAAGCTGGGGTGTAAAGCCTGAGGACAGAGGTTCCCCCCTGCATTTCACTGGGAGATATTTCAGTTGCACCTGGGGGTTGTGAGCAAGTTCTCAGTGACAGGTGATGGAAGGGACCCTCACAGGAGCATGTCTCCTTTCCAAAGGTGGCTGCTGGAATCCCTGAGCCTGTTTTTTATATTGCTGGTCAACTGAACTCATGCCTATGTCACCCTGCCTTTGCATTTCAGATTGATAGCCTTCTTTATTTCACCCTTTAATTACCTTAGGAGGAAGAGGAAAGTGAGATTGCCCATTGAAACACTCTTGAAGATCTGCAAAGCCCTAGTTTGGGGATCTGATAACTACCTGTTTATGCATTTCCTACATGGGAACACTGGAACTCGGAAAGCTTAAGACACTTTTTAAAGTGTTTTCTGGAAAGCAAAAGCTAGTCTCTGCCCTCTATTAATTATAGATCTTTTTCTGCAGAGTTATGAAAACAGTTCTATAGCAGAAGTTCCTGAAGTAACAAAGCCTAAAAAGGAAAAAAAGGGCTACTCTTTGTAAAATGGATGTGCTCATGGTGATTCTGAGTCCACACTCAAAGCCACAAAAACAGCTTGTTTTATTTCAGTGGAGCCAAATGCTTGGGTGCATGACCAGCCCTTTCATAAAGACTGAGAAAAGGGTCAAGTTGGATTTTCAGATCTAGACTGAGATGAATCAAATATATATGCAGTGCAAAGCCCTAGTGGCCTGTGGTAGCTGATAGGACATTAGGAAGAAATGGCTTTTGGCTCAGTCTAAGTTGTCTACTCTCCCTGAGTTGGTTGAACAACTTGTGTGCGCAGCTCTCCCATGGACCTGCTTAAATATGGAAGGATGAATCTCTTGATCCCCCAAAATAAGGAAGCTGTCTTTGTGAAGTTCAGATTAAATAGACCAGAGCGTAAGTTTTCCATAAATTGACCACCTTTATGGAGGAAGAGGTAGGAAGAGAAAAGAAATCGGTCTGTAGGTGAAAAATGAATGTGAAATTTTGGACTGAGAGCGTGGATGCCATAAGCAATGCCCTCCCCTGCTTCCTTCTTCTGCCTCCAACTGAATTTCCAGTGCAAATGAAGCCTGGCTCCTGCAAGGAATCACTAACGACTTTTTCAGCTGTTTCAGCATCTTTTAATATCATGACGGAAAACGTTGAAATTGCATTTTCTTGGGATTTTTATGCCGGAGAGAATAAATCATGTTGTTTTGCCAAAAAAGAAACAATCACATAAATAACAGGGTCAGGCTGAAAAGAAGTTCTTGAGGCATGAACAGGCCAGGTAATAGAGCCCCAGAGAAGGTAACTCGCCCAAGCATACTCTTTTCTGAGTCCATGGATTCCAGAGTGAAAAAATCAGGCAGGGCTGATGGAGGGCTGAAGTCCTTGAGGGCTGACATCCTCAAGGAATATTAGGTTGACAAGCTTTGATCTCAGGTGAGCTCAACTGCAAACGCTGGGGCTGTAGGAGGGGAAGATCCAGGCTGGAAGGGGGCCTGAGAACATAGGTCAGTATCAGGGTTAGCCCCACACGAGGCCTGGGGCCATCCTGGGTCTTTTGCTCAGATGGCAGAGAGCGAGCATCAGCTCCCAGAGTTCCTCTCTGGCCAGAGATGTAATGACTGTATTGAGGACCCTGAGATGCACGTCAGCGGCAGGCATCAACCTGACTGTCCATAGGAGGTAAGAGTCCTGTCAGTGGACTGAGGATGTAGCAGAGAAGTTAGCCAAGTAGCAAGTGACCTCACAACGACTGCGAAGGCAACTGGAGCTCCATACAGGGGGTGGGGCTTGTGGGAGGGTCTATGGACCTCGAGAAAGGAAGGCAAATGCCGCCGTTGCCTCAGAGGGGTGGGCCTAAAGTCAAAGCCCCAGAGGTTGATGAGTCTGAGGTTGTTTGTTCCTCATTCATTCAATTGTACACGAGCATCCACCAGATGTCACACTCTGTCCTAGGCAGTGTACCCTGAGAGGAAGCCGTTCCCTGCTCTCCCAGCGTTTATAGACAATGGGAGAACCAGAAAGGAAAATCAAATGGTGACAGTACAGTACTATGGTACTGATACTACAAATGTATTGATGGGAACTGTAGCAGTGCTGTGGAGCATCTAATCCCAGCCAGGGGCTGGGCAACAATGAACGAGTACCATTTCTCAATGCCTGTTCTCTGTGAGACGCAGTGCTGCCTCAATAGGGGATCTCACTGAAGCCTTATCACAATTGTGTAAAGCAGGCGAAAATATTCCCATTTTACAGATGATGAAACTGGGGTTCAGAGGAGTCAGATCACTTCCCCAGTGCCACACCAGTAGCGAGTGCTGGGGTGAGGATTTGAACCCAGGTCTGTTTTGGCTCCAAAGACCGTGCTCTTTTGAACAATTCAAAGGCCGTAAATATAGAACACACACAGCCAGAAACTCTCTCCTCAAGAGTCTTTGAGGATTGTTCTACCCAAAGACACAAGAGAGAAGGATAATAGAGATTACAGCGTGAGACTGAGGAAGAATTAAAATAGTGCTTTTAATATAATTTTCAGCAAACGTACAGTACGTACTTTACATCACATATTTCTAAACCGCTCATCTGGAAAATAGAAGCTGCAAAAATACAGAATACCACACTCAAAATCTATTGAGTATGTGCTTTTTTTCCCCTCCATCCTAGGAAACAGGGTAATTTTTGCCCCCTCCTATTAAAATCCAGCCTCGGCTGCTTTCAGAACTGTTGGAGCCCTCGGTCAGAGAAGTATTCGCAAGAGGGGGTTTTCTAAAGCGTGTCAGCGGGCCATCCCCACAGGAGCCCAAGGAGGAATGGGCAAGAGGAAATTTGCACACCAGGTCAGTATGACTCTTTAGCGATCCAGGAAAATGCCTACTCCAAGGGTTTGGAGGACGCCTGGCCACAGACACCTGCTTAGTCCCCATCACAGGCCTGTGCTTGGGGCCTCAAAGGACTACATACTGGCCGGACCGTCCCCACGGGGACCCTTGGGTTCTCGGGTAGGGCAGAGCACGCTAAGTCAGGCCCGCGAGGTCTGTGGGCGGTGGTGGGCTGTTCTCTGCAGGAAGAGGAAGAGGGCCAGGCCCTCAGCGTCTCACAAAGGAGTCTTCTGAAGGTGACTGTGACTCGGGGCAGGTTTTCTCAGTCTCAATGTCTTGGTACTCTGTGCCTAAAGGGGGAGGGGGGAAGAGAGCCAAGAGGAAAAACAGATCGGTCTTTTCTGGTTTTCCTACTTATTTTTTAGGCTTATATAATAGCATCCTGGCTTTCCAGTGGAATGAATAAGAGCAGGAAGTAGCGTCAATAAAATAAAGTAGCTAGGTTTTGCTAGTCACCCCAAGGAACCAGACTCCGAGCCCAAAGACCTTTATGTAGGCCAAATCTTCCTGAGAAGCATGTGCCTATACATATCTATACCAACACCCACGTGGATGTTTATTCTCCGGGAATGAATAAGAGGCATCCCAGTCATTAACTTATCTCCATCTTATCTAAGTCATCGGTGACAGACCTTGTGTTCCAGGATACTGTCACTGCAATCTCTATTGAAGAGATGGCTGTGTGCCAGGGAGAACCTTCCAGCATCCTAGTGTCACGCTTTCTCCTCCAGCGTTTGGGACTGGTTAGGTTTACACGCAGCCACAGAGGGTCACCACATGCTGAGTGAAAGGACCTCCTCGTTGGAGCGAGGTTTTTAAGCCTCTGCCATGCTTCTGAAATACATGTGGTGGCTTCATTTAAAAGGCATGAAAAACCCAGCTTAGTCTCTGTGATGATTTACAAGCTGTATAGGTCTCTATGACCGTGACATGCAGCTTTCCCGTTCAATGATTGCCACAGTGAAACCACAGAAGTCCCTGCTCATTTCCTTGTCCTCTCTAGACTCTGACCCGGTGGTACAAAAGGTGACAATGTGGAAATGTCACTCCTTTCCTCAGGATTTTGCAGCTGAGATCTGGCTTACAGAAGATGCAGCACGTGTTCTTGACAGTTTGGAGCATCCTTCCTTAACTTTCACAAGGTTCAAGTTCTTACAGTCCTGGGGTCTCTGTTAGAAGCCGTGGGGGCAGGGAGTTGGAGAAGGTGGGATAGAAATGAGAGAGCTGGGGTTGGTTCTTGTGCGCAGAATGAGTGAGGTAGAGGAGGATGAGGAGCTGGTTAAACGCTAAGGTGGAAACAGGAAGGGGGAGTGTTTTTAGAGGTCTCCAGTGTTTACCAAAGGAAAAAAAGAGTTTTTCTCATTTTAGATTTCTGTGCCCAGAGGCAAAATTTGGCAAAGGTTTTCACCTCTAGCTCTTGGCTTATTTCTCTATGAACTGTAGACTTTTGTGGGGGGTGCCTTGCTGGTCTCATCAAGGTTTCCTAAGAAGCCAGACCTGTGTTCTACTTCAGTGGCTTTTGTGGTGTCGTAAAGAGCACTGGTTCAGGAGTCAGACAGACCTCGCATTGGCCCCTGGTGACTTTCTAACTAGCTGTGTGACCTTGGGAAGCTTTGGTTTACTGAGCCTTAGTTTTCTGATCTGTAAAGTGGAAACAATGATACTTACCTCATAGGGCAGGTGTGAGAAAGCTGCTGAGAGCGTTACCTGGGATCAGCCCTGATGGCCCCTGGCACGTGGGTAGCAGCCTCTTAATAAACATGAGCCCCCATCCCCTTTCCTCCTTTAAGGGGCTGGGCTAGAGCACAATTGATGTGTTAGCTGGGTTCCTCTTGTAATGAAACTTCCTACCTCGCATACTTCCACTTCATTTTATGGCCTTTGATTATAAAATCCAACAGTCTTGACAAACCCATCTCCACGAGAGTTACCTTCTGTTAAGGTAGCATGAATTTAAGAAGAACATTGTTTTCTGGGATTTAATGGGATGGTAAAAATCTCACCCTATGGGATGTTAAGCCTCTAGAAAATTTACGATGGTTGTTCCATCTGCTCCTGGTAAGAGAACATAATCACTTTACCTTACAGAAAAATATATGGAATTTGTGCAAATCATCAATTACTGACTGTTGGCCTGAGTCATTAATACAAAAATCGAAACGTCTAGAAACCCTATTCCTAAAAGTCTAGTCTCTGATGATAGAGCAACACGTATTTCCAACCAGTGACCAGCACTGGTGTGTCTGAGGCCCTGGGCTGGAGGTGAGCTCCTGAGGTTGAGGCTGAGGACCACAGGGGTGGCAGCGGTGCCCGGGGTCTCCCCCTGGAGCTGATGACCAGTGCTGAGGACCGTCTCTCTGGCATCTCGGCACTTTGAAATTGCATTTCCAAATGCATTAGAGCAGAGGCATCTCTTGTTTCTTCTTACCTGCCTGCTTCTGGTAGAATACCCCATATATGTTGATCACTGGGCTCTGTGGTTAAGACTGGGAGTAACACAGGAAGAACAGATGTCCCCAGAATACAGCTGTTGCCATGTCCTAGCTGTTATGTGAGGGGGCATGCAAGAGTGTGGGGGGCCCACAGTCCATTTGAGTTAGAGTCTTCTGAATGGGAAGTCCCTAGAGGTAGGAAGGGGTCCCCCATTTCTTGCCCAGTATGGAGTACCCATAAAGGCAAAGAACACGAGCTTTGGATTTGTTGACCTGGGTTTAAATCTCTGCTTTGTGACCTTGAGCCAATTCCCAGCCTCATTTTCCTCTCCTGTAAGCTGAAGCTTAATAACTTGTTTCTGCCTCACAGGACTATGGTTGAGATTAAACAAGCTAATACACGCAATAAGCTGGTTCATACTAAGTGCTTGGTAAATGTTAGCTACTATTATTATTAGTTATTTATGGTTATCAATTATTCTACCAGGCATATCTACTAGCTTTCTAGTGCCAATGTTTCAGGTTGGTGGGAAGGAGGGAAGAAATCTGGAATTCAGATTTCTGGATTGACTCTTCTTTGTCTAGTTCCTACATTTTCCCCTCCTACGCCCACTTCCGTCACTTCAGGAAAAAAGATGATTACTCTGGTAGCGCTAGGGAGTGAGTGTCAGGGCCGGAAGAGACTGTAGGTTGTACAGGTCCAATTCCCCTCATCACAGACGAGAAAGATCATGTTGCCTCCATGGCAAGCCCAGACAATAACGGGATACTTACCTCATTCTTGGAAAATAGGATACCTGAATTAGATTCTTAGGGCTGAAGGACCCTTCATGACTCAGCCCAGGCCACAGCGGCCTCCGCTGCTACAGTCCATCAGCCTATGTGCCATGCTGCTTTAGACCTCAGTTTTCCAGGACAGAGGTCAGCACGCTCCAGCCCTCCCTTGACCAAAGCCAGAGACCGCCTGTCTTGGTAAATAAGGCTTTATTAGAGCACAGCTCGCTCATCTGTTTACACACTGTCTAGGGCCGCTTCCCTGCTATGACAAAAGAGTAGTGGCCACAGAGACTCCACGGCCCTCAAAGCTTGCAGTGCCTACCACCTGGCCCCTTATGGACAGTTTGTGAACTTGCTCTGCTTGGCCTCGCAATGGAGGTCTCTTCCCCTGGCTCCCTGGCAGAAGCCCACCACGCTTTAGTTCTTGTTTTCTAGACTACCTGCTCTCTGAAGCCTCTCTGATTCTTAATGCCATGAGAGTTTCCCAGCTCCCTGAAACAGCCCTCATTGCTCCCAGACAGGCAGACCCCGGCTCTTAAGATCACTATTCTATTGCTTTTACTTGTGTTCAGGTCTGTCTTGCTCATTAAACTGTGAGTTCTTGGAGGATGGGACCATGTCATCTTTACCTTTGTAGCTGGTTCAGGACCTGGCACATGGTCAAAATTTTAATGAAGCAGTGAGTGAACAAACACATGTTTGGAAAATATCAAGCTCATACGATGCTCCACTGAGTGGCACTAATCCTGCCGAGAAAAACTGTGTTACCACATGGACGGTCCCTGAGAAGCCTGAGCTCTGTCCTTGTCTCCATGGCAGTCACAGATGTCTAAGGTGCTGGGGAATCTTGGCTTTTCTGAATTCCCCGTTTTAGGCTTTTTAACTCATGTCCTCCCTGCTAGGATAACCAAGCTCCCTGAGGTCACCTACAAGCGTGAAAAAGAAGAGGCATGGGTGAGTGGCTGGGTGCAGACAGTGTAAATTCCCCGTGTAATCCCTGGCAACAGGCCCCATAAGAAGCCTCTGAACAACATCTTCCCTGCATATTCTGCCAGTTAGAGATTCCCCTGTTTTGCCAACTTAGTCTTGAGCAAACATGATACCCCAGCGGGGCAGGTCCAAAGGCTATCTGTAGGGCCGGTCACTCTCAGAGATTAGGTCCTCATAGCTGTTCAGAACTCAAGAACTTGAACTGAGTTGGGAAAGGTGAGTAAGAAGGAAACCAGGAGGGAAGGACAGAGAGAGGAGAAAAAGGACTCTGTTTATGCCTCAAACTAATTTCCACCAGCACCCTCTCTTGGAACATGTGGCATCTCTGAGGTATTGGATCTGGATTCTAACCTAAAGGGAAACACAGACCACGGTTGAAAGGAGGCTGTTGAGAGGCAGTGACATGAGTGCAGTGGAGGAATTAAGCCCCGACCAGGTGTCCAGTACCTGCTCCTGGACAGATACCTGGTTCTCCCAAACCATCAAAACAGTCAAGTAAGAACAGCACAGACAGCAAACACTCCGTCTGCTGGACTGAAAACCTGCTTGCGTGTTTTTCTCCTCTCCTCCAAACCAAACCAAGCACACAGACAACAGTAAAATAGGGTGATGAACCGAAGGGAAAAATACTAAAGCATTCAGTAAAAAATTTTTCTCTGATACTAAAAGCAGAAGCATGAAAGCCATTCTACCTGTATGTTCCAACATTTTCTAGGGTAGATGTAGAATTAAAACTGGTTTCTCTGAAATACCTTATTTCAAAACATCAGGTAGATGGAAGAACCCATCATTACTTTCTAGAAAAGAACTAGCAAATCTCAATCCACAAGAGGGGATTGGGTTGATGACAGTGCCTTGTATACAAAAGACAACTGTGGAGTTGTGGTTCTTGTTCTTAAACTTGAATATGCAACCAAGTAATCATATCAATAATCTGAAACTCTTGCCAATATTTTTACTACACTTGTGTTCTGGTCCTCTGATTTCAAAATAATAAATCTAGAAATCTAAAAAAAAAAAAAAAATCTACCATTTTCCTTATTTGTAAAAAAAATAAAACAAAATAAGGTGAACACCACAAACAGGACAGACACTTGTCCCGTCCCATCCCTCTGCTCGACTGTATAATCAGCTGCGTTGATTTCTACAGGTTGACCTTTATTGCTTCACGTCGCTCAGGAGTGCATTCAGGACTCCCAAGCAGGGCTGAGAACACAGGCCTGGTGGGCTTGACTAGGTGGCGAAGAAACCACACTTCCCAGGACCTGAACAGTGGGTGGCAAGAAAAACCAGTCTTGTAGGCTCACAGGAAGCCAACAGCTGCTTCTCCTCAGAGGGTTTCTCTGTGAGTATATACATGCATGTTTCCATTTTCCATGCTCCTCATGAGTGGCTGCTTCAGAAGTGTGGAAGATCATCTATCAGCAACCATGGCAGAATCTTCCTCCTGAGAACCTGCCTCAGGAGTGGTGTGGCTATCACCCCAGGGACCGGCTGGTTGCCGGGGACGGAACGCTTCTGTGGGTCACCTGGGGCCTGCATGCGCTCCCATGGGAAGGATGCTCTAGGGTGTGACTGGAGATGGGGAAGTGGAATCAGGGATTTGAATGTATAGACGCCACTTAACCAAACTCTACACGTCATCACTAGGGGAAGCTATTCCACTGGGAGGTGGCGAGAAAGAAGTGATTTTTATGGATAAGCACACTCCTTCCAGCTCAGAAGACATTAGGGAGTCAGTCAAAGGGTTCCTTCGAAGCTCTTGGTCTCCCCTCATTATTTTGCCTGTTAAGCGTTGCTAGCAAATTCCTTCGGGGGCCCGTGAGCAGAAGCCTCTCTGGCTCCCACGTGCTGTGGCCTCCTGGAGTGGCAGTGTCCCCGGGGTGTCTGGGAGCTTCACAGCCTTCCTCTGTGGAGGCGTCGAGGAAGGCAGCAAAGCTGCTGGGCTTCCCTGACAGCCCACACCTCAGCAGGAGGAAGACAGCAAACCCAGTCCCCCAGACACAGGGACCTTCACAAAATGTGTTCACTTCATATACAGGAATAATCTGGTAGAAAACTTCTCGGTCTGTACGTAGGAGTTACAAAAAACCTATCACGAGTTGCAGCAAAGAGAGCCTTTCCCGTCCATCCCTGCGCACTTTCCACTAGGGTGGTGGAGGGGTTTGTAGCAGGAGAGAGAGAACATTAGCATTCACTTTCTAGATTTATTCCATCCCTTACATTTTTTTTTTCTGTAAGTCCAATGGAAATCTCCCCAGGAAATCTTTCCATTCAAAATCCTGCTCAAAACCAAGCAAATAACCAAGGGGCTGGATCACACAGGGTATGTACAATGGATCCTTATAGCACAAAAAAGGAAAATTAAAACTAGACTAGATTTTCTGTTCTGGAGTATAGGAGAGAAATTAAAATTTTTAAAGGTGACAACACACGTTAGAGCCATCTTACAAGAGGGGACTTTAAATTTCGATCCAATTATTGAAAAAACTGAGCCCTGGAGTTGTTTTCTTTTGTCATCCTAACATCTTATTCTCATTTAGCCTAAAATCTTAGGAAAAATAGCCAAAATGCAGAGTTTTCAAAAAACCTTAGAAAAAAGAAAAAGAAAGCAAACAGCCCCATGAAACACGAGGTCCTGCAGCCTCAGTGTGTGTGGACTGAATGTAGAGAGCTGCACAATCATATACAAGAGGGCAGTGATCTATCAGCAATACATTTGCAAGACAAAACCAACCCAGCACCTATCCAGGTGCAATCACAGCCTCAGGAGCCACAGAGCGTACGTAGTTTATGAATTGATGACGAAGCATCCCAGCTTTGACTAGTTAACCTATTGATGAGTGTCCCCATTTTCAGGAACAAGGTCAAACTCAAGCAAAACAGAGGAAAAAACTCTTCCGGGCGCATCCTGTCCCCAGGATGCAGCTGGTCACGGTGACCCCGCACCACGATGCAAGCTTCTCTCTTGGGCATCATTGCTCTGTGAGGCTTTCTCTAGTTTGGGGCTGTCACTCAAATTGCTCCATTTACAGTGTTTGTTAAAAATTTGGCACAACCTGATTCTCTTGTCACCTTCTAGGTGACCTGCAAATACATGTCTGAAGTGAAAAAGCCAACCAACCAATCAACTGACTCACCCTTGGGGTCCTGCCAGGGCCAGGAGTGGCCTAGATCAAGGTCACTGCAACAGCATGAAAGGTGGGTTAACTGGGGCTCGCACACGCTCTCACATAAGCTCTGCCCCTTCTGCAAACGACCTCACCAGGCCGAGTCTGCCGGCTGCAAGAGGTTTTCCTGTGATTCTCACCCCAGACAATGATCGGTTCGCGTCTAGCTGTTTGAGGTTCAGCTACTTTCAAAACACACACAGACAAAGGCCTCTTAGTTCAAGACTGACCCCTGAAAATGTTACTGATATTTTCAAGCAGTGAACGTGCGGCAGCTTCCAGGAGCATGGGGGTCTGTTGTCCCAGACACTACAGGCCGCTCAAAGCTTGTGCTAAAGAGGCAGTTCTCTCTCCCCCTCCTCTCCCCAGAAGCCCTGCACGCATACACGCACCCCACAAGTGAGCGTGTCTCCGCCACAGGCTGAAAAGAACGCCTCTTGGCATGTGAAACGGGCGTATGAAAGGGCTTCCCGTGACAGTGATCACTGAATCACGGGGAACAGATGAGAAGGCAAATTTGCAATTCATCACGTTATCCCCTGTTGTCTCAAATGTGATCCTCTTAAAGGCGGGTTGCATATACACTCTCTTTCCCAGCATTTTTTTTTCTTTTCGTAACACACTGTACACTCTCGTTTTCGCAGGCTATCCGAATGAGGATAAAATGATAAAAAACTACAATCGATTAACTGCATCCCTTGAATCACATTATATTTTTGGTGCATTATAAAAGGAGAAAAGTAAAAGCAACCAGCATAATAAATTCGGCCTAGAGGACTGTGTTAGTGACTGAAGGGTTAACACAGATTTGAGAAGTAGTTAAAAATGGTATCAGAGGGTTATACATACAACAGTTTGAAATTCATATGTACTGCGTTTTTTGTTTTTTCTTAAAAATGGCAAAATGTTTGGCAAGTGTAAGCAAATGACTTGGACTAGGTTGGGCTTCACTGGCTCTGAGCGAAGTCAGTCATAGCCAGGCGAGGCCCACTGCTTCCTGAGGTCACTCTGCGGGGCTGGGGGGCACCCCCCCAATGGGAGGTGCTGCAGGGAAGGGGAGGTGCTGGCCCCCCATGCCCGGCTCCCCCTGGGGCCCTCAGTCTTGAGAAATGGAAATGGAGCTGGTGTGAGGTGCCAATTACAGTCTCCAGCACAGATCACCCTTTAGCATCGCTGAGAGAACTCTGGGGCCTTGAACCACATGTGTAGACTGGGTGAGTCGTCTACACCGCGACCCATATTGCAAAAGTTAGAGAAGCGGGCCTTCACTCCTCTGACGTGGGTGCCCCTCCGCCCCCGTGTGGGCGGGGAGGGTGGCATGGGATGTGTCACTAGTGCTTAGCCTGGCAATGTTGTCGACTTGGGTTTTTTTAGTAGACTTTTTTTTTAATATATATATATAGATTTTGTTTCGAATGTGTATGTATGTCCCGAAAGGTCCGTCCTCCAAGCTGGCCACCACTGTTCCCTGAATCTGGCAGTGCCTGTTGCTTGCAGCTGTCGGCATCCTGAAAAACCATGAGGTGCCTTCAAAGAGGAGACTCTGAGCCCCGGGAGGTCGCATGTCAACCACGTGATCCCACGCTCTCCTTATTCTGAATCCTGCTTGGCTCTGATTTTGAGAAAAAGGACAAAGGTGCTGTGTGTACATGTGTGTGTGTGTGTCTCAGTGTGTACTGAGTTGTTTTTTCTTTTTTTTTTGGACAACTTTTTTCTTTTTTTCTTTTTTTTAGGAAAAATGACCCTTGGATGACTAATACAGAGTTCAGCCCTCCTTCAGTCACTATAAAACAGATTCCATGTTCTCACACCACTCATGATCTTCAAGGTTATAGATAAATTTTGTCCTATGTGTCTGGTTTGCGGGCACAGGGTCCCTCCCCAGATTGTCTAGGGTCAGAGTAGAGGCAAAGAACTCACTGGTGCTCAGCCCGCCCTCGTGGTTTTTGATGTATCGTTTATAGTTTTTCCTCAGGCACTGCCACGTGGTGGTGTAGAGGATGAAGGCAAAGGACTTGAGCGCGATGGCGATGCTGACGTACAGGTATCTGTAGGCCACGTTGTCGTAGAGGACGCAGGCGCCCTGCTCCCCACAGAACGTGCTCCAGAACAGGCAGGTGGAGTCGATGCCAGCCCCGAAGATGAGCGGCGGGGGGATGAAGCCTGTCAGAGGGAAAAGGACAGTTAGCGGTCGGGCCCCAACACGGCAGGGCTGACGGAGAGAAAGGCTCCCCTGTTCCCGTATGTACGTATCTCTTCCTACAGGACTGCAGGGTTCGTGGACCATATTCAGTGGTTCTACAGCACAGTGGGGAAAAGACCCTGTCTGGAGGTCGAACTGCTTGGGTTCGAATCTCAGCTCTGCCTCTTACTGCACAAACCTGTGCAAGGTATTTAAGCCCTCCGTGCCTCAGTTTCTCCATCTGCAAAATGGGGTTAATAATATCAGTCCTTCTCAGATTGCTGTGAAGGTTGGCTCATGGAACACATGCAAGGTATTTAGAATAGTGCCTGGCACAGACTAAACACAAAATAAATGACAGCTGGGATCATCATCCACTGAGAGTCTGAGAAGGAAGAGTCTTCCCTGAAGGGGAGACACTCTTGGTGTCAGTTAAAGAAGTGCAGCCTTGTAGAGGAAACTGCTAAGAGGCATCCTATGCTGTGTATTTTTCTTTTGCATGGGTCTTCTGGGGCTCTGCGTGCTCTTGAGAGCAGGGAGTTGGAACCAGAGGGGACTGAAAGTTGAAAATAAGTGCACTATCCTTCATGTGTGTGTGTATATATATATACGTATGTGCACACACACAGACATATGAAGGATGTGTTCTCATTTGCATATATGCACATAGATATGTAAATATCCATGTGTGTATGGTTTAAGATGGAAAATATCTGCATACGTACTGACAACTTTTCTTCCATAGATATTACCACTGGAGCAGAACACTTGTCATTCTGAGACGCAAACCAGTTTTAAAACCTTCACAATAGACCATTTCAGGCACCTACAACCAGTCATCGAAAAAAGCAGGTAAGGTGGAAACCGTTCACCATCCTGAATTCAGTTTCATATTACTCTGTGTTCAAAGGTTATCAGGCCCAGCTGCACATTAAGATCAGCTGAGGTGTCCTATCCTAGACCAGTTAAATCAGAATATTGGGTGTGTGGCCTGGTCATCAGCACTGTTAAAATAAAACATTCCCAGGTGATTCTAGCCTGTTGGGAGAAAAATGTTTCATCTGTGTTATGGGAAAGCAATGGATAGGCCGTTAATACAAATTAATTACTTTGGAAAAAACAGTGTCCCCAAGGCCAGAATATGGTACCAACCATCTTCTGTGAGAAAGCAGGAAGTGATCCCTGGAAGCAGGTGGTGACAATTCCCAGATCCCACTGCCAAGGTATCCTGATATCCTGAGCTGCCTTTTCAGCTCTGGACTGAGTTTCACTTTTGTATTAAGGAAAGACTTTGAGAATTTGATAAGATATTGACCTTTCATCCAGAAAAATACATCTACCCACAAAATTGCACCCACATTTCAGGGGGTTCATGGACTCCTGAAGTCCACCCATGAGCACCAGAATAAGAATGGCTATATTATATCCATGGCAGAGTCTCCTTTCTGAGGGGCCCTCAGAGGGCAGCCTGGGAGGGGGAGGCTTAATGAAGGCAGCAGCACGTCCTTGTTTTTTTGTTTTTTTTAATGTGAAGTCTAGTTGATTTACAACGTTGTGTTAGTTTCAGGTGTGTAGCACTGTGAATCAATTATACATATGTATGTTCTTGTTCAGATTCTTTTCCATATAGGTTATTACAAGATACTGAATACAGTCCCCATGCTGTACAGTAGGCCCTTGTTGTTTATCTATTTTATATATAGTAGTATGTATCTGTTAATCCCAAACTCCTAATTTATCCCTCCCACTCCTTCCCCTTTGGTAACTAATACATTTGTCATCTATGTCTGTGAGTGCTTCCTTGGTTTTAATGACCAGCCTGGGAAGGGGTGGGGGGAGGGCTGCATGATCCCATCAGTGCTGATGAGGTTCCTCCCTGGGTCCAGGTGCCTCAGCACTTATCCTTAGTACTCTCCAACTGTCTGTTGCTTGTTACCCCAAAGAAAGAATTTTCATTGAAACCTCATTAAACTTCCCTGGCAGCTTGATTTAATAAATAAACTCCAAGCTCGAATTCCCATACATCCTGCTCCCTCTTTGCAGCTCCCAGGTCAGGTTGGTCTTGGCGAGTGGAAACTCGCATTCCCTGCCCGAAAGGATGCTCAGGTATTTGAGACCTTTCTCACCAACCAGTGTGTCTTTTCCTGCCCTCCCAACAGATGCCTTTCTTCATTTAACTGAAAAAGAGCCAACTGCAGGAACTGCCATGGCAACCACTGATAGACACTAAGCCACACTCCACATCACTTAGGTAAAGAAATGGTGATCTGGAGTCAGTTTAGATGTGGATAGACTGGGGATCACTGGGACAAATCTGGCCCATTCCTATGGCCCAATGGGAGCATGTGGATCCACACTCATCCTTCTAAGAGGGTGAGTCAAAAATTATCCGCACTCCAGTTATATTAAAACTTCTATAAACTCTACAGCCAGAGCACAGATAATTTTTGACTCGCCCTCGCATTTGTCGGAGTTTTATTAGGCTGTGATTAGCTCCCAATGCTCCTCCCTCCTTTTCCTTCCGCCACTCTTGTCCTGGCCCACCCATCCATCACCAGGCAATGGGAAACCAACACTATGACACCTCTGGTATAAGCTTTGCTAAGGGAAGGAACTGCTGCTACAAGGGCCTCTCTCTCCACAACGCACGGGTGCCTGAAGAGTTGTATACAAGTCCAAGTTGGACAAATCAGGTCACATTTTAAGCACAATGCATGAAATCTGCAATATAATGGAACCATTCATTAATATTTGCTTAAATCAAAAACAGTCCCTCTAAAGTGTCAATATGTAGCTCCTTCACGTACCTGTGTCTGAGTGAGGATTTTTCTAATATGGAGTTGTCTTAAAGTGTGCTAACAATGTCAGTTTTACCCTTGTCAAGTTCTACCATTGGATGACAAGGCCCTGGAAAGTGTCAGAAAAAGTGTTCAAACAGAAATTAGAAAGCTAAATGCCCAGCAAGGTTTTTCGTATTATACTAAGTATAATATTACTTGATATTTTGGGAAGCATTTGTGGTCGAGATGAAAGACCCTCTCACTGAAGGAGCTGAAAGGTTGGGGTGAGTCACTCTTGGTGCCGCAGTTTCTTGATCTTTTAGGAATTGATACAGCCTGCCTGGTCAGGGTCAAGGTGAGTGCTGGTACAAATGAGGGGAATGTTATGCAAGCGTCTGGTCCTGCCACATGGCCAGAACTTTTGCTACCTTATTCATCTTGTACAGGGGACTTGGGGGTGATCGTTTAGAATAAACTCTGGATTGAATACCTTACAAGTAGTACCTCATAACCTTTACGAGATTCCTTTTCTATTTCTGAACAGAGGAAATATTAGTTTTCTTTTCTGCCAAGTTCATCTTTTCCTTTTTATTGACTTAAAATGCTTTTCCAAAGGGGAGCTCTAGCTCTCAGGTCCTGAATTCCAGGCGTACAGAGAATATTAGAGACGAAGCACTTGTTGGATTTCTTATTTAGAGGCCTTTGCCATTCTAGAACTCATCTGATTCATGACAGAAGGGAGTCCCACTAGATTAATTTTCCCACACGGCCAATCACTGTTATGCGCTCATCATTCGGGGGGACCATATAAAATGCCTGCAGCCCCTGCAAGATGCCGGTTCCCCACATACCAATGGGAGACTTTCTACAGTATGACAACTGTAACAATAACTACTGTCTATTAACTGTCCCCCCACCCCAGCACTGCATAGGGTGCTCTACATACATCACAAACTCCCCCATACCCCCCCATCATACCTATAGAGAAACTGAGGCTGAGAGAGGTTATTTATTCCAGGCTTGATATTTCAAAACCCCCAATCCAATCATCTCCTTCCTACTAACTCAAAGTTTGTTGATTTGAGGAGGAGGTTTTAGAGCCCTTATCAGGGATTTCCAGGGCTACAGGAAACATTTTATTTACCCTTCCACTAAGCTCCTGGGAATAACTGATTTGTGGAAGCTTGGTTCTGAAGCTTTTAACAGGGGTGCTGATCTTTGCAAAGGTGAGATGGTATTTGGAAAAGCCCCTCACGTAGGGGGCTCTCGACAAATCTGGTTCCTTTCCTATTCTTTGGCTTTTCATTTGGATGGATGCAAATTTGTCTTCTTTTAAATCCCCAACTCCAGAGAAAGATTTGCAGAACACCCTTCAAGCCGAGATTCAACGAAGAACCCCAACTGGCAAGAATCCTTCATGTCATAAAAAGAAGCCATTTTGCGAGGATAACCAGTTGCTTCCAGAAGGGAGGTCGAGTGGGTGAGGTGTGTGTTAGTACCTACTTCTGCTGTTGTGTCCTCAGAAGGAGGTAGGTGGTGATGATGAAGTATTTCTATAGAAACCCTGTGTTTTAAAAGAATGCTCTCCTCCCTGGAGCCTGCAGGAGCAGTCCTCTTCCTTTTGTGCTCTTTTCTTCCTGTTTCCTAGGAACTCATGGATGCAGTAGGCATTAACTAAGGTCCCATCACGGGGACACTGGGAACCCACCATATGTTGAGGAGGGTATCCGGAAGCTCAAAGCTGTTACTTGCTATTACAGAGACTATTAAAAGGATTAAATCTTACTTCCTATTACACTCAGGCCCATATTGCAGCTATATTTCAATGCAAAAATTGCAGCACCGCTTAAGGAAATTGTCTCTGTTTTCCTGAAATCTATTAACAATGATTAAACCTCAGGGTCTTGTATTTTGGCTACTTAATTCACTCCTGGGGTTGAAAAGGCCAGGCCTATTTATATTCTTCGGTTTTAACTTAAAAGGATAACGGAAGGGCTTTCGTAAAAAAAAAAATAAATTCACCTTCCTTTATGGGACAAAATAGAAGCTGCAAATTACTTTGGCATTTACATTTCAAAAGATATCCATTCCTCTCCCAGCTTACCTGCCAAGACTTGAATTCACCTTGGAATCTCTATTCAACCTGATGGAATTACTGTTATATCCAGCGCAAACCAGAAAGGGATGTCAAAGTATGTTCTCCGGAAAGGATTAATGAGTTTCTCTGTTTCAGCGATGCCAAGCAAGAGACTGGACTGTTGACATTGGCCAGCATTGTCCATGGGCACCTGACATTCACTTTTCTAAAATCCGAGAAGTTGGGGGGAGCTACTCTATTCTCATTTCCTTCCTGGCAGTCTTGTTAAACTCATTGAGGCTCAAGGAGCTTAAATAACCTGCTAAAGGCCTCATGGCCAGTAATGGCAGAGCTGGATTCAAACCCGGGTGTGCCTGACTGCAGCGGGTCCGTGACACGTGTCCGGTGTCACCTTAGCACGTAGATCCCAGGTGGTGCAGGTTCTTTAGAAGGTCAGATACTTCACTGGTGCTTAGTAAATGTTTGCTGAATGAGCAAATACAGCAAATGCAGAGGTGAGTGGAAGGGGTCTCCCCCCCGCATTCCAGCCACTGTATCCTGCGCCCCACTATCCCACGGCTGGGGGCCTGGCTTCTCATCTGGGGTCTCCGGCAGGCTGCGCTTACTTCTTCCAGTGCACTCATTCGATGTGTTCATTTCTCCCACTTCCCAAGTAGAACTTCTTTATATTCAGAACTTCACAATGGGAGCTCAACAAATGTTTCATGAACATCAGGAGCTTCTAAGATGCACGTCTAGACTAGTTCACCAATGACCCAAGACCCAAAGACTCAGGAATGACAACTGTGTACAGAGGTGCACCCCGAGGCTGATGTTCCCAATGCTCTTTGCCCAGCAGGTTGTTCTGGAAAACTAAGAACAGGCATTCGTGGAGGAGAGTTTGTAGTGGTGAGTCCAGCCCAAGCCACCCCTCACAATTCCCTTGAGACACACGACTGTGTCTGTTACCTTATCCTATTAAAGGCTTCTCCAAAGGCCCAGTGCCATGGGCTCAAATCCTCAGCTTTATCCTGTGCTTCTGCTACTTCTCTCTTGTTTTCATCTAGTCACTGGGGGAGGGGGGGGTGGGGGTGGGGGGGGGGCAGGCTCAACACATTACCTCCACATCTGTCCTTGCCTTTTAATCCCACTGCTTTAGTGCGCCTGCATCCTGCTGAACTGCCTTGCACCTTTCTCCCAGGTGGATCTTCCTAACTCAGATTTCTGAATGTATAGCCATTCTTCCATCTCATACCATCATTTGTTCCATACTGGTCATGACTCAGCCAAGTAAAATCTTTTTTCCCTTGAAATTCAAGGTCCAAGCTCTTCTAGCTCCATACATTTCGCATTTATTTTTATATCCTTTGCAGCAACTAGAACAGTGCTTCTGACATAGCAGGATCTCAGGGTATATCTGTTTCTACTCATTCAATTTGGTGTAACATCTATGGCATGCAGTAGACGTCCAGGAGCAAGAATCTGGATCAGACCCTCGAGCAGATGTTATACCCACACCCAGAGAGAAAAGCAGTGATCAAGGCATTTGCAAAAGGATGAAGAAGGATGGATTTGATTACATCAGGCATTCTGCTTTAAGTAGGTCTCTGAATTTCCTGACCTTTATCCAGCTCAGTCTTCTCTCCCACTCAATTTCTACTACGGTCCTGGGTGACTTGAACGTCTCCTTGGATATGAGCTTCCACACTTTGGCCTTTCAACAACTCATCCTCAATGTCAAGGATGTTCCCGTCCTCTCTGGTCATGCCACACCCTGGATTTAGTCATGTCTCAGCAACCAACGCTTTGGCCACAGCTTCCAATTCTTTTTTCCATGAATTACTACATCCAGTTCTTAAGTTCCATTCTCTCTCTCCCCTCTCCTAGCTCACCTCTTCCTTATCCAGCCCAGGCACCATGGTCAATCACTTTAGCCCCACTGTGACAACCGTCCTTAATTTCTTTGCTCCACACTCCTTCCACTGCACCTACCACTGATATCACCAACCGCATTTCCGCTTCTGCTCCAGGGCTGCCCCAGGCTTCTTGGGAAGCTCTTGGTGCCACACTGTCCTGGGCCACCGCAGTCTCTGCCCTTCCTAACAACGCCTCTCCACGGGCATTTAAAACAACAAGGGAAAATAACCTTGCATCCATTTCTGGGTCTTGCTCTCTTTATAAGCCTCATAGCCAAGCATCTGCAAAGAGTGGTCTCCCCTTGCTGCCCCACTTCCTCAAGCTCTGACCCACCAATGGTGGTGCATCAAAGATGGAGCCTTGAGACCTGCACTGTCCAGTACGATAGCCACTGGCCACATGCAGCTACTTAAAAGAAAATCAGTAAAAATGAAGTGAACCTAGTTTACAGAAGCCACATTTCAAGTGCTCCATAGCCCCGTGTGGGACAGATATGGAACATTTCCACAATCACGGAAAGTTCTATCGGACTCTCAACCTGCTCCTCACCCTGGTCTTCCTATTTTAATAAATAATATCCCCATGCACCACGTGATGCAAACCTTTTATAAGAAGCTGTCACTGTGGATTCCTCCTTCTCAGAGTATCTGAGTACTTTTATTCAGAGACTAAGCCTTGATAATTCTTCTTCTACCCACATCTCCCCATCTTGGTAGCCAGCATCGGTCTCCATCAACTACTCTGTTACACCAGTGACTTGTTATTCAGTTCCCACATTTGCTACATGGCAGACAATGGACCTTTCTAAAAATGCACAACGGATCTCATCACCTTCCTGGTTAAATTCCATCAACGACTTCATTTGCCTTAGGGATAAAGGTGAAGCTTGTCAACGGGGCAGCAGCCCTGCCTGATCACGTTCCTGACAGCCCCATCTTCTGCCAGTCCCCCCAGCCACATGGGCTTCCTGCAGCCCCCAGACATGCTTCAGCCTTTGTTCACTTCCAGGCTTTCATTCCTTTAAGTCCCTCCATCTAAAGCACTCTCTCCTTTTTCCTCAGCTGTGTAACTCTTCCTCGTTCTTCATGTCTTAGGTAGATGTCACATCCTGTCAAACCCACACCCCTGTTCCCATCCCCAGGCCAGCCCAGGCGGCTCACCCACAAGTCCCTCTTGCGCCGGTGCTGACTGCATCTCAGATCACGTCACACTAAATGGCAATGTCCTCACTATATCCCCCTTACCCACGCGGGGCCAAGCACAAAGGTTGACAATGTCATGAAATCTGATTTCTCGGTTGGCCCTTCATTAAGAGTAATGGTGGTTAATCTTATTGGGTGCTGTGGGAAATGGAATCAGGCCAAGTGCAAAGACTTCTTTGATAAGCCACTTTTAATTAAAAGATGAAACTGTGGCATATCTTTGTAGAGCCATTTTCTAAACTGTGACGTGTGACCCATATGGGCAATACCATCAGTATAGCTGGTCATGGCCCATTGTTTAAAAAGGATGAAACAGAAAATATCAGAGCACATCATACGTATTAAGGGTGAATGTTTTTCATGAAATCTTTGCTTCCGCTGTACTAATGATGTGTGTGTATGCACTGGGCCATAATGTAAAGCCTATCTCTTGCTGTGGATCACAATCACAGAAGGTGAAAAATAGTCTTCTAGATAATGCTTGATTATTCCGGGGGCAGACATACAAGTAGAGAACCAGCTTCAGAGCAACATACAATGACCTTAACGGTGTCACAGCATACATGCTCTGATTTGCAGTTCTGTCTTCAAGTGTCCTATAATTTTTATGAACTTTTCTAAGCTAGCTTGCAAATTTTCTTTCATTTTGTGCTATCTAAATTACTCTGAAGGCTATTTTTTACTAGCTATGTTGAGTCCTCAGCATCTACTTAGAGATACAGAGACCTGTGCAGCAACTCCATAGATGGAGGGTTTTCATCTTCCCTGGTCAGCTTCTGAAAGAACCCTCTAAGAGCAGCACTGAGCTCACTTACCTGGGTATGGTCCATGGAACTCTGAACACATTAGGTGCTCAATAAATGTCAGTTTGTTGAATGAATGTGTATGTGGAATGGTTTTATCATTTTCAGAAAGAAGGGTCCCCAACTTGCTATCTGATATTACACATTCATCTGTCCAGCCCCCCAAACCAGGGTGAAGTCAGGGGGGGCATCACCACACATGCATTTTCTATCCTCCTAATGGTGAGAAAAAATCAGCATAATTTTTCTGTTCAGAGAGCTCTAAAAGCCAATATCACTTCCAGGGAGACCTAAATGTTTTACTTTGAATTACCACTGAACTAGGTATTATTACACCTATTTTCCATGAACCAGAAGGTACCATTTCATTTTCTCCATATGTACCAACAGATGTAGACTGACAGTCATTGAGAAGATTCTGAGGTCTTGGGCATGGCAAAAGTCATCACAGCAATTGATCAAAAATTATTTGCTATGGGCAGAGATGGGGCACATGTCATGTTTCTGCCATTCCCCAGGGAAGACCTTATCTTATTAACGGATTTAAGGATGAATATTTTTCTTTCACATATCAATTATACAGGAAGGAATCTCATTATAAAAGTAATAAATGTACATATATATTCATTCAAATTTAAAAAACAAATTTAGAAAATATCATTTATAGCCTCACTATTCAATGATAATAGCTGATACCATTTTCACATCTAGCTTTCCAGTATTTTTCCATATTTATATACCTTTAAAAACATCTGCATATATAATCTGTTATAGATCTTTTTCCCCCTCCACATATCATGTGGCCTTTCCAAGTCCACGACTATTCTTTCTAGAACTGTAAAGGGGAAAATAAATCCTACTGGAATTAGAGTTCACAATGGATTTAACTAATTCTCTGCTGTTGGACATTTGGGTTGTTGCCAATTTTTAACTCTTATAAACATTTTTATAGTTAATTCTTTGTGCTTATCCAAGTAATATACTATTTGGAATGAGAAATTTTACTTTTACTCTGAAGATACAGGCCATGGTTATTTCCCTTTCCACATTTACTTACCATTTAATGTCCATTAAGGAAGACCATGGCTTTATTATTCAAGAAAAAAAGTTCTATTTTGACCTTGGCCTTGACAAAGGGAGTTCATAATACAATGGTGTGGTCTAGAGGGAGAAGGGCTACCTGGTTGGCCTTCCCAGCTTCTCCCCAGCCAGCCCCAGCACCCTGGAAGAACCATGGGCTATTCCCATCCTGTTTCCCCCATCTTAAAAATTGGGAGGTTAGACTTAATTCTTTCCATCCGCACCAAGCCTTGGAATGTAAGCTCTACAGCGTGAAGGTCATATTTGCCCCATCCTGGGAACCCGAGGTAAATAAACTAAATCAGTTTGGAAAAATTTAAAGGATGCAAAGTTTCCATTTGTGAAGCATTGTGAGAATACCTCTCTCCCCAAGCTGGCAGCCCCATTAGTGAAGTATTTCACAAGCTGCTCATGGGTTGCTTAATGAGGGTGCCAAATAACACCATCAAATTTCTTCCCCTTTGGTGCCATTGCTTTTCCTCCTCATGCCAGTGAGAATTCAGGGTGGCACAAAGCAACAGCTGATGTCAACAAAAACTCTGTGATATCCAGGGAAGTGTATGAGTTTAGGACTAAACTCTGAGCAAAATGAACAGACTTGACGTTTCTCTTGCTTACCAAAAATTAAATTTCATAGGAAAAAAGACAAAGTCAAGAAAGGGGATGATTCCACTGGCATGTACTCACCTGGTCATAAGCATCCAATTCATTATTGAGGGAATTAAGAGATAATACGTACCCAACAAACGGAGGAGGAGAAAAAGAACTCCCAGGGCGTAGGATTTGAGTTCAGGGCTGACTGTCCTACATGCAAAGAGATGAAGAGGAAAAAAGAAAAGATTCTTATCGCTCCACTTTAATTAAAAGACCCCAGAGTCGTCTGCTGCTGTCCATCAGAGTCCTTCAGTAGAAAATTATTAATAGTTTTGTGCTTTTCTTTTTCCCCACTTTCCCTGCCTAAAGTCTGAAAAATCACTGCTACTGCAGTGACAAGATAAGTTTAGGTATTTAACAGTGTTTTTTATTAACTAAAACTAATCTTGCCAATTGAAGGATGGAATGCAAATTTGGTCCACAAAGTCTTCATTTAAAGGCATTTTGCTTTTGCTGGGACACAGAACCATCTTAAGTTGGTGGGTACATGTATCTGGGATAAAAAATCAACAGGAAAGAGAGTTTCCCTTATGCTACACAAACAGGACAGAACCATAAGCACCTCATTCTAGCATCATTTTGTGAAATCAACCAGACTAGCATGGGTTGATTCCCTAGATGGACCACTTGTGAAATAATCCATTCATCTACATCCAGTTTTGGTACCTTTTAAAGTGGAAAGGTACCTTCGTGTAGTCACGTGTCTTTGTTTTGAACTGACTCAACGCCCCTGGCTTTGGTTTACCCACAGCAGTCCCTGAGCATGATCTTTTCACACATTTTCTAGAACGCTCTCAGAGGATAACACTTTCTGGGATAAGGGTGACAGTAGAGGGGGTTTGGAAATGATGGCCGATTCCAGATAGAGAGGCCCTCATAGCTGGTCACAGAGCTCCTCTGTTATGCCTCTTACTTTCGAAACTAGTATTTACTCAATGCTTGTCTTCTCTACTTGAGGCCAAGGACTGTTGGCATCTCGTTCATTATCAGTGTGGTATGTGACACACAGCAAGTGCTGAATGAATAAGTGGGTAGGTGGGTGGGCGGGCAGATGTTTCCCATCCTGGTGGCCCCATCTCTGGTGTGCTGGTGAAGGGGGAGGTATTTGACTGGCCACATGCACTTCAGGTCATCCTGAACACCACCAGCAGAGAAACCTCCTCTTGTCCCACCCCATCCTGAGTCTCTAGGGAAGACGAGGAGGTTAAGTATCGATACACTACTCTGCCCCTTAGAAGGACCTGGCTAGACCTAGAGACAGTCCCATGTGGCTGAGCCTCTGGAAACCCCAGGAGCATTTCAGTGTGGCTGAAAGGCCAGGAAGACCCACGCCATGCAGGAATCAATTCTGCAGAAAATAAACGTTAAAAATAATGTTACCAATGGCTCATATAAATCTAATGGGATACCTAGGACACAGGATACGTAACCCCTCGCTGGGCTTGGTAGCTAGAATATTCTCAAATGACCCCAGGGGTCATTCCTCCAATCATCCAGTGGCAACCATCCAAGGACCTACCACCTGGTTTGAGCAGCAGGTGGGCGTGCCTTTGGCTTCTTGGTATATGAGGCCAAAAGACACCGTCAAAGCAAAGGACATGGATATTGTTTTCACAATCTTTGCCCTATTTCTGAGATTTTCAGAGAAAACTAAAAACATGTCATTCCTGAGGAAATACACGTTCCTTCTCAATTACAAAGAGCGCAGTACAGGTAAGCAGTCCCAGGGCAGCAGGTCAAGACCTGCCATTGAATGACAGGGCAAGCACTCTCTGGCTGATGGCGCCAGGTATGTGTATAATATCAAAGATGAGATCAGTGTTTCTGGACAGAAACACAGTCCTCTTTTGAATGTGCATGGAGCAAAATCCAAGTTTTTTGGAGTTAATATTGACTCCGTGGTTTCATTTTTTTCACATTCGTTTGAAAGTATTGACTTGAAAGACACAAAGATAAAGGCAAATTCTCCTTATCAAGAAAGCACGCTGGCATAATGAGCTGGAACATTTATTACTTGAAGTTTGATTTCCTTTTAGCTATCATGTCAGTAGGAATAAAGTGAATGAGATGCTAAGATCTCCCTTCATATCCTGCTGGGAACCTGGTTCCCACGGGAGCAATAATCCTCCTTGGATTTAGTTATGGAGAAATAGAGGGTTCAGGTCAACATTATTGAAAGTTCCAGGCCAGAGAGAGGGCCTCAGCTCCACAACTTACTAGCTATGTGACCTTGAGGATACTGCTTAATCACCCTCTGAGCCTCCGTTGTCTCCCCATCTGAGTGCTAATAAAGATGTAAACACAGGAAGTTAAAACAAGAGCCCAGTGCTGGCACCTGAGTGACTGCTAGCTGGTATCCTCACCTGCGGCTGTTCTGGGCACTGTTGTTGGCAGGTACGTTTCTGTCTGAAGTAAGAGTGGGAGTGGCTCTATTGCTCTGGGATGGGACAAGGGCTGGTGCCCATCTGGGCTGCAGACTGTCTGTGCCCTTGTATCTGCCTAGAACACCTGTGATGGCAAATTGGAGTGGATGGTGATGGAAGAAGACGGTTTACCCTGGACCCCTCAAAAGGCAAGTGGCCATGTACCTCCAGCTATAAGGCGGGCAAGGCTTGGGTCATTCAGGCCATCTGTTGCTGGTCCATTGAAAAGGAGTCACATATTTCCTGAAAATCTCCAAGAGCTGTTTATCAAGATTTGGAAGTGATTAAGATTTCAACTGACTTTCTGTGCTTGGTCTGGCAGCGACAGCTACTGAGCTGGGTTTTTGCAGAGGAGTCAAGGGGAGAGAAAAAAGGGGACTAGTCATTGCTAACGGTTGAAAGGGTTATTTTTCCTGCTTTTTGGTTCCTTTTGTGTGTGAAAGGCACAATATAACTTCGTGGGAATTTCTAATAACCAAAAGTAGTGCAGCCACTCTAGACCCATACCTGAGATCTCATGGGTTTTGTCCCTGTGCATAGTACATATAATCATCTTCCATATATAATTTAAATTCAATAGTTCATTTCATAAACACTTTGCACATTCTTAAAAATTTTCATTATTCCACTGAGCTGCCATCCTATAATTTAACTCACTATTCCAATTCAGATTTTTCTGCTATTATAGTTAACACTGTAATAAAAATCTGTCTGCATTGAGATTGAGCTTTTCTTCTCGTAGAGAAGTATTTTCTTAAGATAAGTGGCAAGGGGTAGGGTTACCGCATAAAAAATCTGAACAGTTTTATGGCTGTTGACTCACATTTGCCACACTGCTTTTCTGAAAGAAGTGATACGCTTCTCAGTGCCACCAGCAATATGTGATCTTACCCATTTTGCTACAGCCTTGCTTACTGCACTGGGTGTGCATTTTTAAAATTTATTTTTCTAATTTAATAAGTATACAATGGCAATTTGCTATTGTACCCTTAACGCTTGTGCACATTAAAAAAGCTTTGCTAATGACTTTATAACACAAGTACTTGGTATAAATTCTTTTTCTCGTGAATTCATAACCAAGATCCGGAAACGTAGTAGGCACAGTGAGAAGAAGGGAGGCTGGATAAAGCAGCTGGTGGTGTACACGTGTACAGGCTGCATCCAAGCATTTCATTCCTACTTCTGTCTCTAGCCCTTGAGATTGAACTGGTTTGTTTAGATGACCGCATCCCGGTGAGATGGATGTGTCTGTGTTTGGTGCCACTTCCTCTGGTTCAGATGGAAGCCAGAGCACGGAGCATCCTGCTTCTCGGTTCCTCACACAAATCTAGAGACCTCTGCAACTGTGTAACTTACTCAGAATATTACTCAATAATTCACCTTTGGGACACCTCACCTGCCCCCAAGACAGGCTCCGAGAGATGGGGAAACACAGACTTACGGGTGGCTCTCTCCAACCACCCACTTTTACAAAAGCAGTCACTGCTTGCCTTCCGTAACCCACTCAGCCCTGCATCACACCCTGTCAATGACCCCTCACATCTTCACGGCGTCTGCACACACATGGTCACCTCGGGACCCACACCACTGCAGGAGGCAGGCAGGACCCATGACATCGCCTCCCGTTCCAGATTTAGAAACAAGTGTGAGGGAAAACGGACCCATGGCCATACGGCTAATCAGTGCCTGGACAGGAGCCGGATACAGGGACTTGGTTAGTCCGATGGCATTTTCATTTTACTCCAACAAAGTTGCTCTTTGCAAATATCAACGAGGGACCACGGTCCCTTTCAAAATCACCTGCAGAGTCTATTCTTGGAAGGACATGAAAGTGTAGTGTGCTCCCTTGGGCCATGCTTTCTACTTTTGGTGTGAGGTCTCTATCAATTGTAACCGATTCCTACAAGCCCAGGGAAGGTGGCTTGTAAGACTCACATAGGCCCTGGAGTTCTGATTTCCTGGAGAGCTGCAGACACACAGCAGGTGGGGAGGGGCAGAGGGGAGGCTGGCTCTTGGGTCCAGGTCCCTGGGGCTGAGCTTACCTGATAAGGATGATGACCGAGGGCGTCTGAGCCATTGCCCCAATCAAGCTGCAGACACACATCACACACAGGAAGGTGAGGAAGGCCTCTTGGCACCCGGGACTGGGGCATTTTCCAGGAACCACGGTTGCGTTCTCAGGCGGGATGGTCGTGAGGCATGCACAGCCGGTGAGATTCTGAAAAGGAAGCATTCAGCCCTTTTAACTGGGGGTATCTCCAGTTTCTAAATCCAAAGCCATCCATCAGCTGGACCTGTCATAGCCTTATCATGCATTCTGTAGCATTTCATTAATTAGGCCTGAATAAACGGGTTAGCTTTTTTTTTTAAGGAAGCTGCAAAACACATGCAAATAAAGGAATATTCATGGGGAGGAGAGCTGATTTCCCAGACTCCTGTGTATTTCATTTCTATGCTCAAGAATCCCTCAATAAGCTGCACCGTAGACAAATGTGTCCCCCCCAGTACAATTAGAGAGGAAATTGTGCTTCCACAATGTGATAAAACATTGCCAAATTAACAATGTAATCACGTGCCAATTTGTCCTCTCTTTTATGCAGTTATAATTACACTGAAGTGTATTAAAAGAAGTAAATCAGGTAACCTGCATATGGTTGCTGGTTCAGCGCCCAAGGTGGCACTTGGAACAAAGGATGTGACTGTCACGCATGAAGTTGCTGTGCTCCTGGGGCCGTGAGAGGGGGCAGCTAATGGGAAAGTTCTCCAGTGGCTGAGAAAGCAAAGAGGGTGCAGAGATGCCGCGGAGCTTCGAGCGGATTGTGGGGAGCGAGCTGGAGCCCAGCGAGATACATTTATTAATATATGATCAGAGAGGAGAAAGACAAGTGGCTGCATTGCATTTGATCTTCCAGTGGATTCTTGCCCGGCCGCCCCTGCTCCCCAGCACAGTCCTGGCTCATGCTCCCTTGAGGCATTCCTGATGGCGGAGGGAGGAGCAGGGGGCTGGGAGAGGCAGTGCCCAGCCAGCAGCCAAGGCAATTAAGGTTCGATTATAATAGTGCAGAGGCCTTTAATGAATCCCAAATGAAAACAATCGTAAATGATTCATTGCTTTCCTTTCCAGGACTGCTCGGCTCTCAGAGCACACACCGAGGCAAATCTTCCTGAGGGTCGAACAAATCCCCTTTGGTTTTTACATTTCTCCTCCTCAGCTCCTCTCACCTCATTTTTGTTCCTCTCCTCCTCCTCCCTCTCCTTTTCCTTCCCCACAGGACATACACACCGGGGCTTTTCTTATCCCATAAAGCTGCATGGGATGCTTTCAGGGGTGTCCGAAGCCTGCTCCCTCCACCCTGTATGGCTGTGTCCTGCACAGGAGCTTTTATCCGCGTGAAGTGGGGGGAGACACTGGGTGGGACTGGACCCTGCTTGCTAAGCCAACTCCCCACGGCAGATGCCTTGTGTAAATGGCCCCATCACAACACGCAGGGGCGTTTACTGTTGTTCCCGGAAAGGTGCTGAGGTCCTGCCCCTCTGTCCCTTTCCATACACCTCTGCCTGGAGACACCCTAGCTCATCTCCTAAACCCAGTGTTGATGTCTCCTCCGGCTGCGAAGCCCTCCCAGGTCGGCCCCCATCTGAGCCAGCACGAGGGCACAGTCCACACCCCACAGCACAGACCCTTGCCGTCCTCCTGGCAGAGACCTTGCGCTCCTGGGATAAGAATGTGTCTTCCCTGTGATTTACTGAGCATCGTCTAAGAGCACAGCATTGAGATACAGCAGAGGGAACTCAGCAGATGGTTTTAGAACATGTAGGTGAACCGATCGTCCTCTGCTTTTATTAGGAAGCAGGGCTTCTCCCCAGCTCTAGCTGAAAAGGCCCCTTTTCCCCCTTCAGGGAGAGGAAACTGATTCTCCCTCTCCCCCGACCCCAACTTCACAGCTAAACTTTTCTAGCTGTTCACACTCACCACCTCCACATCCTCATCTCCCACGATCTCAGCTCACTCCAGCCACTTGGGTCCCCACACACAGGGATTGGGTCAGCTAAGCTTGCCAGTGGCCTCCTTAGCCTGACCCCACCATCTACTTCTCTATTCCCAGAGGTGTCCCTCCCCACCCCCAGTACATGCCTGTGACCGACTTCCTCCTGGGCTTCCATCACTCGCTCTCTGGTTTCCTTCTTCCCTCTCTGGTCATTTCTTTCACATCTTCCTTGCTGGCACCTTCCCCCCCTCTCTCCTACTTTAAAATGCCAGAGGTCCTTAGGGTTCTGGTCCAGACTTTCTTCCCTTCTCCCCCTGCACTCTCCCCTGGATCGTTTTACACCTACGTGCTTTCTGATGACTCTCCTAAATTTAATCTCTAGCCCATATTCCTCCCAGACCCACTTGGGATGCCCCTTCCTAAGCCTCTGAGTATGTTGAGATATCCACACTGACTCCCAGATGAGTGCCCTGGGTGGGATTCCGTGCTGGCGTCTTGGCACTACTTTCCCATCCACGACGGGGAACTATTTCCCTAGGATTCCCCTCCCTGCATGGATGAGAACTGGACTGGATGGAAACACTGACGAAATTTGGAAGCGAAGAAGAGGCTGTTACTCTCAGATGGTCAGATATGGGGACAGACACATGCAGAGGTGCCCAGAAGGAGCTGGTTGGCCCTAGCATCCCTGTGTGCGTCCGCCTTCTTCCCTAACCACCCTGCTGACAACAGAGGCCCTGTGCCCACCTCTACTGACCTGGATACAGGCTTGCTGACGTGCTTCCTCAGATCCTTTCCTGAACGCCCTGTTCATCTCACTGAGCTGCCACCTGAGAACAGCCTCTTAGGAATTTCTCATAAGCCTCAACTTGCTCACCTGAGCTGGTACTTCTGGGGATGGAGTGAGTGACTGTTCTCTAGTCCTTTATCTCACTTCTTCCAGATCTTAATTCCCCAACTCTTCCACATTCATGTAAGCTCTAATTCCTATATTAAACCTTTTATTTACAAAAGACTTGGTGCTGTCTTCCTGACTGAACCCTGACAGATACACATATACCCCCAGCCCCAATCTCCTTCCCCTCCACATCTCTTGCTTTAGAAATGACACCCTGTTAACTCTACAGAAACCTGGTGGTAAATTCTGTACTCCACCCCCCTCCCTTACTCGTATGGCAAATCCATCTTCTTCGTGACCATAAGGCTAATAAGGACAGAAAGCACTGTGGTTCTGGTCCCTGACTTATCCCCAGCTCTAGAGGGCAGTACTGAATGAACGAACCTTCAAGTCTCATTCATTTTACCATAACCTAAACATCTCTCAAACCCTGGCCTAGTTCAAACCACTCCCATCCTTCTCCCTTTGATCCCTGCTGTAGCCTGCGAGGAAAAAGAGATTTGGGATTGGGGTCCTTAGAGCCACGTGGACTCAGAGAGTGCTCAGGTATAAACAGGGAACAGGCCCCTGGTGCACGGCTATGGTCTGATTTAGCCAAGTACCCCAGGAACTGAGTTCTGACTCGCGTAGCCCTTCAGAAATGTGATGTGATCAGAACCCTTTGACAGAACCGTGTGACCGATGAGCTCTGTTTAGTTTAATACGTAATCTGTAACTGGAACTTATACCCAGTCTTAGATGTCTGCTGTGTACCTGGGCTATGGCTCAACTGTATTACATTTACCATAAGAGGAAACTGCCCGGCCCTTCTCTGCTCTAAGTGAAACACCCATTCTGAAATGGGTCTACTCGGGATTAGGCCTGTACTCAAGGCCCTAACGGAACGGGACAGAAATGAGATGCCTTTATCTCAGTGATTACACAGCCCGTCTGGCCCGAGTGAAGTGAACGAAACATCCTGTGAATGGCGTGAGCAAACGATGGGGCTGAGCCCCGCTGGGATTTGCAGCCAAGGCAAAGGGGACAGGTGAGAGCACAACGCCAGGGGGTGGAAGGCGACAAGGATGGACCCAGGGCAGCCCAGGCTGACTGGATGGAATGAGGCACTTGTAGGGTTATTGATGCCTGGAGAGGAGAATCAGGAAACTGGTACACGATCCCTGATGATGCTGGCTTGTTGGTGCTGAGGAGAGAAGCTGGAAATGGATGGGTCTCTCCCAAGGCTCTAGGCAACTCTGTACTAATTTATTCAGATTTAATGTATTTGAAAGGAGCTGTGAAAGAGGCTGGGGAAGAGGTAAGCCAATGTGATTTGAGTGGGACTTGGATGGGTTTCCTTTTTGGTTAAGTGAGTCAATCCGACAGAATGAACAAAAAGTGTGGGATGGTCCCAAGACCTGGGGCGCAGGCTGGGACAGTCCTAGGACCCTCCTGAAGAGAATACATGGGAAAGTGCTAAGCCTAAGTCCTATGGTAAGGGATGGGAAACGTCCTTTATTTGGGCTGAGACAGATCGACCTGGCCATTGTGCTAAAAGAGCTGCGGGGCTCTGGGTGTATGAGCCTAGGTTAGGGAGAACCGTCCACCCCGATGTCTGGTGTGGTCGGAATAAGCATCCCAGGGTGCACAACTGGAAGAGAGGACTTTCCACCAAGGGAGCCTCACACTATGTTCCCAAGCGAGAAGGAAGTAGGGGACAGCCCTTCAGCTGATGTTAACTGGGCATCTAAATGAGAACCTCTAGACCTGCAAGAGCCCCAGGCAGTAGGAAGTTTGAAAATACAGAGATAACCTGGGTGTGGGGGAGGGCGATGATGGAGATTGGGATCCTAATTCTCACCCTGTCTGTGTACGACAGTCCTGTGAGTGCGGCCAGTGCAGAATGCAGACTCATCTTGGTAACTGCCTATAGCCGATCACAGCCTGAGTGAAGTGGTACCCCCCAGTGCTGTCCTCTGCGGCCCCCAATATATTTAACTACGAAGAAAGTGCACTACGCTGCAGGGAATTAGTTTACCATTCCTGACCTGCAAATGTCCAGTTTTCCATCCCCACAGCAAAAGAATGTCTTCCAAGTTTACCATTCTCTGGGGAGGAATGTGGTCCCCACTGCCTCCATGAGAGTTGGCGTCTCTGCCGGGTGCCATGAGTGGGGTGGCAGGACCTAGCTTTCCTGCCCTGAGAGATGATGTTGATAATCAGATGACTGGAAGCAGTGGTGACCTGGTGGACAGAGAGGGACTGGCTTGGGAATTCTACAAGAACTTATCCTACAGACAGGCTTGCCCAGGCACAAAATGATGTAAATACAATTCAAGTCACAACACGGTCTGCAGGAGCTCAAGTTTTGCATTCATCTGATTGCCCATCAATAGCGATTAGTTAGATACATTCCAATAGGTCCGTACAACGGAAGATTATGTAGCTGTATAAAAGGTATCAAGTGCTCTTTAGGTACTAATATGAAAAAAACTCCAAGATAAATTATTAACAACAACAACAAAAACACAGATAACAAGCTACAGTGTAAAATATATAACCAACAAGGACCTACTGTATAGCACAGGGAACTATATATATGTATAACTGAATCACTTTGCTGTACACTTTGCTGAAAACAACATTATAAATCAACTGTGCTTCAATTAAAAAAAATAAACAAGCTACAGAATAGTACCTTCTATGTGCATTAAAACCCAGTAGGATATATAAGAAACTAATAATAGTAATTACCTGTTGGGCAGAGTAGTGGGTTGAAAAGTGGGTGAACAGGAGACAGAGGTGGAAAAGGAGTTTCCATTCCCTTCTTTTCATACTTTTTGGTTTTTGAACCACATAAATGTATCATCTATTTTAAAAAAATTTAAAACTCCAAAAGAAGAAATCAATGAAAAGAAGAGCACAGTCACTGAGAATCATACTCTTGTTCTACATGTAGTCATTAATTTAAATTGAGAAATGTTTCTATTCACATGCAGTGATGGGGATAAATAATTACAATAAAGCCGGAGACCATAAAAATAGAAAAATGACTCTCTCGAATCTAGGATTCATTTTCTATTGATGAAGGAAACCATAAGCATGCTATTTTGACAGCTCATATTACAAGAACAGAATACTCCTCAGCAATGTTTCAAAAGCATCTGGCAAATAAAGTTGTTTTTGTTTGGGTTTTTCCCCCGGATATTCAATACTGATGGATCAATTCTATTAACTGCACAAATAAAACTAATCTGTAGGTTGAAAAATGACTTTTCTAAGGGGACAGGCATGGGGGTGATGGTGTTCTTTGTATTAAGAGCCTGTGAAAACTTGAAAGTTTCATTCTCAGGATCCTAGACTACTGTTTTTGGTTTTCTTTCTGAAATGTGTTCAGTTACCAGGAAGAAATGACAGTTTCTATTTAAGCTCGGGCCCTGGTCCTGTCGTTCAGAAAGGGGGTTTGCCAGAGGGAGCGCGGACACACGCAGTGTTCTGTTCTGCTTCTGCCTGATGACGGGGATGGCAAAGGCCTGAGATGGTACCACAATAGCTGGGACGTCTTCCTTTGAAAGACAACGTATTCCCATGGGTCCTAGACTTTTATGGGATCGTTTCATGATTCAGTGAAGCTCCTTAGACATTCTCCTGTCATGTATTACTGTCTTTTTTTGTAGCTTAGAATCTCTTCATCTCACTGGCCCAACCCTAGCTGGTATTTCCAGGCAAAGACCTCAGAGCTTGTCACAAAGAGCATCACCGGCAACCCACGTGCCTCAAGGCAAAGGGGAGATTGAAACACTGCAAGAAGAAATGCTCTCTCTTGTTCCCTGGCAAGGTCACTGGCTGAAGGATAATGGCCAGGGAGAAAAACTCTGCGATGAAAGCAAGACCTCCGTCCACCCTTCACCCCTGTAACCTGCATCCCGTCAGAGCCTTAATTATCTCCTGCCGAGGGGGAGGAAAGGGCTGTTCTCCGGGACGCGCCGGGCTCACTCTTTGCTCCTGCCGTCTCAGGTGGGAAGTGTGGAAAGTGTGGGCAGAGCATGGAAGGAAGCACGGGGCTGCAGCTCAGAATGAACACTAGGCCCCTCCCTCCAGCTTCCTCTCTCCTGACTCCAAAGCAAAGCCTTGCCCTTGTCACAAGGTTCAAGCCTCCCCACCACCCCGTGCTCACACACATTCCATGCTGGGATGTCCTTCCATCCTATCCACCAGGCAAGTACCCACGCGTTCTCCATGGATGAAGGCTGGCCCTGGCCCTGCTCCTCCTCCAGGAAATAACATCCACACTCCCTCCTTCCAGCCCTGAACCAATTCCTACCCAAACAGGCAGTGCGCTCCAAGTTCACTAATTTCTCTACATACCCATTTCCTTCCATTAGCCTGTAACCACCTAACCTTTAATGCTAGATTTTTTTAATAAAAAATTTTTCCCTTATTGGAAAAGGGATGCATGTTCATTTTAGACAATTTAGAAATATACAGAAAAATGTAAAGAAATATATAAAAATTAAGTTTTCAGTCCTAGCCAGAGAATGTTCCATGAACATTATATATAACAGGCTTATCCTTCCAATCTTTTCCCATGCAGAAATATACAAATATTTAGATTTTTTCTTTTTCTTTACTAAAAGGGATCATAATCTAGAGATTGTTTTATAATGTGCTCTTTTCATTTAATACTGTATTATAAACAGATAAGGCCAAGTTAGCTGCTGCTCTTGGGTGTTCCCTTATACATAACTCTATTAATATATTACCTCTCATCTTATAGTAAACATAATTGCCTTACCTTATTCATCTCTATATTTCTAACGTCTAGCCCAGGGCCTGAGATATATTAGGTGTCATGGGTGGCAATGCCTCCATTGGGCTTGATTTCAGAATGTTCTCAAGTCCCTTCTGACAAGCCATCACCAGGATGAGGACAGATTTTTCAAATCAGATCTGGCAAATGGGGTCAGCCCATACGAGAGAATCTGCGAACTCTAGACCTTTGGGGACCATTAGGAAACAGATAAGAAAAACGGTCCAGGTGTAAAGGGTGGCCAGTGGTGGGGACTGTGGCTAAGTGGAGATCAAATGCTTTGTCTAAAGCATCAGTTTCTTCTCAGCTCCAGCCAACCGCGCCCGCCTCGGGGTGCAGGCGCCATGTTAATTCTCATCCACCTTTCACAGAGAGGCCAGAAATCTAAATTCGTATATGAAATACCCAGGCTGTTGAACCTTGGTTCAGCCATGGTGGATACGCCTGCTGGGCAGATATGATGTGTACCTGATCAGTTTGTTTCTTCTGCTGAAATAGGCTGACATACCTCTAATCTCCAGCTTGGTTTCTACAGTGGGTGAACCCAATAATGGTGAGAAGGAAAAGGAGATTGAAGGATGAATGCTCAGCGTCAGCTCAGATGCTGCCCTGTTCCTAGAAAATTTTAAGAACTCATTCCTTTGACTAGAGCTGTGGTTCCCAACTTGGGGAGGAGGGGAGGATCTCATTCCTTTGACTAGAGCAGTGGTTCCCAGGTGATTCTGTCCCCCGCCCGAGGGACCTATGGAACTATCTGGAGGTATTGATGGTTTTACAAATGGTGGGGGATGCGGGGGGTGGTGCTGCTATTGGCATCCGGTGGGTGGAGCCCCAGGGATGCTGCTAAACATCCTCTAGTCTCACAGCAAAGAATGATGCAGCCCAAGCTGTCAAAAGTGCCCGGTGGTTCTCAACCTTGGTTACATATCAAAACCACTTGTGGGGGAGGGGAGTGTTTAAAAAACTGATGGCAGGGGTCCCACTCCAGAAAGAGGGAATCAGAATCTGGGGACAGACCTCAGGCCACATGTTTTAAAAACTCCCAAGTGATTCTAAAGTGCAGCCAGGACTGAGACCTGTGATACTGAACGAAGAGCCCTCTGCACGCATCCAAAACGGGGCTGCCCCCTCCCTTCTCCTCCATAGCACCCACTCAAGGCTCTGCTCAAACAGGCACTTGATAAATCCTTGTTGCCTGGATCAGGGGACAGATCAGTCATCTATCATTCGCCCCCTACAAACTGCTGTGCTGGACTTGTACTGACTTTCAACATTCCGCTGGTGGCTAACAGAAGCTTTTTTTTTAAGTCAATTATTCAGCACATCAAAAGAATACAACTTCCAGCAGTCAATCAGCAGCTACCAACGTGCTTTCTGTTGGAATAATTATATCTGGGAGTGAAAGGTACAGAAACAACGCGGACAATATATTCATGCCAAAGGAAGCTTGCAAAATTAACTTGCAATCTTTTTCGTTACCCCTCCTGGTCATATGCAATGAGAAGAATTAGAAATTGTATATTAAATGCAATTCTGGAAACTACCATCACTATCACTCAAGGAGAAATGAGATCAGAAAACAAACAAAAAAAATAAAGCCCCAAACCAAAGCAGGAAGGAAAGTCTAGTATCAGGAGACCGTTAAAGTGAACCAGATCTCCTAATAATCAGAATGATTTCATTGGTGACTTATTCGCATCTAATAGAGTTGGGGGACATTTTCACAAGTCTGGATGGAAGCTCTCTGAGAGATGAGCACGGATGAGGTGTTTAGCATCGAAATCGGCACCAGCCAACCCACCCACCTGCCACTTGTGGTATTAATGCCCGTGGCTCCCTGGGGCTCGCTGAGGTTGGCACAGAGCCTCCAGCCTGGCATACAAAAAGCCTGGGGTGTTTTTTTTTTTTTTTTTGGCTGCACTGCGTGGCATGCGGAACTTCCCCAACCAGGGATCAAACCCACGACCCCTGCAAGGGAAGCTCGGATTCTCAACCACTGGGCCACCAGGGAAGCCCAAGCCTGGGGCCTCTATCCAGAGCCATGGCTAACCCTGGGAATGCAAGGGTCCACAGCAGAACCCCATCCCTGGAGGCTGGAGCCTAGTGATGGACTAGTGATGGAGATGCAGGCAAACGTAGGCCATTCAGTCTGGTGGAGGGGCCACAGTGAGAGCCCTGCTGGGAGAGCAAGTGCTGAGGCCTCTGTAGGACAGGTGCCAGCGCAGCCCTGGAAGCAGCGAGGATGTGGGAGGAGGCTTCTCAGCTGCAGATAGGAGGGGTTGGGGATGCGAAGGGCTTAGGGGAAGACTAGCCCTGATCAAAAGAAACAGCATGGACAAAGGTCCGGAGGTAAGAGAGATCTGGGTGTGCTGGGGGCACCCCAAGAAGTCTGACACAGCCAGACTTCAGGTTCTGGTTCTTCAGGAGGTGGGCGGAGTGGGGCAGGTGAGGCTGGAGAGGCAGCAGGGCCAGATGGTGGAGGCACAGTGTCCCAACTGAGGGGCGCATGCATGGAGAGCGTCTTTCAGGTGCAAGAAAGGGAGCGATCCTAAAGAGGGAAGTCACGGGGTCAGAGGAAGACACTGGGATTGATGTCGGACACCCCGCCTTCCAATGCCAACGCCACCATGTTCTGCCAGACTGCAAGCAAGGGACTAATCTGTAATCAGGGAATAAGTATAACTCCTCCTTTCCAAGGTTACAAGGATGAGGGAGATAATATACGTGGGGCTGGGGGTACAGGTGAAAGGATGGCTGCGTGCACACTGGGAAAGATGGAGGACTCCAGTGGACACAGAAGGAATAAATACAAAAACGGGAAAGAGAGAAGAGAGATGAAGAAGGCTTTAGTTTGTGGAAGAGTTTTTTGGAGGGAGCTTGGAGACAAGAAGGGAAGAGGAAGAGGAGGAGGGAGTAAACGTACCAGGAATATAATCCATCATCTTGGCCCTTTCTCAGAATACTTTAAAAGACTGAAATTTCTTTTTTGCTTATTTTTGGATGGTAACCTGAGATTCCTCTGATTCTGGGCCAAGCTGCCACGGGCCATGAGTGACACGTGGAAGGCCCCGTCACCTGGCCTGCACAGGCTCTTGGAAAAACTTGCTGTTGTTGCAAGTTTTCTGGTTGTGTTTGTTTTTAGGGCTAGACCGTCACAAAGGCCCCTTTCCAGGCTACACATGGCTCTGTGGCCTCAAAGCCCTCGAGCACCCGTTGGAAGGCAGGGCGTCCAGAGATCTGCTTCCACGGGGAGGAGTGTTACTCCCTCCCCAAGCCCTGGGGCTTTTTCAATCTCTGCCTTGTAACTGCAGGGGGATATCACCTCGCTGCTTCTCCTGCACCCCAGCAGACAATACGAGGCCTCCGGTATTATGAAGAAAAGGCAGGTGTCTGGGGAACAAACCATATGTCCAGAGGGAAGCAGAGAAGCTTGCCTCTGATGATAATTGCGTTCCACAGCTTGCTGTTTCAGCAGCTAGAAGCAAACACAAGCCTGGCTAGGCTCTTATTCAATAAGACGCTCGTCCATGCAAGATCAGGAGACATGCATCTTTTAGACAATTTTTTGGTCAGAGAATACTCTGGAATACACTGCTTTGGTCTCAGGACACTAGCCTATACTGAGTCAATGTGACTCTTATAACAGCACAGTAATCAAAATTGATTTATAATAGAACATTTTGGATATTAAAATGTTAATGAAATTGTTGTCATGAAAAAGAATAGCTTGTATTTTTATTTTAACCGTTCTCAAGATCGCATCTCTTTTTTAAAACTCATTTCCACTCACTTAAAGAAACTGCTTTATCGTCTAATTTAAAAAATCTGTTCCCCTCCCCCCAGGGTGATTTATTTTCTCTATAGAAAACTGTTAATAACCGGCCAAGAATCTAAATGTCAAAGCAAGGAAAAATGAGATCTTTGGAAAGGAAAATAAATGATCAATTTTTCTTCCTTCAGAGAAATCACTACTCCCGAAAGATACAGGATATGGAAAGGGAAGGAAACAAATGATTTCCACTCTAAGTTCCTCGAAAGCAGCCACTCGGCCTTCTTATCCTTCTTTCCATCTATGCATCTCCGGACATTTATGGAGAACTTGTGGATGCCGGCTCTCACTTAGGAAGCTCACAGGTCAGGGCAGATGACAAACACTTTTAACAGATCACTGCAGTGAAATGAGAGAAGTGCCTCCAGGGGAGACAGGTACCAAGACTTCAGAGGCAAGAACCCCAAAGATAAAGGAGGGCAGGGATGGTATCACCGAGGAGAGGGCATTTGAGCAGGGTATTGACAGGTGAGTAGGAGTTGTCCATCTAGAGGGAGAAGTAGGAAAAGACACATGTTGTGTGGGGAAAGCTGAATATTCAACCTGAAAGGAAGCACAGCTGAAGAGCACAGTAGAGGACAGATACATGTTGAAGACACACACAAACCCAGTTCAGTGCCTAGATCTTATCTTCTAGCTGATAAGAGCATTAGAAAGGGTCCTATGCGGTGTTACAGAAATCATTCTGGCGGCAGTGTAGAAGACAGACCAGCAGGGGGCCATCCTGAGTTGTGAGGTCAGGGAAGTTACTACACTGGTCCAAGCGAGAGATGAGGAGTGCCTGCACCAGGGCAGTGGTGGTGTGGATGCCAAAGAAGGGCAGGTGAAAGAGACACCTGCAAGGTGGGATCTGGGTGGCCAGTCCCTTAGCCTCAAGTTTTTATGCAGAGAATGTGGAAGGCTGCAGGCTGACAGCCAATTGTACAATTCATACTGAGAAGGAAAGAGCCAGAAAAATGATAGTGGGAAGACGGAAAAAGGTAGGAGGCATCTAGCTAAGAAGAAAAAGGCAAAGGGAACTGAGTAGAGAACAGGTTGTGATTAGTGCCACATAATCTCAGGTTTGGATGAGGTCTTCCCTGGTAAGTGGTTTTTCAGCCTTTCTTTACACATGTTTGTTGATGGGGAGCTCATTTCCTGTGGCGTCATTCCATTCTATGGATACCTTTTGTGAGTGCTTTGAACCACAATATTTTCCTCTGGTTCCATACAGCTTCCTTTGAATTTTTACTTTCAGTTGCTCACTGACGCTTTTTGGAAACCTATTTGATTTAGCAGGAAGCAGCTGGATGGCCTGGCAGGCCTCCCATCCTGCTCATGGAGAATCATCCACTAGAGCAGTGCAAAGGCTGAGACAAATTCACAGTGCAGGAGCACAAAGTAGGGCACATGTGTGGTTGCCCGCTCTTGCCCTTGACCTTGGGTCTTAAGCTACTTGGGCTAAATCCCCCGCCCCATCCCGTACTGTCAGAAAATCACTAATACCGTGCTGTTGCAGCCAGCAAAGCAGGCAGACAGGTAAGTGATGCCGTCTGCCCCACACACTGGAGTGAAGGAATCAGTTTGGCATTCACAGTTTTTATTGCAGGACGAGTAGGGGTCCAGAGCCGAGCCAGGTGCTGAGCTGGAAAAGACAGGAAACACGGAATTCATCAGAGAAAGGTCAACTTCTGTTGGATTCCCCTCCCCCCGCCAACCCGTAACAGTCCTCTGCCCTCTGTGGTCATGGTGGCCACTGTGGTCATGGTACAGGGAAGGAGGAGCACTGGTGCTTGGACTGTGCATGGATATACAGAAGCTGCCTCTGCCCACGTGCTCCCATTCTTCCTGCTTGAACTCGCAGGGTGGCAGATAAGCCTGGCCCTACTTCTCCTGACTTAACTTCAGGAGAAGGCCTGGTGGCCTTCTTGGAGGAGACAGGTGTGGAGAGGAGCTGGTATCCTGTAGGCCAACCATGCTGCAGCCCTGATGCACCAGACTGGATTCCCAATGTAGCCGCAGAGTCTCACGTAGGAAAAGGGACAGCGATTGGCACTGGATATATAAGGATTCTCTGTAATTCCCTCTAAGGGCAAGTCTGATTGGACTTTAGTTCAAAGTCTTGGGATAATAACTAGGAAGTAAGTTGTCCTATAAGAGCTAACTTCTCTCCCTTCTTCTCTCTTTTCTCTCCTTTTTCTCCCCTCTGTCTTTCCCTCCCACACTTATCAATACCTACCATGAGTCGGACCCTGTAACTGCTATGTGAGTCTAATGATAGCTTCTGATTGTTTAAGGAATTGTGGGACCTCCCTGGCGGTTCAATGGTTAAGACTCTGTGCTTCCACTGAAGGGGGCATAGGTTCAATCCCTGGTTGGCGAACTAAGATCCCTCATGCCATGCATGCAAGCCACACCCACCCACCCCCCAAAAAAGGAATTGTTGAAGTCTCTTCCGTCTTTTATTTTAAGCTGAATTTTAAAATAAAACTTATTTTTAATTTTCTATCTTTACATCATTTCTAAAGTCAAATGCCAAAAATAGGCACCTGAGTCCTCTGGGTAGTGAGTGTCTGACTATCTTCCCAGTGCTCCCCTGGCCGCCCTGGGAGACAGCCTCTAAGTGGAAGCTGGCCCTCTCCACCCAGAAGGTTCACATAGTCTTCAACCCTGGGAGGAAGATGCAGACTTCCTGGCTCACGGTCACCAGGGGCAAAGCTGGCTCCATTAACCTATCCCGGAGAGACGGTCCTGGCATCCCTGGGCGGGCAGGGGTGGCGAGACCTTTCTGGGACTTACGCGTTTCCATAGGGAACAGTAACCCCAGCCACGGGGCCCGTGTCACAGCCCAGGAAGAGGAAGGAGACGTAGCAAGCGGTGGACACCAGGTTGACGAGCATGGCCATCCGAATGGCCCCGAGGGCAGACAGGCTGAGTTTCTTCACCAGGAGACCGCCCAGGAAGATGCCTAGACAGGCGCATGGGATCGCAGTCATCCCTGGAGGAGAAGAGAGGGGCGGGGATCATTAGCCGGGGAAGCGGGGTCAATCAACGCAGACACTGGGTACCAGGCCCAAGGCTGAGCCCTGCGCGAGCAGCACTCCCTGTGACATCGCTGTGGTGCCACTTCCTCCACTCCGCTCCGAAGTCTCTGTTAACGGCCTCATTTCTGCCTGCAAGGAGCTCACAGAAAACCGTGGGAGACAGACGCGTAAAAACTCCGTGCTTAGGCGTGTAAGTCACACAGCTTTCACGCTAAGTGGGGAACCCTCCCGAGAGACACACCCAGCCGGTGTGGGAACAACCAAGAGACAAGTCAGACCGGCTGGGAACACGCACGTGCATTTGAGGAAAGCATCAGAGAGCAGTGACGTGCCTTCTGTGTGTTTTCCAGCAGGTGCAGGAAGGGGGCTCAAGATGGGGGATTTTCTCCCCTTCTTCAGGCAAGGAAGGGTCTGGAGGCTGTTTAAACAAAGGTCCCAGAACTCACCAGCCTGTGGAGACAGTGTTTTAACCAGCCCCACGACCTCTCAGGAAGCAGCATCTATCAAATCAGTACGTTTCGCAGCTCCTGGTGAGTAACTGGCATACATTCCACTCCCCCCCACCCCCACCCCTTTCTTATAAACAGAGCTATCTGCAAGGCAGCAGGACCATACACCTGTTATTTCTGATTCTCAGAGACTCAGGGTATCCCAGGAGGACCAAAGGACCCTAGGGTCCCAATCTCCTGTTCGGTTTTGCTCTGTTCTGATTCCCTTCATCTGAGCTCAGCTTTAAATTACCGTGTGTCATTTCTCCACTGTGTAGATTGTGCATGGCCGATTTTCCAGTTCAGGCTGCCTCTTCCTTGCCAATCAACAGACCTCTAGGTCAGTTGACTACATCAATCAGCTGGTATGTGCTAAGGGAATGCAAATTAGTTCTAATATTCTGGTGAGAAAAACATAATCAGGGAGGCTGATCTCTGCAAGGAAAACAGCACAAGTCATGTTTTTTAAAAAACGTAGTATCTCTGTATTATTTGATGCTCCTGGATGATCTGTGCTTGGTTCTCTCTCGTCCTGGTATAGATGATCCTCAGGGCCTCGCCTCTATTTGCCTGTCTGTACCCCATGCCGTACCGCCCCCAATCATGCCCAGTCCTTCTCCTCTCTCTGCCTGGAAGAGGCCAAATCCATTCAAGCCTCCAGGCTCTGCACTTGCTGGTTCCTCTTCTAGGACATTCTTACCCTTTATCTTTACTTGGCCGGGCCCTATCCTCATCACAGAGGCTTTCTCAAGCCACCCCATCTAGAGTGGTCCTGCAGCCCATCTGGGATTTCCTACTGTTTTTTGCCTGTTTTATTGTTCTCATGGCTCTCCCCACTATCTGAAGCTGCCCCAGCTATTTCTGATTTTCCGGTTTCTTGCTCTCTCTCCCCCTCCTAAGATGCAGCTTCCCTGAGGACAAGAACCGTTCCATCCTGTTCAGTCCTGGTTCCCTGTGCCTATCGAGGTGGCCAGCACAGAGTGGGCCCTTGGGGATTATTTCCAGGATGAATGAAACAGCGAGCAGACTGGATCTGCGTGAGGGAACACTGATGACCACAGCCCACGCCCAGAGAGCAGGCTGCATGTGGTTCCATTTCCTATCAGAGGCGGTGGCGGGCAGCGCCTGGTGATGATGGTAACTATGGCAAAAACGGGCTTTCGGCACCTTTTCTCTAAGCCATCGTCAGCCCCTCCCCCTTTCCCTGACGTGTGTGCAGACTTAGCATGTCGGCGGTTGTCAGAACATCCCCCAAACTCCAACCTCATCGCCTTAACTTATGCAGATCGAGTCCTTTTTATCTTCATGCATAAATCAGTGCCATCAGCCCTTAATCATCTGTGTTGCTCTCTTCTGAACTCGGCCCCATCTGCTGATGACTTCGTGGGCAGACCAGGGTAACGGCAGGGCTCCCACCCCCTAGGTCTGCGGGGACTAGTGATGAAGCATTTTTGGACACGAGCCTTGCCTTCCGCTTCGGCTGCCTCTCTCTGTCCCCGACAGGCTCCCTGCCAGCCCCTCCAGCAGCCAGCCCCCCAGAGGCCACGCTAACAGAGTGATGCCACGGGCAGGGCACAGGGACAGGGTACGTGTCCTGCCTGCCTGGACTGCCAGCCGGATGGACGGACCAACAGATGGGCCGCCAGGCTGTGTCTCCACATGGTGGGAGAGGGTCCCCCGTGCCAAGTGCTCTAACAGACAGAGTCACTGGGACAGAAACAGGGGCAGGAAGGTGAGATTGTTTTTTGACCTTCTGCCCTGAAGACTATTGGTTTGTTTGTAGATAGAAAAATTCAGGACCCTGTCCTGAAATAGAACAGAGCCCCAGCTCTGAAGCGAATGTACTCAAAATGTAAGGAGCTGCAGCAAAGAAGTCAGAAAGTGAGAGATAAACTCTTTGGGTGCTGGAGGGCAAAACCTGGGAGATCGTAGGTGTGATGAAGAAGTTATAACTTTAATTATAGAGAGACACATTTTACCCTGTCTCCATCAGACAGGGACTAAAGGGCTGACTGCATTTTGCTAATACCTCCTGGAAGAAGTACTTATAAAACAGTGGAAGGGAAAGAGTTATTAGTGAAACAGAAAAACATAAGGCTGGTGCGGCCCTAGCGGCTCCCAGGGGGAGGTGCTGCGATCTGGCCACATCATTGTTGGTAGGGTTTTAATTTTTTTTAACTTGACATCTTAAAGTCCTGTGAGGTGCACCAGCTTAGGGGAACACTGATGAATTTTTGCATCTGTATACGCCCCTGTATTAAGACATTTCTGGAAGTCCCAGGGGCTCCCCAGTGCCCCCATTCCCCCCACCCCCAAGGATAACTATCATTCTGGCCTCTATCACTTTAATTAACTTTTCCTCTTTTTAACTCTTATAAATATGTACTCTTCTGCGTCTGACATCTTTCACTCTGTCAGACCCATTCACATTGAGGCACATATACAAGCTCTCACTTTTTCATGTTGTGTGCTGTTCACTGTACGAATATTCTATAATTTATTTACCCATTCTAGTATTGATAGACATTTGGGTTGTTTCCAGTTTGGGGCTGTTTTGCATAAAGCTGCTTTGGATACTCTTACCTATGCATATAGAAATGAGTGGACCTAAACACCCACTTCTGTTGGATTTATGCCCAGAAGTGGAATGGTTGGATGCCAGGGTGAGCATATACTTTTACCTTTCACAGGTACTGCTAAAGAGTTTTTCCAAAGTGCTTGTACCATTGTGCATTCCTGCCAGCAGTGTATGAGAGTTCCAGTGGCTCTACATCCTCACCAACGCTTGCTACTATTGGTCTGGAGGATGTGGACTAGTCTTTCATTGTGGTGTTCGTGTGTGTTTTCCTGATGACTCATGATGGGGCAGCACCTTTACATGGGTTTACTGGCCATTTTTTTGAAGGAAATGCTCAAGGAGAAGAGGAGGGCAAGATCACCTTGTCCATTGCTCTAAGGACATAATCCACTCCTACTTAACAGAGAAGATAATTCCATGGCACTGGAGCCCTCGCAACTGCCAGGCCGGACTTGTCACATTCTCAGGGACCATCCTCATGTTTCTCTCCTTCTCTGCACTTTCAGAACAGATGAGCTCTCCTGTCAAAGGCTGTCTACCACATTCTCTCTCTTTTCTGCACATCACCTCTGTTGGTTAGTTCCCCTCTGCTTAGACACCTGCTGAGGTCCTTCTGTCACAATAGTAACTGTCTCTTAGCAACAGCACCATCACTACTCCACTCCCTTGACTGCCACATACACCACCAGCCATGTCTCCTCTCCTTCCCTCCACCGCTAAGCTTGGGAAAGTGTCCTGCGGTCACTGGCTATTCCTTCCCTCTCATGCGTGGCTCCCCACACCACAGTATGGGCTCCCCAGCTGCTGTCTTACAGACATAGCCCTGACACAGGCTGAAAGATGTCCTGGTTGTTGAAGGGACCAGAGGCATGTGAGGTCACATCACGCATGGGTGCTCACGCTGCTGACGGCTTCCTTCTTGGAATCATCTCTTCCTTGACTCCTGTGATCCACAGATTTTTCTCAGGAGTTGCTTCTTGAACTTCTCTATGGCCTCCTGTAATTCCTCATGGGTGGTGTTTCACCCACTCTATTCTAATTCTACACATTTTCCTTCTGCAAATTCCACTCCCATGTCCTCAACTACCATGCACACACCAATGCAAACCCACATCTCCTTCAGCCCTCAAACACGCACAGTACATCATGTAGATACACCATGGCCATCTCACTCAGCAACTTCAAATCTGAACTCACTACCTTCCCTACAGATCTGATTCTTTTCTGCTATTTCCAGGTTTCACAAATGGTACCACGCCCCCTGCCTAAGCCAGAAACCTGGAAGTCATTCTTGACCCTTCCCTCTCCTGCTGTGAGACCACTTTCCTTACTGCATATAAGTAATGCTGCTTCTCACGAGAGAAAACCAGTTTTCTTTAGCATGCCAGCTCCAAAGGACTGGAAGCAGATGCCTGTAGTCTACTGTTGAGAAGACTGCTAAGGCCACACTTGAGCTTGGAGAGAAGGAGTGTCATGATGAGCTAATTACGCCTGCCACGGTCACTGGGATGGAGGGAGCGTGTGGCTTCCAATCTCTATATCTGCTGACTGTGGGTTTCAAGCTGCCAAGAATATTCTTGCTCTTTTACCTTCTTGACCAAAGCCTACTAACCTTTCAAGATCCATCTTGATTCCCCTCTTCCTTCCTCACCTCTTCCCCCCAGTTCTCCAGTTCACACAGATTTACAGACTTGCTGACTGTCACAGTGCTTCCTGTGCACACTTTATATCTTAGCTCTTTATCACCACATACTTTTAGCAGTTGCCTCAGGCAGGTAAATCTTACTCCAGGAAAATACTCTGAAATTCTTCTGCACACAGACCACATGTATATGCTGCTATAGGAGCAGCACACTCTGGGCTGTTTGGCGGGCCTCAGTCAATTCTCATAGTATCACAAGCAATGACAGCCTTCCTACGCCCTCCTGGGGGGCTGAGAAACAGACTCACCGAGCAGCTGGTTGGCAGAAGAGGTGGTGAGGTTAAACTGCTGCTCCAGATACTTTCCCAAGAAGGCAGCAAAGCCAGCCACCACTGCAATCTCCATGCAGGCGGCCAGGATGATGCAGGTAAACACAGGGTTTGAGAGCAGGTGCTTGGTGACCTTCGGGATCACTGCAGGGAGAGAAGTGGAGGACCAAGGTCACATACACCGCACTCCCAGGCTTCTGCCCCCAAGGTCCCACTTTTGACCTATCTCAGTAAACAGCATCAGGAATCACCTGGATGCTCAGGCCAATGCCTATAACCTGCAAGTCAGCCATAGTTGTGGAAACTCTAGTTCCAAAATATACATTGATTTTTTTGTCAACTAAAGCAACAACCACTAAAGCAGGAGAAACTACACTGTGACATTTTTTTTACAGCACAATGGAAACACTATTTTATAAGCCATCACAAGTTATTTCCACCCAACAAAAAGAAAGAGGAGTTTGGGGTTTGTTTCTCAAAAGGGAAAATATAACAATTATATATTATAAATTATAAATGTATTAATTATGTTATATCAATACATCTAAGTGTATATATCAACATACCTATGATGAATATTTATAGCGGTATGTGTTAAGAAAATATATTTAATCTTTTTTTTCAACAACTCATTTTATTTTTTTAATTTTAAAAATTTTTATTTTATATTGGAATATAGTTGATTAACAATGTTGTGTTAGTTTCAGGTGTACAGCAAAGTGGTTCAGTTATACACATGCATGTATCTATTTTTTTAAGAAAACATATTTAATCTTAGTTTCAAAAAAGAAATGAAATTAAAGTGTATGGATATGCACACACACACACATATATAATCCAACCTCCACCACCCCCTTCCTTCTCACAACCACATTCACCTGGCCAAGCTTCCATGAGCTCTCACTTGGGGGAGACCAGGGTCTTGGTTTTTGCTCTTGATCCAGTATAATCCTTCCCTATACAGTAGCCAATGGGATCAGCTCTAATCAGTTTCCTACCCAAAACTCCACAATGGCCAAAATCCACACTGGGTACGATGGCCCACGGTCTGCCCCTTGGCTATCTGATCACAGTTCTGATCATGTTCCATCCTCCTTCTGGTCCAGCCCCACCTGCACCTGGTCCTCCCCACCCAGGTCTTTGCACTGGGGCCCTTCTCTCCATTAGAATGCTCTGACCCCAGATCTTTGCTCCATCTATTCCTTCTTCCTCAGGTGGTCTTTCCTCATCACCCAAGGCAATCTAGAAGCTGCTACCCACCCAGTCCAGATGCTCAGGGCTCAGATGAGAGTTGAAGGTGGGCAAAAGTGCTCTGTGGCTTGTGCACCACTTTAAATACCAATGGAGCTGAAGCAGGTTTTGTTGAGGTGATGCATTTCAATATTATTTTATTATACTCTGTTTTTCCTAAAGTGTGTGGTTTCATAAACCACTCAGATTTCCTTTCAATTTGGTGCTTTTACAAATGAGAGATTTGGTTTTCTTAAAATCCTTTGAATGTAATCACATTATTTGGATATTTCCAGCCATTAGAATCCTTGGTGCATGGTCTTTGGCCAGATCTCCTCAACTGTGGAGTGATGACATATCCTGGTAGTGTTCAAGGGGTCTGGGGGTACCTGGACAGCCCCATCATTTCAATATTTATGCCATTATTTTGATGTGCACTTAATTTAAAAAAAAGTTAACTAGAACAAAACTGATACATCAAATATGTGGTTTCATGGCTACCATAGCTTAAGAAAGATGATGCTAGGTTAAACCAAGTAGATGTAAAGTTATTTAAAGAGAAATTATGTAAATAATGGTACAGGTGGTAAGGAGATAAGGCAAAAATGTGTAAAAGTGGTGTATCAGTGACAAGGTAGGGACCTCTGTTCTGCTGTAATCATAGTTATGTGGAACATTTGGCATGTGGTGTACCTGTTTCCATCTGTGTAAACAGAAAAAGATAAAACAGAGTCCCAGATGAAGCAAGCATTATTCCAAGTCTAGAAAAAAACCATCAGGCCCACAGTCACACAAAATAAACAGGTGAGCAGTGTATAACACTGCATTCCAAGGTGATGGATTGGCCAGCTGTCCTAAAGAAGAGCGCTAATTACACAGGCTCAATCTCTTCTCCTAGGAGACGAAGCCTCTAAATGGCCCAACTAATTAGAATAAAATAATAATAGGAGATACATAAGTTTTTAATAATGTTAACAGACAAGCTCAATAAATCAAAATGACAGGACAATGGGTCAGAAACTGGCAGACACACACAACTTAAAATTTATCATTTCTGGGAAAGATACCAAGTTTCAAAAATGAAAATCTACATATAAGATAAGGACTTAAGGATCCTTTGACATAAGAAAAGGAACTCAGTTATGGGAATGGACTGAGCCAGATGATTGGAGGCTCAGAATCACTGTGGGCTGAACAACCTGATTCTATATCCCAACCGAGAAACAACCAGACAGTAACCAGAGGTTGTGGCCTCAGCTGTTTCTCAGTGGTTTCTCATTAAACTACTAAAACCTTAGGAAGACAACTCTTGGATTAAATAAATGCATGTACACACACATACAAAATAAAACCAAAACTTTAAAAAGGCTATGAACAAGAATAAAGATGGTGAGTAAACAACTTTAAATCCATGGTATTTATGTATTTATACCTGCTTTATTGCTAGTGCACTGGCCTTTATGTGTGTTTTGTTCCCTTTTTACAGGGTTTCAAGCATTCATAATAATCGGACTTTTTTAGAAATGTCATTTCAAATATTTGTCTAGAAGAGGTTACACTTAAAATCTGTGTTTAAATGTTGGAAAATTTTCCTTTGTTAAATCCACATTAAGTATTGTGAAAATATTGAGAGGAATGTTGACTGTGTAATGTTTACAAATGTGCACTGTTCAACAAACAGAAAAGATGACTACATCGGGCATAAACAGAAGGTAATGAAGTAAGTATCTGTCTTCATGAACAAAACCCCCTTGCATGTTAAGACTCCATCATCATAAATCACATAAATTGCTATAGTGTTTGGCACATTGTGATGGTATAATGTACCTGTGACAATGTACTGGTTGATTATGTCACAAACACCAAGCTTCACGGAGAATGGTATAGGTTACATGGGCGACCACTGTTGCTTCCTTGTAATAAATGAACTTGAAAGCCCCCAGCTGTTCATGTTTTGGTAGGTAATAACACGGTTGCTCCCCATCATTGTAGTCTTCTGGCATTAAGATGTCTAAACTCTGGAAACACTGTTGACAATCAGTCAGCAGGTTGGGGACATCCTAGGAAAACCATCCTCTACCATACTTTTATTGTAGGCTTTGTTTTCTTTGTTACGGAGCAGACTCTTCAGATGAGGGGACTTCAGAAGAAGAAAGCACCACAGCCACACTTGCTCGCAAATAAAACTGCTGCTGAGCTGGCACCACCAGCATCCTCCAATTAGGAACTATGTTCTCTGGCTCAGAAATGACATCAATGAGGATTTGAGTTTCATCACATTATCTATTTGGGGCCTCAGCACCTTCGTGCCCTTGATCATGGCCATCATGGTTTCTTTGGGGACAAGGAGGGCACTTCTCAACAAAGGCAACTCCAGCTAATGGAACATGTTCATACTTCAGCAAGCATTTTAATTATTCCAGAGATGACCCTCCATTTCAGTGGGAAGGATTCCTTGTCAAGAGAGGAACCTGCCTGCTTTTGTCTTAATATCTAATGACTAATTTTGCCTTGGATTAGATGCAAAAATCATTAAGCTTGAGAATTATCTGACTGAAGACTCAGTGGGCCTTATTTGCATGAAAAACATTCTTTTTCCCCCTCTACCCGGCGATTTGCCTCCAGAAATGACAGCTTCCTCTTGTGTTCAGCTATTTTCCTCCCAGGTTCTTCCTCCCATCCTGGTTTACTGCAATGACTTGTAGTGCTCTCAAAGAAGATTCCTTTTCAAAGGTTCAACCGACCCTCCAAAGCCCCAGTTTGAAAGGGGGTATTAATTAGCTTGATCCTAGGGCTATCCCAGTGTTCCAAGCTTTTTCATGCAAATGGATTGTTAAGCCCATAAAATTCTAACTTCCCAAGGTGGCAGTAGCTAATGAGGTGGCCCAGACAAATAGCAACTGGTGAATCGAGGCCACACCAGGCTACCAAACACATACAGTCTCCCACAGCCATTTACCTCCCACTTTCTGATTCAGCCTCAGAAGTTGGGCGCTGGGGTGGGAGGCAGGCAGGCTTGCATCATGAAGCCTCACAGCTGGGGAAACCTTTTCACCTCTCGACTGCAGCACGGTGCTGTTACTAGCAGAACGGTACAAAGTTGGGAAGAGTGGCAGGGGAGTGATCTCCAGGGTAAACAGGTTGTCTACTGCTAGTCTTTGGAAGACAGTCCTGTAGGATGGAGTTTCTTGGAAATGTGTACATCCTCCAGGAGGGATGAAGGCAGGTTCAGAGAAGTCGTGAGGATTAACCCTGACAGAGCATTTCCAGTGTGCCAAGTACCATTCTAACTGCTTACACATCCACTTGCATGATCCTCACAACAAAACAGTGTTCCTGGGATGATTAAACTCCTCCATTTACAGATGAGAAGACTGAGGCAGAGAGTGGTCCCATGGTTAAGGGAGTAAAGCAGAAACACAAACGCTGGCGCCTGCAACCACACAGTGTGCTGGTAACCAGTGTGCTATTCTGGTCTGGGTTCTGAGGGGTGCTGATGTTGGCTTGAGGACTAAGCATGCAGGCTGCCCCTGGTAATCAAAGTGCAGCTTAATTCTTAGAATGAAGAATAATAGGAAAATGACCAGATCTGACATGACTAAGGGCTTAGCCCATGTTGTTTGAAGGCGGACAGGGAGAAAAGGAAGGGAGGGACAGAGGAATGAAAGAAAGAAAGGACTGGGGAGCCTACAGAAGAGGCTTGTGCCATAGAAAAGGTTTCACTGAATGACGTTGTATAAAATAATGGCTAAGAACTTGGTCCAAGGAGCCTGGTCATTGGGATTTGAATTCTGGCTTTAAGACTGAGTAAGTGTGTGACCAGAGTACATCACTCCATCCCACAGATTGCCACAAACCTGCAATGAGACCCAAGGCATGTAAAGCCTGTGGCCCAGTGCTTCTAGAATACAGGTAAGAGTCTGATAGGATTAACGGCAAAGATTTATTGTATAGCACAGGGAACTATATTCAATATCTTGTAATAAACTATAATGGAAAAGAACAGAAAAAAGAAAAAAATATATATATGCATAACTGGATCATGTTTCTGTACATCTGAAACTAACACAATATTGTAAGTCAACTATATACTTCAGTAAAAAAGAGTCCGATAGGATTAACAGGAATCAGTATAATAGAAGTAACCCTTGGTTACGTTAGGGAGAGAGCCCTTGAGCTGAGAGGACATCAGGCTTCCTACAGGAATGCCTATGTGATCAGATGTGATGAGTAGAGCAGAGAAGAGACTGGGGCAGGTGAGCTGAGCTCCTGGGAGCCAAGGGCTTTCCAAGAAGATCCCCCTCCTGCAGGAGGCTGTTCAGCAGGTCAAGGGGTCAGGAGGCACAAGTCCTTGTCCACTGCCCTCCTGGGAATTGGAGGTACCCTGGGAAGTGCTCACTGTGGGGGGCTCAGTTATACTCCCCTCGACTCTCAGATCTCTCTGCCTTCAGTCTCTCCTCAGATCTCTCTGCCTTCAGTCTCTTTACTGAAATTGGCCTTGACTTTCTTTCTCTTTAATAACACTGCTGTCAGTACAGCATGGTTACCCTTCCCCAAGAGGGGAGATGGAGCCAGTCTATGCAACTCCTCAGGAATTATGACAATGACAGCCACGCCTGCCTGGCAACCAGTGGTGGATGGGCACCGTGGCAAGGCTTCTCATTTAACTCTCACAACTATCACCATAGGGGGTGGTCATACCATCATCATTTTAGACCCAGGGAAACCAAGGCTCCCTTGAGAGGCTGAAACCCAACAGCCTGCATCCCAGAATGCAAAACCGAGAGGAGAAGGAGGGTGGATTTGAATTCATTCCTGCCTGCACTTCGGGACTCATCTCTAAATCTTCAGGTTTCTGGGTGGGGCCTTGAATCAACAGAAAAGGTATTTTCCTGAAAGGTGAGCTACCATGAAGTACTTCCCAACATAGGAGGCCCATGAGCAGAAGATAACAGAGGTGGGGGGATCTGGGTGAGATAAACAACAGTATTCAAGTCATGACCAAAAAAAAATGAAAGAGGAAGGAAGGAATAATGGAGATGTAGAAAAACACCATCATGGGGGCACAAGAGCGAAGACGAGGTAGAGCAAATCCTGGGAAAAATGAAGTCTCACGGGGTAGTGAGAATGTTCACCAGCCACCAAGTTGGTTCCCACGTGTCCAGAGCAGGCTGTCATCCCAGCACCACTGACCCCACTGGACGCCCTTGTCTGGGTCCTCCTGTCTGTCCCACAGGAGGAGCCAGGTGCTCTCAGGTAGAGCAGCAGGGGAGCAGGTCCGTCCCCAGACGTGGGCACCATGCCCGGTAAGCACAGATGCTTAATACACGCAAGGTAGATTACAGAATCCAATAAAGAAACAAATGAACTGCATAGCCTTGAAAGGTAACTGTCATGGTCTCTTAAGGAACATTAGCTGTAGAAACAGAGAGCAATTTACAATCACACCATTCGTGATATTCCACGGGCGCACGGGCTGTGAGGGAAGTGGGAGTAATCAGCTAATACGGTCACTTCCATCACCGATTCTGGAGCTGCCCAAACCATCCCTTGAGTAGGTAGTGGTAGGGGAAATCCCGGTGGGAGAGGAGGCCTGTGACGCCAATTAGCCTCCTGGAAGCAAGCGCCTACCATGAACTTCACCCCAGACTGGCAGCCTTAGGCCCCCTGTGGCATCATCACTACAGAGGAGCCCATCCCCCAACCTCTGCCCTGAGCACCCAAGGGAGCTTTTGGCACCCTCTCATGGCCAACTGTGACAGCAGTAACTACCAGGCTCCCATCTGCCCATCTTCAGTGAGGTAACAGGCAGATGCTAACACCTCCCCTCTATAGAGAAGGTCGTGGTTTGAATGAACAAACAAGAAACCGTCAGCACAGGAAACGAGCAGCTACAGTGAAACCCAAGTGTCAGATGGGTGTGGATCGGTTAGGACAACCCAGAGCCCATCAATCCCACAGACTCTTGAAAAGTCACCAGCTCCTTACAGGTCCACCAAGGAGAAGCAGTGTGGTTGCCCACTAGCCGGTTTAAAACAAGAATGAAGTGTCCACAGAGGCATGCCCAGCGCCTGCAAGCTGCTGTTCTAAACTGAGGCCGCCCCAGTCATGTCCTGGCATCAGGAGACTGAAGTCAGAAACACAATCACCACAGGATTCTGAAGGTGGAGAAAGGAGCTTGGGAAGCAGCAGGGTTTCATTCGGACCCCAATATTGCATCTTTCCATGTGGGCAGCACACAGAAAATGACTAGGGAAATCAAGTCTTTTGTAAGCAAACGGCCACTTTTATAACTTCACGCCAGCCCCTAGAACCCCCTCTGGGAGCAGGTCGCCCCACTCCAGGGGTGGCATTTGGCATTCACAGAAAAGGTTATGATGGGAGAGTTCATTCCTGGGAAGTCTGGAAAGAGAAACAGCAGTGTCCAGAAAAAAACGGTGGGGCCAAACACCCAAGCTGACACACGTACCCATCTCTAAACCTAGGTTTACTAATGCCACCTTCGGAAGTGCTGGGTTTACAGCAGGCCTTCTCAGAGCCTTCAATACGCTAATATCAACCTTCAAGAGTCATGTCACAGACTGTCCCAAGCTTATTTCATCAGTGGGTCACCTCTCCCATTTCATCTTTATATGCAACTGCCAGAGAAGTTAGCCCCTGGTAGAGACCCCCCAAAGGACCGCCACCAGCTCTGACATTTGTTTTCAACTGGGCGCTCTCTTAGAATTTCCTGGGGAGCTATAAAGACATCCAGATGCCTGGATCACCTCTCCCCCATCCACCCTCACCACCACAGACTCAGGGAATCATAATTTGTAGGGATGGGGCCCTCCATATGTGTGTTTCAAGAAAGCCCACAGGTGATGCTGACTCAAGTCCCTGGTTGGGAAACAGCGGATCATAAAATAAAGTCTAGTCTCCTTAGAAGGGTAATGAGAAGGCCCTCAATAATCCATCCATAATTTTATCAAAGACTTACTGGACAGCTGGATACCAGGAACTCTGCTGGGTGTGGGAGCTGAGACCAGCCTGCCTTCTATCACGACCTTCTCTAAATCCTATTCTCAAAACCAGAAGTCTCTCTCCCACGCACATCTCAGGCATCCCAGCCCGGAAGCCCTTCCCCTCCCCTCCATCCATGGGGATCCTGCTCATCCTTCCAGATCAGGCTGAAATGCTGCATCCTTCACGCACCTGTCTTCAAATCCCCCCGCCGTGGTCCTCACTATATCCCTTTGAACCTCCCATAATCCTCGCCACCTTCTATCCTGTATCATAGCAACATTTCAGAGGAGTTAACGTGAATAAAAGAGTCCTGGGATCACATAAGGCCGAGAAATATAGAGTAAAGCAAAGTCAGCCAGCTTTCCTCAGAGCTGGCCTTCTCAGAGCCTTTAACACAAACATTCTATGAATCTCCAAGAGCATCACAGTACGCAGATGGTTTCCTGACTTATTTGGCCATGTAACCACAGCTCCCTGTTACTGTTGTTGATTTGTTTTTCCCTGAGCTTCTCAGAGGACTCACATTCCAAGGAACCCCCATTGGGAAATGCTGTCTTCTAGTTATTTCCTTCCTTCCTTCCAAAACCATGAGGGGCATCCACAGTGTGCCAGGCATGGAGCTAGGTGCCCTCACCTATGTTCATCTCAGGCACTTTGCTGATATAACTTGAGATGGGGAGCTGTGGCTGACTCACAGACATCACCCCCAGCACAGCCTCCATCAATGCTGACACGAACACGATGAAGCCACTGACCAGTCTGGACCCTGGGGACCTGTAAAAAATGACTCCTGTGACACGGCAGCATCTGAACCACAGCTTGGCACAGGATTCCAAGTGGTTGGCAAGGCAGATAGTTTCCTTGGTCATGGAATCAAGAAAGAAGCTTTAATGGGAAATCCACACGAGGGGAGTTCTGAAGACAAATCGCACCATAAAAAACACTCAGCTGTTCAGCCTGCAGAACAAGGACTCTCAGATCACCAGGCTCCTCACAATAACATTATGCTGAAAGGCACGGGCCCCTAATTAAGAAAAATGTAGCAGAAACTGACTGCAGGCTGGCAGACGATGGAGGCGGCCTAGCAGGGAGGCGGCCTAGCAGAAACCCGGAAGCCGGAGGCACGAACTTGGTTCCACGGCCAGGCCAACACACACGGGGCCCCAGAGGAACCGTGGGAGGTGCAGAGGTGGGGGGGGGGGGGTGTGAGTCTGCACCCTGTCCAAGCAGCAGGACACCTGCCAGGAAGATGGGCAAAACACGCACCCAAAGGCACAGTGCAGGTCCGCCTGAGCCACTGGGCCGGCAGACCCTCTGATTCGGTGGCCGAGGCGCCAGGTGCAGGCCCTCCTCCCCACGCAGAAAAGTCACCCATGAGCCAGCTGTGACACTCAGCACAGGTGGAGATCCTGCTAAGCCAGTGTCTGTGGGTGGGTCAAACACAGGCCAACACCTGGGGAGGGGCTGTGGGTGAGGACAGTGTTAGGGAAAGCAGCACCCTGGGCTGGGCTGGGCAGTGCCTGTCCAGCCATCCACATACTCCCCCCATTTACCAGATGTGTACTGAGACCATGTACGAGGGCATGGGCAAGGACGGATGTGGTCCCTGCCCTCATGGAGCTTATGGAGGAAGTGATCACTCCTATGAAGGTCACATGCTGACCATGACACAGAGAGCTACATGCCACGGAGGGGGTGCCATCGGGACGTCAGGAAAATGTCCTTGGGGAAATGACATGTGAGCTGATGTCTGAAGATGGGATAAGAATTCCAGGGGTGGGAACAGCAAGTGCAAAGTCCTGGGGGGAAGGGACCCTGGGGAATACCGAGGACTGAAAGGAGGCCAGAGAGGTGAGGCTGGTGTGGTAGGAACAGGGCGGCAGGTGTGAGAAGAGGCTGCAGGGGAAGAACCTCACCGGGCTGGTGGCCACGTGAAGGGCTCGGCCTCTATCAAGATCAGATGCACTCTGAAGACATCCTAGTGTGGATGACAGCCTGGAGGGGTCAGGGCAGACTGGAGTGTGAAAGACCACGAGCAGGATGGAGAGATATTTAGGTGCTGAAATCAACAGAACCTGGTGATGGATGGCATCAGGGGTGTGGGTAAGAAGAGGCATGGGGAAGGTACCAACCCAAGTAGATTTCATCTCCCCTAAAAATGAAGGTCCTCTAGAGTTGGGCTCTGCATTTTCTCTTTCAGAGAGGGAACAAGTGAACATTAAGAGTGGGAGTTTCTCCAACACAGTAAGGGTTTTTGTTCCATCCACCACATACTGATTCCTTTATCCTTCTTGGCTGGTTCATTAATAGTTGAGTGGATCTCCGTGGGAAATAGAGGAACAGAGGAAAGAGTATGGCATTGCGAGCCCAAGACCTGAGTCTGGTCCTGGCTACATCCTTCACAGCTGCAGGCACCTGGGTGCATGGCTTAACCCCCCAGATCTCTGTACCCCCATGGGTGGCATGGAGATTGGTAATGACACCCACTTTATCAGCTGTACTATGGGGGACAAGTGGGAGTCCATGCAAGTGCTTTGGAAGTCATCAGCCATGATGCACATTTTGGGGATGGTTTTTAAGACTCTGAGCCTGAAGCCCCACCCCCACCCCGCCAGCTCAGCCATCATCCGCTGTCACCTGGTGCAGCTACCTTTTCTGGGACAGGAAGAGGCCACTTGGCAGTCAGCGTCAAGAGTGCGGAGACAAGTGCTCAGCTTTCGACTGCTGTGCTCACTCAGTGATCACAGGAGGACTCTCCCTTCAGATTTTAAGCTGCTGGTACAGTGACACTCATCCCTGCTTGGAAGTCCATCAGAGGGTCAGGACACGCCAATGCTTGCAGGAAGTCGTCCTTCCCTCCCTTTTTGGCTGGACCCTTGTCTAGAAGACTCACTGTTTTAGAACACATCCATGTGGCTGCAGCCACAGCCACAGTTTTAGTACACGTTGTTGAAAAGTCACTTAGCACCTGCTGACACCACTTCTTCTTTAACAGAGAGTCTGTTTATTGCCCAGAGATGCAGCACAATGTTGTGGTTAAGAAGATAAACACTGAGGCCCTACCATGGTTCAAATGCCTTTCCTTTCCACCTGTTAGCTTCAATTTCCTTGTCTGTAAAATGGTCCCAATGTCTCATGGGACTGGGGGATTAAATATGATCGTGTATGGAGGGGGGACTCGAGGGGGGGGAGTCAAGGAAGGGAGGGAATACGGGGATATGTGTATAAAAACAGATGATTGAACCTGGTGTACCCCCAAAAAAATAAAAAAATAAAAAAAATAAAAAAAAATATGATCGTGTATGGAAAACAAACGTTAGCTGCTATTATGTGCGTATGTGAGTGTGTGTGCGTGTGCACAACTGCGAGAAAGTGTCAATTTGTTTACTCATTCATTCATTCAATCCATCTCACCTACGTGCCAGGCACTGAGCTAGGCAGTGGAAACAAAAACGATGAGTGAGAGCTTCATCCTTGGAGAACCCACAAGCTTCGGGCAAACAGATGGGCCGCTGCATAGTGGGATTACCCTAAGTGCTTTGCAGGGGTTTTGAGGGCAATAGAGGAACACAGCTAATCTAGCACTGGGCAGACAGGGGCATGAGTGCAGAGAGGCTATACAGCAGGTTTCCTGGGGAGATGGAGACCGAGTCAGCCCAGAAGTGGACCAAGGGAGGTAGGGTGTTCCAGGCAGAAACAGCAGCAGAGAGGAGAGTATATGATGTGTTCTGGAAACCGTACAGAATGTGATGGGGAAGTTGGACAAACACGTGGCTGCAGAAACAGCCCAGATCCCAACCATCAAGGCCCCTCCAGGGAAGTGACGCTGAAGTCAACTTCCAACTGCAACACACAACTGTGGATGTGAGACTGAACACACTAGCTAATGATAATACTGTCCATTTGTCTATAACAGTCCCCTGAATTCCTTCCTCCCTCCAGATCTAGAATTTTATAAACCATTCTGCAAACTCTGAGCTTCCAGAGTCAATGAGGCCATGCTAGGTGCAGTCCCGGTGCCCGGGCGGCTCCTGGCGCAGGAAAGGGGAGGAGTGGACACAGCACTGAACACGAGGAGGGATGCATGGATAGGGAGGACTCCTGAAAGATGAATCAGCAAAATGTTCTGAAGAACAAGATGAGGGAGGAGGGGCTTTAGAGTCAGGAAAGAAAGGAAAAGTTACTTGGTGGCACAGTTGAAATGCAAAATTGTGTCTTGCATTTGCAGGCGCCCACCTGGGGGTTATGTTGGCTTTTCACAAGCCCAAGCATTTGTTACCCTGCTGCCTGCTTTGTGAAATGGTTCTGTGACAGTCACCACAAGACAGGGACTTCTGGGCTGTGCAAGAAGTAACAGCTTTTCTACACAGTTCTGGAACAAGATTCTGAGCTTTCCATCTCTCACTTCTTATAACAATTGCAAAAACCCAACTGGTGGCCAACTTCGTTGGAAACAGACCTTCAAAACCTGCTTTGTGGGAAGAGGGCTCTGGAAAGTGATCACAGGCCTGGAAGTCCTCTGTCACCGAATGGGAACTCTGTATCCTCACCTATAAATGGTAATAAGTCCTAATATGGACCCTATGCAGCTGCCGTAAAAGGTACCAGACACCACATGGTAAAACCAAGGGGAGCTGAATGACATGGCTTAGGTTGCATAATTAGGAAGTGGCTAAGCTGGATTTGAACCTAGGTAAGCAGCCCCATGGCTCTCCCAGGAGCAGAAAAGGCCACGTGTCTCGGTGCCAGCGGGGAGGTGGGCTGCTCCCAGGCCAACGCCAGCTCTTCTCAGGGGCCTCTCCTATCTGTAGAGCTTGGCAGGGGACACAGATTGATGACCAGAAAAGAAACCTGTTTGCAAGCTCAAATGAAACAGATGAGAAATTGCAACATATAAATCGGTAGAGCAATGTTAATTCCTCTGATACGTGCAATGATGCTCAGCTAATCTGTACCCGTAGATGTGCTGCACGCTGTATGCAGACCAGCGGGGCTTCTGAGGCTGCAAATCGGATGAAGAGTTTGGGAGTGCCCAGCAGCATCACGTGGGACTTTTGGTAGAAATGTCCACATGGCAGAAACATTTTGTCTCAGGTGGGAAAAATGAAGTATATAAACCACCATGGCCCCCTCTCCATGTGCTGGCGCGTGTAAAATCTGTTTATTATCATAACAGCTCGCTCCACTGTACCCTGGCTTCTGGGGGTTCTTCTAGATGCACTGCCTTCCTTTCCTGCTGGGACATCCTTTAGGTCCATGAATGGACCCGGTGCCTTTGAGAATTTCCAATTCTAAATTAAAAATCATTAATTATTGGAGTGGAGCCCATGCATACACAGGCCATAACTCGTGATGGCTCTGATCTCGCGAGCCTCAGCCCCGTCTACCCAACTGTGTACGTGTCAGCTTAGACACAGCACGGCCAGCCCTCACCTTGTCATTGCTTTGGCTTTGCCCACCACGTGCCTCCCCCGCTACCATAGAAGGTCGGGAATAGAAGCTGCCTTGGTGACCGCCGTGTCCCTGGAGCCTGGCAGGGTCTCAGTAAATGCTGGCTGAATTAACAAATGGGTTAGCCAGTGACTGAATCAGAGCCCGCAAATTCTGAAACCATGACATCCCTCAAGACGTGGCTCAGCTCTGCCCAGGACCCAAGAGGTGGGCCCTCCCTGACTGTCGGCTGTACTTCCATAACCCGCAGTCCTGCCTGGCACTGTAGTCCTCACCGTGTTAGGCCGCCGTGCTGACTTGCTGGCCCGTCCCTACACTGGATAGCAAGATCTCTGATGGCACAGTTGCATCTTCTTCATCCGTGTTTCCCCAGAGGCGAAAGGTGAGAGATTACAGGTACATACAGCTCTTACCATCTGAGCCTTAGGAAAGCAGGGCCATCATCCTGGGACGAGGAGACGCCTGGAAAGGCTGCTGCCACCCAGGTCCAAGGTGTCCCCCGCAAGGCCCTCTCTCATGCCAGCCCCTTCCACTGCTGTGGCTCTGGTACCGGGGACACTGTGCGGCCAGCTGCACTGAGGGGCCGCAGGCTTCACCCGCCAGCTACCTGGCGCCCCCTGAAGGCGGCCCATCTGGGAAGCCTACTTTATGAAGCACATGCTCCTGGGGGTCCAAGCCATGGTGACCTCAGAGGACACAAAGCAGGGGGGCTTCTCATCTAACAGTGCACTCTGGCCCTTAGAGAGATGGATTTTAAGATTATCTACAGACGATTCCACATGACGACTTCAGTAAAAGCCATCACAGAACACGGAGTCAAACATGACATTAGGTTCTTAAATTAGTCTCTTCTGGGAATTAGCACAAATTCTTTGAATTCCTCCCTGGCTAACAGGTGGTATTAACAGACAGTCTTCGGCAGGCAGTGTGAATTCTTATGACCACGCTGTCACCGAGGAACGGTGTTGCAACTTCACACTCCTGGAGAGAAGCGCGGAGAAGTTAAGGATCACAGAGCGGGCAGGTGAAGGGCAGAGCGGGCGTCTGAGCGCAAGGTTCTCCGGCATCTCCATAAAAAGTGCACCTCATTAGACAGAGCTCAGCGAAGAGACCCTCACCAAATCTCTAAACCCAGCACTGCGAGCCTGAGACAGCAGCTGCTGAAGGCGGCTGTGGTGCGAGCTTCCTGCAGAGGTGACCGCCCACCTCCTTCTCACCCCAGCCACACTGAGAAGTAACGCCCCAGCCTTGCTCCTGCCCACTTCCAAAATCCAGCAAGTTCTTCAGGGGACCCAGCAGGAAGGGGTCCTTGAAGTAGGGAGCACAGTGCACACCTCTCAGTGGGCAGGGGGCCAGAATAGACACCGAGCGGCTTTGAGGCTGCCCAGTCACCGAGCTCACCTCTAAGAGGCTGTGCCAGAAATGGAAGTATAGATCAATGGAACAGGACAGAAAGCCCAGAGACAAACCCACGCGCCTATGGGCACCTTATCTTTGACAAAGGAGGCAAGAATATATAATGGAGAATAGACAGCCTCTTCAACAAGTGGTGCTGGGAAAACTGGACAGCTACATGTAAAAGAATGCAATTAGAACACCATACACAAAACGAAACTCAAACTGGATTAAATACCTAAATGTAAGGCCAGACACTATAAAACACTTAACATAGGCAGAACACTCTATAACACAAATTACAGCAAGATCCCTTTTGACCCACCTCCTAGAGTAATGGAAATAAAAACAAAAATAAACAAATGGGACCCAATGAAACTTAAAAGCTTTTGCACAGCAAAGGAAACCATAAACAAGATAAAAAGATAACCCTCAGAATGGGAAAAAAATATTTGCAGACTGACAAAGGATTAATCTCCAAATATACAAGCAGCTCATGCAGCTCAATATCAAAAAAAACCAAACAACCCAATCCAAAAATGGGCGGAAGACCTAAATAGACATTTCTCCAAAGAAGACATGAAGATGGCCAACAAACACATGAAAAGATGCTCAACAACACTAATCATCACAGAAATGCAAATCAAAACCACAATGAGGTATCACCTCACACCGGTCAGAATGACCATCATCACAAAATCTAGAAACCATAAATGCTGGAGAGACTGTGAAGAAAAGGGAACCCTCTTGCACTGTTGGTAGGAATGTAAATTGATACAACCACTATGGAGAACAGTATGGAGGTTCCTTCAAAAACTAAAAATAGAGTTACCATATGACCCAGCTATCCCACTACTGGACATATACCCCAAGAAAACCATAATTCAAAAAGACACGTGGACCCCAATGTTCACTGCAGCACTATTTACAATAGCCAGGACATGGAATCACCTAAATGTCCATCCACAGATGAATGGCTAAAGAAGATGTGGCATATATTTACAACAGAATATTACTCAGCCGTAAAAATGAACAAAATTGAGTTATTTGTAGTGAGGTGGATGGACCTAGAGTTTGTCATTCAGAGTGAAGTAAGCTAGAAAGAGAAAAATAAATACTGTATGCTAATGCATATATATGGAATCTAAAAAAATGGTTCTAATGACCAGTGGCAGGGCAAGAATAAAGATACAGATGTAGAGAATGGACTGAGGACATGAGGGGCAGGGAGGGGAAGCTGGGACAAAATGAGAGTAGCATTGACACGTATACATTACCAAATGTAAAATAGATAGCTCGTGGGAAGATGCTGCAGAGCACAGGGAGATCAACTCGATGATGGGTGATGACCTAGAGGGGTGGGATAGGGAGGGTGGGAGGGAGGCTCAAGAAGGAGGGGATGTGGGGATATATGTATACACATAGCTGATTCACTTTGTTGTACAGCAAACACTAACACAACATTGTAAAGCAATTATACTCCAAATAAAGATGTGAAAAAAGAGACTGTGCCAAATGGGGAAACACGCAGGGGTGTGGGGGGAGCTCCTCATTCTCATCCTGCATCCCTGTTTGTGTCTCACCGTTTTGTCAGAAAAGATGCACTTTTTTCCTTTAAAAATGACGATGAGCGCTCTGCTGCATTCTAAAGCGCAACTTCGCTAATCAAGACTGAGTTAATATTTCTTTCCAGAGGAACACAGCTCTCATCTCTAATGGAGGGGCTGGAAGGACAGAGTGAATCTAAGGAAATGCACTTTGGATGCGGCTTTTCAAGAACGCCTGCGTCAGGCAAAGGGAGCCAACTTCAAAGTCCTTTACTGCTTCAACGCACTTGTAAGTGGCCTGAAAGAGTTCAAAGGAGGGCCATGAAATATCCAGCTTCCCCCTTCCCTCCCTCACTTTCTTCCTTCTACAGACATTCATATTTATCATACGTGAGGTGCTATGTCAGCCACTGGGCTCTAGGCTGGGGGCTTTCGTCTGCTGACCCTTCACTAAATGGTAGTAACTGTGCTCTTGCTTAATGAAGGGCATTTACTTCTCAGGGATCAGTTAAGCACAGGACCAGGGAAGGCAAGTCACACAAAACCAACGTGATTCTATTTCAAGTCTCCCAGCATCCGGCCCTGCGTGCCACCCGCGGACGAGGTGCCCTTACCTCTCAGCTGCTGGAAGCAGGAGGCGCTGCTGTCTGGCTCTAGGGGATGCCTCAGGACCCCGTTGCTGGGCTTGGGTCTCTCGTATTCTCTTTCGGGGAGCATGGCCTGTTCGCTCTCCAGGGCGGGGTCTGAGTGCGGGGGCAAAGACTGTGGAAAGCCAAACATCAAGACGGAAGAGAAGAAGAGTAAGGCACCGCAGAGCAGAAAGCCACCCCACCAGGCTCCAATCCAGCGGGGGTCGTCCGGGGTGATGTCCAGATTACCTGCAATTGGAAAGAGCACGGTCAGCAGGTGGGGACCTGGCGGGGCCTGGCATTTGGCGGAGGTTCGCAGTCTGTTGTACGGACAGGCCGAGGGCTCTGGAAACGGCCTGGGCTGGGGCAGACTGGACGATGGGCAGAGCCGTGGGCAGTTATGGCTTCACAGCCGTGCTTCTGGGTTTCCCCGAGCTGAACGCTGCTCGCTTTCCCTCCTTAATTTTCTTGTCCACCCTGTGCTTGTATCAGTCTAAACAAAAACAGTGAGAAGCCAGACACCCCCTGAATTTAGGCTGGAATTGACTGGCCTGGCAGAGCTGCCATGGTCTGCTAACAAAAACACAGGGAAACAGAAACATTTATGGTTCAAGGGTATATTTTTTTCTATGAATGCTCACTTGCACCCACCACAAAGCAGCTAACCTGAGATCCCATTCCACACCCCGCTCCCTGTCTTAAATCGGTTCACAGATCATATGGGGTGGCGCAGAATGGAAATCAAAGAGCCAGGATTTCTGGATTGAAATCCTGCCTACTTCTCGCTGTGTGACCTCAGGCCAGCGACTTTGAACTCTCCGTGCCTCAGCTGACTGATCTGTACAACACGGATGTTTTGACAGTACTTACCTGTATGGAGTCGGGAAGATCAAATGAGCCACACCAGGCACAAAGTGCTCACAACAGTGCTGGCGCGTACTTAAGCACTTAATCGATGTTAGCTTAATATTTATGGTGAGGGTCGTGTTTCCAAGCTGCTAGGGGAAGGGTTAATTCAAACCTTGGTGGTGGCCTGTGGTTTGGGGGCCAGTCCTCTTCTAGAAAGCTTTGCAACCAAGGTCTCTGCATGTGGTTTGGCTGTCTTGTACTGTGACTTCTTTGATTTGCCAGCTGGAGTCAAGAAGATGTAAACTACAGCTCACCCCCTGGTAGATGTATTTCTCTTGCTCTACAACTGCCTTTCAGAGAAGGCTGCTCCCACATGAGCTGCTTAGAGATGTCTCTTTGGTGATGATTCCATATCCCTGGAGCATGCCAGGAAATTCTTGGAGATCTGGGCCATAGCACATGAGCTAAGAAATAATAGGGCTGCACACCTGGACCAGATGGATGGATGGGCTTGGGAAGAGAAATGACCACAGTCACCAGAGGAGCACTCCCCAATCTGTAAAGTGCTCTCCCTGAAGACTCTTCAGCTAACAGTAATGAAAACGCCAGCCATCATTTACTGAGGGCTTACTCTGCATCACGCACCATGCGGAGTGCATTCTTAACTCTTCCAATCAGCCCTCCCCACAACCCTACGAGGGAGAGCCTTTTATTGTCTCTATTTCACATAGATGGAGAAATTGAGGCTTAGAAAGGCTGGGTGCCTTGTCTACATCCATGGAGTTGAAGGAACACAGACATCTAGACACTGAGGGCTATGCTCTTCCCCTCTTCACTGGCAGGTCTTTGATCTGGGCTCCCTGGAGGGCCCTTAGTGGATAATTCCTGTGCTTTGTGCAATGAGTAAGACCACCAGCTTTTCTGATAGGCCTTTGGAACATCAGTGGTCTCTGTTCTGGAGACCCTGACATGAACCCAGCAGCAAAAACCAGGGCACCTGAATGGGCCAGATGCCTTTGTGCAGCTTCACGCCAGAGAGGGAGAGAGTGGGCTCTAGTGGGCTCGAGGTTGAATCCCAGCGTTGTTACTTACTAGTGATGCTGGGCAAGTGACTCACCCTCCTCGACCCTTAGTTTCACCATCTGTGATATAAAGATGATAGCCAGGGACAGTGGTTTACCAGGATGAGAGGTGATGAAAAAGCATCACCTGACACATAGTCGGTTCTTATCTATGGGAGCTTTTAATGTTTTACTTTTACGGATGTATTTATATAAATGGGAATTTTAAGGCACAGATTTTTAAAATAGGAGTATGGCATGGGAAAACACAGGGTGATCTTGAAAGCATCTTTATGCAAACAAGAAAAGAGGAAAGGAAGCCACGGGACTTCGCTGACAGTCCAGTGGTTAAGAGTTCACCCTCCAATGCAGCGGGTGTGGGTTGGATCCCTGGTTGGGGAGCTAGGATCCCACATGCCTCGTGCCAAGAAAAACTAAAGACATAAAACAGAAGCAATATTGTAACAAATGCAATAAAGACAAAAAAAAAAAAAAAAAAAAGGAAGTCACACCACCTTGGGTAGCTGAGCAAGACTGTTTGCACCAATCGCTTACTGTTTTTCTTCACCTGCTGCCAAGCAATGAATGAAAACAAAAAATGGGAAAAGGGAGCTACAGTATTTCCCTCTTTTGTCTATGGGCCCCATAAAACTGGCAGATGTGAGGCAGTAGGGAGAGAGAAATCCTGGCAGTTATTTGGGAGAACAAAATCAGTAGCACGTAGAAAGTCATATTTTAGATAGGAAGTTAGTGGCTGTTCTATGCGTGAGAAAACATCCCCAGGAGAGGGGCTGCGCTGGGGAAGGTGGATGTTTATGTGAACACGGCAACTCGCTCCCTGTAGGCCCGTGCCTGTGGGTGGAAAGCAGACACATGCTCGCGATTCTTAAGACAGGGAAGGGTACCTGATCTGTGTCAGCATCAGTGCACACCTGCCGCTTGGGAAGGGATGGGGAATGGGTCTGCAGGGAGATGTGTGGAGGGCAGGGATTTGTAGAGCCAGGAAAATCACAGCTGACTATTCTGGGAAGTATTGATTTTTTTCCCCCTTCATTTCAATTATCCAGAGGATGGTGGTAGGGAGAGAAATAACAAGCTGAGAAGAACCCATTTTGAGGCGTGCTGCCCTCAAGGCCGGCCGGCCTCATGAGTGGAGCTTCAGCACGATTTTGGTGGCTCTTGGGAAGACAACAAATGATTAACACCAGCCTGAGAAATGTCTTTTCTGAGGCACTTCTTTTCTCTACCCATCTTCACAATGCATAGCATTTTTAGGAGGCATCTTAGCCATTTAAGATGAATGTCTCCCCCCTCTTGCCCAGCAACTGTCACAGCTTAGCAGACATTGTTCTAGCATTACTGATATAGAGGGGGCATTCTCTACTTGGCCTGACAAAGCATGTGTGCTAGCCATTACCCATGTCTGCACCTGGGTCTCCTTCTCAGAGAACGAGGAAGGTTTTACCTCCCTTACTGTGGAGTTAGGTGTGGCCACGCACCACAGAGTTTTGCCAATGAAATGCGAGAGAGGAGACACATGTCACTTCCGTGTGGAGACATGTATGAGCTGCTGCATGACTGCCCATTGCTCTTTTTCCCTGCTGGATCACATAACATGTGGAATTCTCCCTAAGATGATGCCTGAGAAGGTACAATGAACATACTGTTCCTGCTGACCTGCATTGGGTATGTAACACAAGCAGGAAATAAACATTTAGTATTTCCTAGTCACTGACATTTTGGGGGTGTTTGTTACTGCAGCATAACTTAGCCTACCCTGACTAGTACAAAAGGCTTAGGAAATAAAAATTCATACCCTTTAAGAAAAGTGGTCCTGGGCAGGCTTAGAATAGCAAAGGTATTCTTTCAGGTCCAGGTAGGGGGCAAAGTGTGAAAATCTCTCTACATCTCTTTCTATCTGGTTCTAGTTAGTGTCTTGATCTTAAGAAATGACTGCAGTTTCAGCCTTTTGGCAAAGGCTGCTGTCAGGAAGATGCCCAGAACACAAGTGAAGAGCACCAATCTGTCTCATTTACTTAGAATGCATCAAATTGCCAATGAAGCTAAAACCATGGATTAAGAAAGATGTTGAGAAGGACAGGGTGGAGACAGTATCCTGGGTGGAGTTGAGCAAAGGCCTGGCATCCTCAGGGGACTCTGTGAGTGTCCTGGCCAAACTCTCTCCAGCCACTTGCCGGCCCCTTGGTCATTCCACGCACTGAGAAAAAAAGCTGAGAAGGGAACAGAGGGGAGCAGGGAGAGCCACCTCCGTGGGTCACCACGAGGCCAGCACAGGGTGCGTCTGCCTTTGCATAGGTGTCTGTAGGCTTGTTAGGATTTTTGCTTTTATAAAATCCATTGTTCTGACTCTTCCACTCTCAGCATCTGACATTTGGAGGGCTTCATGGTATCGTTGGGAGAGCTGAACAAGCTTTTGGTAGCTGTTTTTTCCCTCTGTTGAAGGTCACATAAACACGTGGGCCTTCCAAGGACCATGACCGTTGTTGGTTCAAATAAAATAAATCCCCAGGAATGGGTGAAATCAGTTTAAAACTAACCAACCAAGCCACCCATGAGGATACCCAAGACTGTGAGAAGGAAAGATCAAAGCAAATTGGGAACATTTACTTAGGACTGGGCCATACTGATGTGTAAGCAATACTATGGCTCTCCCAGCTGTTGTTCTTTTGTTTTCGTTTTTGTTTGCTTTTCTTTTTTGCCTCAGTCCATTTGCCTATTTTTCTAATCTATTTTGTAAAACTTTCATTACGGGACTCAAGAATTCCAAGAGTATCATTACATTACAGAACTAATTGGAAACTGGAGACAGGGAGGGGTTGAGGGTGGACGGCAGCATGGACCGTTCAGAATCCCGGCCGTTGGGCTAATGAGTTCAACATGAAGGAATCTGGCGGTGGCAGCCAGCCCTAGGGTGGCAGAGCTGGAGGTGCTCTGCTTGTCGACCTTTATGTGAAGCCAACAGATGGACATGTCTTTTTGTAGCTCAAACGCTGTGCAGCTGTAGCAGGGCGGGCTGGCATGCCTTAGCACCAGTCTGCATGGATGAGCTGGCAAAGTCAGGTCATCTCAGCAAAGCCTCTGTCCATGGAAGGGAGCAGACTTCCAGCTAAACTCGTGGAGAGGTTTCAGGGAAGTGAGCTGTCCAGCTGGGATCAGACAGGCCTGGGCTTTCAATCCTAGTAGCTGTGGAAGTGAGTTAACCTCTCTGTTCCTCATTACATGTAATTTTACTGTGTGTTTTCTATTCCCCCAGGCACTGTATTAACTGCTTTGTGTGATTAACTAATTCCATCCACACATAGGCCCATGAGAAGAAATGTCCCCAGGATCACACAGCTCATAAGGGGTATAGCTAGGATCCGAATGGAGGTCTGGTTCTGATGTTCGAACTCAGAACTCATCATCATTGCAGGAGGACACCTCATCTGTTAATGGCGTGACAGTAGGACCCACCCTCCCATGGGGATGTTCTGAGGTTCCAATGAGGCGCTCTACACACGGCTTTAAAAAGCAGTCAATCCACAGCTGCCTTTGTCATCAATCTGTTAAACGTACACTATGACGCTTGGTCAGTCCAGTGCTCAGGGGTCTACTCTGCTACCAAGCTCTTCTTCTTTCTATGTCCTGCTCTTGACTGGTCTCAGTTTTACAAAAATATTCTAGAAAAGAAATTCTGCAGGCACCATCATTCCCTCCCCGGGCTGTCAGAGGCGGTGTCTATCCTCCTTAAGAAGAGGGGCCCCGGGAGCCACAGAGGGACCAAAGGCAGATGACAGGCAGCAGGGCCAGAATCCCTGTGTGTAAGTGCTGCCCGGGGAGCCCTCTAGGGGCACTGCCCACGGGGTCTCTCGGCCCCATGGCTGGCATGATCTGACAACCAACCACCTCCCCCGCATCCCCAGCTTCATCGACACACAGATTCCAACTGGGCTCCCTCACTGGTCTCTCCCTTTCCACTCTGTTTCCTCAGCTGCTGCCAGGCTGCCTGGTGGAAGGCACGTGCTCTTCTCCAACTGCCCATAACAAAGGCCTTCCAGGGACCTGCCTTGCCCACTTCATATGATTCCCAGGCCACTGTTCTTCCCAGTCCCCTGCCCAGCTCTCAGCTGGAATTTCAGAAACATATGGCTGTGTGGGTGGCCCCTGTACGTTCATGCTTAAGGGCACATTCCCATAGGCTGGACAGCCCTAAAGAGGGGCTCTGTCTTAGTCAGCGAGGAAAAGACAGGGAAGAGTCATCCTGAAAGAACTGAGAACCCACTCCTCAAAATACAGCCCCAATCCACTCATAGACAGAATGACAAGTTTCAGTCACAAGATGAGAAAAACATGAAAACTGCTGGAAACGGAATTCTGTGACTGGCTTCCAAATAGAATAAATTAGATTCTTCTGCCCTCTGCTGGGAAAGAGCAGCACCAGCCCTCCCGGGGCCTTTAGAAGGGATGCAAACAAAGACGGTGACTCACAACACATCCTTCAGTCCTCAGAGACTTATCAGACCCGAAGTCCGCTATTAGCCCATCATGGGGGAAGGCGGCCACCAGCGGGATGCCCAGATGGAACGGAAATGCACCCATCTGTCTCAGGTATGGGAGGCTTCAAACTGCCAGTGAGCCTAGGACCACAGATGACACTGCCTCACCTGGGCCTTGAAGGGTGAGGACGGATGCTGGACACAGTGGCTGGGGACAGATGGCACTCCAGGCGGAGGGCGCAGCCTGAGCGAAGGAACGGCATACCAAGGGGGCTGCGAGCGGACGGGCTAGGCCCCCTCCAGCCACCTGTCTACCTCTTGGCGATCCCAGGTGCCGAGAAAAAGATGCTATTTCATTCCCAAGAGGAATCTTGGCAAGGGGGGTCTTGAAGTGGAAATACCCACACACTTGCTCAGGGATCTGGGTTTTATATAGATACACCCCTTATACTGGGTACATCCATTCCCTCTCTCGGCATCAATTTCCTTATCTATAAAATGCAAGAGTTGGAAGAGAATGAGGTCTGAGGTTCCTTCTGGCTCGGGGATTCTGGTATCCCACAAACCTTGAGTCAAGGGGACCCTGCTAATACGCTGAGGGTGGGATAGGCTGCCTGGTCACGTGCCTCCTCCTCCCAGGCAGCCTTCCCCGTGCCCTGGGAGGGTGCCCCCTCGCCTCCCCTCCGTCGCTCCTCCCGTTCTGTGCTGCCTTTGGTGCGGTGGCGGAAGCTGGCTTTCTGTCCACAGAAGGAAGATGGAAGCTGACTCTCACCAAGTGTTTCTCTGACCAGGCTGCCTCCCATCCCACTCACTAGGAATAGGGTTTGAAGGGCCAAACGAGGGCGACAAAACAGCAGCATTCAATCACCTCCTGGACAGACCCAGTACTTTAAAAAGAATAAACAAATAAGGCTGCATTTGATATTTTCCCCTCTTTGGAATTTTGTAACATCGTTTGCTACAAGTAAATATATCAGTAGGATTAATGGAGTGAATCACAAAGTGACTTGATTGGATTTAAAACCACATTATGTCTTTGGGGTGAATTAGTAAATTTAGCACTGTTGAGAGGTGATGAATCGAGAACCAGGGGACTGAGAGCTCGTATTGATCCTGGAAATAGATCTGGATGAGACAGAGAAGCTGGAACGGCTTCCTGCACTGTTTTCAGAGAGAAAGGAAACATGGCTTCTCGACTCGCTAAGCTGCACAGGAACACAGCGTCCTCTTTCGGGCACACAGTTGCGTTTTGACCACAAATGGTGGGCAGTGCCTGAGATGGCCTCCAATGGTCCCCATCCCTGGAATTCACATCCTTGTGGAATGATACCTCCTCCCGAGTGTAGACAGAAACAAGTGGCTTGCTTCTAATGCACAAAACGCAGCGGAAGCAATGAGGTGTCGCTATTGAGACTAGGTTATAAAAAGACTGCGGCTTTGTTTCAAGTGCTCTCACCCTCTCTTGGGTTGTTTGCTTCTGGGGGGCCGTGCCGTGGTTAGTCCTGTAGAGAGGCCTGTGGGAGCCATCCTGAGAGCCCATGTGCCAAGGCCTGCCAACAGCCGTGGGGTAAGCTCGGAAGCGGAGCTCCTCCACGTGGGCTCTCAGATGATTTGAGACCAGTTCAACACCTTACTGCAGCCTCATGAGAGACCGTGAGCCAGACCCAGCCAGCTAAGCTGCTCCTGGGTTCCAGACCCAGGGAAATAAACTGTGAGATAATAACTATTGTTTGAAGTCATTAAGGTTGGGGTGATTTGCACGAAAAAAATAGATTAACACACCAGGTGGCTTGCTGTGGCCACTGAAATGTGAGTAGAAACCACACAAGTCATTTCTGAGCAGAAGCTGGTTTCTTGCCTTGGCAACTGGACAGGCAGGAGTCAGATAAATCTTCTGTGAGCCTGGGGTTGGGGGGGACTACCCTGGGCAAGTCCCCCCTCCACCCCCAAATACCACCAACCTGCACTGGATATGCAGTGCGGCTGAGAAACAAACTTTAGTTGCATAAAATCACTTCGATTTGGGAATTGTGCGTCACCACTGCACAGCCTAGCCCATCTCAACTAGCAAATCAAATCAGTCGAATCCAATCAAATCCAAGTGTGCTAAGGGATGGGGGCAGGTGCCCAGAGCAGGCTGAGAAAAACACTCGCTCTTCCTGCTAAGAACACAAGACGTGTCGCTTAAAATGGGTTTAAGGATGGTGTGTTTCTTTATAAAGCCCACCACAGCTGTGTCTTATAGAAACAATTTTTCAAATCTTCTGTCTCCTTGACCCCACGTGTAGACTTGCACTTGAACATGTGCTCCAAGTTTTAGTCTGGGAAATAGGGTCCTCATATGGGTTCATGGACCAGACTTCAATGAGGATGTGCGTATGCCAGGCATTTCCACATCTGTCCCCTCATTTATCTTACAACAGGCCTGCGAGGCAGACATAAATTTCATTACCCTGAATTTACAGGTGAGGAAAATTCAGATTTGAGGAGGGAAATCAACCTCAGGGGGTTATTCATCCCCTAGGTAGACACAAGCAGAACCCACGCTCGAGTCCAGACCCTCTGAACCGACGCTCATGATCTGATCTTTCCTCTAACTTCAAGGGGGCCAGCAGCTAGAGAGGTGGATACATTAAGGCTGCTGCTTAGTAGGGAAGTTTTAGAACCCAGAGGCGGGGGCTCCTTTATGATGGAGGAAGGGCTTGTGGGTGGCTCTTGGAAATTGACATAAATTCCTTACTTGTGTCAATGAAGACTGCATCCACATAGATTTTGGTACAGAAAGAGCCCAGGATAAATCCACAGGCTGGTCCAAACACCAGCATCGTGAACAGGATTCCTGAAAGAAGAAGATGAAACCAAGATTAGATTAAAATAATGAGTAAAAGCATCAAAGCTCAAGAAAACTGTTTTACATTGGTGAGATGGGGGGGTCTGATTAGACAAATGACATTAGAGGAATTAGTCTAAATATTCTAGAGGAGAAAGCTAGTATTTCTAATTTTAGGAAACTGTACTGAAGCACTGTCATACAGGAATTCTATAGTTTTGATAGGTTGCTTTCAAATATTTGTGGGCTCCAAGTACACTTACTTTTAGAGGACTCCATCCCATATCACAGCAAACCTATTAAAATACATCCATGTCTATCGTGAAATATTTTTTCTGCCATAAACATTTTGGAAGGGTTTTTGTAATTTTGCTTTCACATTTATTTGGCTTTATATAATTCACTTAATTTATGGTTGGCGAAGATTTCTCAGCACTCGTGTAAACTCAGGAATTCTTGTGAAGTGAGAAAAGGTGAAGCCACAAATTATTCTCAAAGTGTAATGAAATGTTTACAGGCATTAAATGTAGCAGATAACAAAGCTGACATAATGGTATGCTTTGAGCACATTTAATTAGACATTTTATTAATTTCAGTTTTGCAGTCTCCCCCCCCCATATTTTTGGAATTGCTCTCTGTTGTGGTTGTAACAGCTGTTCAGAACTCACACTCTTCTGTAGGACTTGAGAAGATGGTACTAGGGACGTACGTATCTGATGAATATAGTACCTGGAATTGTGCACAAACCTTTTGGATCCTTCTGGGAAAAGCACTGAGCCCAAACCAAAACCCCACAGGCTGTCTCTGTATAACTAAATTTCAACTTAAGCACTGACAATTCACAAGGCCCTGGGAATAAAAATAAGAGTAAAGACTTGGCTTTTTCTCAGGAAGCTAGCTGCCTTTGGGGACAATGAGTACATGGGTCAATTCAACCCAAACACACAGTCTGGAGGGTGGATTCTGACAGGTCCACGTGGGCACATGAAGAACAAGGTAGGAAGGACATGGATTCAACCAGAGGGAATCTGAGCTCAGGGGAGGATAATTCTGGTCTGTTTGCAGGGCAGACTAACCATGCAACCACTCAAATATTCATCCACCCACTCAATACTTATTGAGTTCCTTCTGTGTGCCAAGCAGCCTTCGCAGGGATGCGGACTCAGCATTGAGGCAGTCAAAAATCCAGCTCACTGACTTGGAGAGGTGAAGAAAACACAACCTAAGAAACTACAGGCAGGAGCTTAACTCGTTTCTAAATATTTGGCAAAGGAAGCCACGTCTTCCTCATTTACAGATAAGAAACCAGAGCCCCAAAGCAATCACTCAAAGACAGCTTATAAGGAATGTTGCTTGATGAAGGAAGGGATGAAAGAGGATGGTTTCTATGCCAGAATGGGGCTGAATCCACCCTCAGTGAAATCCTGCTCTGATCTAGAGCAAGCTAGGAGCTCAAGGGTCTAAAATAGCCACTCCCGTACTCAGCTGGTGAACCCCAGTCTCACAGTTATTCTTGTTTATAGGAGTTTGGACAGGAGCAAAATATACTTTATTAGAACATTGGCTCTGGCTTGTCAAGACTTAGGCTGAGATAACCGAACAGAGAAAACTGAGAAAGGTGGGGGTGTTTTTGGAAAAGGCTAGAACGTGGGGATCTTTCAAATACGGGCTAGAATTAGGAGGATTGTCCTTACTGGGGAGGTTAGGGAGCAGAGCGAGTCTTGGCTTCGGGCCTCTTTGGTTGGATGGGGGAAGCGAAGCAGGAAGGGATGTCAGGAAAGACACTGGGGTGGGGGCGGGGGTGTCCAAGGCAAGAGCAGCACCTGAGGAAGACCGAAGGTATTTCTGCTTCAGGGCAAAACCATGAAGCGAGCCATGTACTTACGTCCAGGCTGCAGGCTGAGGGGAGCCACTGGCCAGCCACTGGCACCCTAAAGATGCTTCCGCAAGTAAACTAGCTACTCAGGCTGTCCCAGAAGAAAGGGACACAGAGATAGAACACAACTCTCTTGGCAAGAGTGCTGCAACTACCCTTCTGACTCCCCTTCCATAGTCCTAGCAGTCGCTCTGGCCCCCAGCAGCCCCCCACAAATGATAACATGCCTCCTTTCATGCAAATTAAATAAACCCCCCAATCAGTGTAATAACCACTGCTCCATCCCCTACAGACTGACAACGAAAATGGCAACTAATACCGAATAGGTCAAAGCACCAAGCTTTTAGTATCATTAGAAAGAAACAACCAATGAGCTTTAGAGCTTGTGTTGAGAATATTCTGGTACCCACCCCTCCCCCACATGGGGACAGTGGAGAGTACGGACCGGCCAGTGTTATGGGGCAGCTGGAGACTCCAGGCCCTGGGGGTCGGTCCTGCCTTTGTGCAAGTTACAACACAAAAGGAAGGGCATCCCTCAGGCTCAGCTGCCCACAGGAGCCCTGAAGGGCCCAGACAGGACCGCCTTCTGTTCTGGCAGCTCAGATGGGCAGAGGCCACTGCAGAGAAGCCACATGCCAAGGTGGTCTCTCCATCTGGTTCCTCTAGGACAGTGTGTCCGAAATGTTGGATTGTGGCTTTCCATTTTAGCAGGACAGAATTCTTCCTCAAAGAAACCTGGTAGGACCCCATTCCAAAAACCAAAGAAAGATGCAGGGGGACTTCTCTGATGGTCTAGTGGTTAGATTTGCCACTTTCACTGCCGTGGCCTGGGTTCAATCCCTGGTTAGAGAACTGAGATCCCACAAGCTGCACAGTGAGGCCAAAAAAAAAAAAAAAAAAAAGTAGGATACATATTTTTGTGTAAAGGGCATTTTTCCCCTTTAGATGAAGTGGGAAAATATTTTTAAAGCAGCTCCTCCTTAGAGAGATGCCAAGTAAACCTCTAGCAGCAACAGGTCCTTGCATATTTTCCAAGGGACGATCCAGTAGTGGGGATGGGAGGTGGGGTGGGGCGGGGCTTCATGCACCAGGAAGCACCCTTTTGACTTCAGAAATATTTAGGATAACAGCTCAAATCAAGCAGCATCGGAGAGCAGAGCCCTGGGTCTTTAGAGGATGCTGTTCCCCTGAGAGCACACGAGGCAGGCTATGATCTTACACAAAGGTACTTTTGAATCTGCTTCCTTGCTGTCTTTCCGATTCATCCCACCAGGCTGTGATTTTGTTCTTGTTTAGCAAACCCCCCTCAAATGTTCTACCTAAATAGACAAGAAACAGATGCTCCAGCTCTAAAATCCGAAATCCCTGCATTGAATGGCGAGTGCCTGCAGGTCCAGGAGAGAAGGTTCTTCAGTGGCCCAGTGCTGCCCCCTGCTGTCTGCCAGACTGTGTACACGGGAGGGGAGGAGAGCCTGAGATACAGAGATCACAGAAAGGAGAAGGGCCCCTCCTGTGCTGCTATCCTGAGCCCAGCGATTTACAAGCATCATCACCTGTCATCCCTTCAGTGACCCCAACGGGGAGTCTACTGCGTCCATTTCACAGAGGAAGGAAAGGTTTAGTGCCTCACTTCTCAACACGGGGCCAGAAAGCAGCACAGAGGGCTCTGAAGCCAGGTTTCTCTCATCCCCTCAAGGGAAAAGCATCCTGCAGGCAGCTCCAGAGAGAGCATGGGCCACGTGGGTTCAAATCCCAGCTCCCCCACTTCCTAGCTCTGGGAACTTTGGGAAAGGTCTATACAGCTGCCTTGTGCCTCAGCTTCCTCATCTGTAAAATGGGAATGATATTAGGCCTATTCCATGGGGCTATAGGGAGGATTTAACGAGCTCGTATTGGTAAAGCTCTTAGAACAGAGTCTCGCACCCGGAAAGTGCCATGGAGTGTTTGTTAAATGGAAGCCGCTCACGTCTCTTCTGTTACAACGAAGGCCAGCACACCAGGAGTCCTGGTCCTCCCCTCTCCAAAGTGTGTTTCACCCCCTCCCCCATACCTCATTTCCTAAAGCCACCATCAGGGGAGAGGGGCTGGAGCTGGGAGTAGGCCAGGCCCCAGAGAAGGACGCAGCAGCGATCCCCTGCCTTACTAGGGTCCAGACGGACTGGCCATCCAGGGTCCAGAGTTCACCCACTTGCTCTGACTGCCCACCTGCCAAGCACAGTCTGATGCTAACCCGGCTTCCCAGGGACATGAGGAATGAACAAAGGGAGAGGGAATGGGATGACCCCCATGGTCATCTAACTCTAGTATCCTGGTCTGAACACAGGTCTTCTGTGTTCAGGGTACTGTAAATCAGTAGTTCCCAAACTATGTGCCAAGGCACCTTGGGGTACCACAGTGAACTCACAGGGGTGCAGCAAAATATTTTTGAGGGAAACCCAGTGATATCTGACATGTGTCAGATGCTACTCACACAACTACTCACTCGAGGTGGCTGATGGTTTCATCACTGGATAGAGCTACATTCCTTTCAACTACATCCTGTCTTTGCAACCTGGGCTTTCAGGAGTTGCTGTGATAAAAAGCAAACATGGTGTGGAAATTAATGCAGAACACAGGAAATGAGGGTGGTGGAGTCCAGTCTGATTCCAAGGTTTGAGAATCTGTGTAGTCCCCAGCAGGGACACACAACCCATTAGTAAGTCATTGTGAATATTTAAAAATAAAATAGAAATATTTTTCTTTCAATTTACGTGTATTATTTTTTCAAACATGTATTAAGCAGTTTGAACCTAACTGCTTGATAAACACAATTGCTGGGTATATCCTGCAGACTCGGGGCTCTGTGAAAAATAAGACACGGAGGGTACAATGAAACAAGAAAGTTTGGGAACCTCTGGTGTAAATCTGCCACCCATACTATACAATCTTCCAACTTAGCACCTGCCATCTCTGGACTCTGGGGAAGAACAAATGAACTGGACAAGGATTTTGCCCTCAAGAAGCTTGCTGTCTTATCAGAGAGACTTCCAACCATTCTCCATCATTCAAAATACATAACAGCACCTACAGGTGTTAGGCACTGTGCAAGGAGCTGAGATATGGCTGTGGACAAAACAGACAAAAATCGCTGTTTTTTGGTGGAGTTTGTATTTGTAAAGAAGAAAGGCCATAAACACATCAACCTACCATGTGATGTCGGTGCCAAAGAGGAGAGTGCATGATGGCACAGGGCTAGACAAAGATCTCCCACTGCACTGTGTGCTGTAAATAACACACAAGGCAACACATTACATGTGCTATCAAACTGGGGTGAGTGGACTCACAGACTAAGGGTTCCACTGTGTAGGAGGCGAAATAATGGTCCCCGAAGATGTACATGTCCTAACCCTGGAACCTGTGTCTGTTACCGTAACTGACCAAAGAGAACAAAGGCTACAGATGGAATTAAGGTCACTAATCAGTTGACTTTAAAATAAAGCGATCATGCTGATTATTCCCTGGGCCGATATAATCATGAAGGACCTTCAAACGACTCAGAGTCAGAGAAGGAGATGAGACAACAGAATCAGAGCCATGGCATCATGAGAAAGACTTGACTAGTCACTGCTGGCTCTGAAGATGCAGGACAGGGGGGCCTTGAGCCCAAGAAAGTGGGCAGCCTCTAGGAGCTGGGAAAGGCAAGAAAGTGGATTCTCCCCTCCAGAAAGGATCCTCCAGAAGGAAGGCAACCCTCCCAACACCTTGATTTTTAGGTCAGGGACACCCATTATGGACTTCTGACCTCCACAATGTAAGATAATCTACTTGTACTATCCTAAGCCACTAAATTTGCGGTAATGTATTACAGCAGTGATAGGAAACTCATACAACTGTTAAGCAAATTTGAGGACAACCTCAGATCTTATACCTGCTAATATGCATGTGACTCTCTAAGAACAGGATATTGCATGATGCTGCTTGTTAATTATTTGACCATGGGACATATTTTTTGTGGGTCACTTTTCAGACCTGGCATTGACTGGGGCTCAGTCCCAGACATGCTGGAGGAGACTCGGAACCCCATGAGGCAGAGATGGTGCCTTATTCTTCTTTCTGTTCCTAGTTTGGCCCAGGAGAGTCAGCTCACCATCTGTTGAAAGGATGTGTGAATGAGAACCCCAGTTACAACAGTGACACAAAAGAGGGAGGGAACAGCCCTTCTCAGCCATGGTCTGCCCAAGTTCAGCCAGCTGGTGAGAGGCAGAGCTAGGACTCAGCCCCCATCTGCTCTTTCCCTGGACAGTGTTCTCTGTATGTTCTCAGCACTGGGAATGTGCCTCCTTCTAGATGCAATATGTCAAGGGGACTGACATGACAGCCTCTAGAAGGGGGTCAGGCCAGACATACAGAACCAGAAGAGCTTGGAAAATCCAAATGGAGATGTCAATGTATTTGGAATTTCCTGGCCCAGGGGGAACTAATCAACTTTATTATTATTATTAATATACGATCATGAATGAAAATACTAAAGAACATCTTTTGAGTATCTGTAGAATGTGACACTGATTCTAAATTGTTCATAGAAAGGCTGAGGGACAAGACCAGCCTGGCTGCCTTGGAAGAAGAAGAAGAATTGTCAAGATGTGCCCTACTGGACATCAGGACTTCCTTTAAAGCTGTAATGATGAAGACAGTGTGTTTCTGGCACAAGAAATAGCAAACACACAAGTGGCACAGAAGAGAAAGCCCAGAAACAGATCCATACTTGTGTGGACCCCTGATTTATGACAAAGTGAGCATACAAAGCAGTGGGAGAAAGGATGATTTTTCCATAAATGGTGCTAGGATGATTTGAAATTATAGGAAAAAAACATCAGCTCCACAACACACGTAAAAATCAATTTCAGGCAGCTCGGAGACCTGTGTGAAAAGCAAAACAATAAAGCTCTGGAAGATAATAGACAAAAGTACCATCACAGTGTTGGGGGCAGGGGGATATTTCTTAAACCAAACAAAGAAAGCATGAACCATTAAAGTTGCAGGATACAAAATTAACACACAGAAATCTCTTGCATTTCTATACACTAACAATGAACGATCAGAAAGAGAAATTAAGGAAACAACCCCATTCACCACTGCAACAAAAAGAATAAAATACCTAGGAATAAACCTAAATAAGGAGGTAAAAGACCTGTACTCAGAAAACTATAAGACACTAACGAAAGAAATCACAGACGACACAAACAGATGCAGAGATATACCATGTTCTTGGATTGGAAGAATCAACATTGTGAAAATGACTATACTACCCAAAGCAATCTACAGATTCAATGCAATTCCTATCAAATTACCAGTGGTATTTTTTTTTTTTACAGAACTAGAACAAAAAATCCTAAAATTTGTATGGAGACACAAAAGACCCCGAACAGCCAAAGCAATCTTGAGGGAAAAAACTGGAGCTGGAGGAATAAGACTCCCTGACTTCAGACTATACTACAAGGCTACAGTGATCAAGACAGTATGGTACTGACACAAACACAGAAACATAGATCAATGGAGCAGGATAGAAAGCCCAGAGATAAACTATGGTCAACTAATCTAAGACAAAGGAGGCAAGGATATACAGTGGAGAAAAGACAGCCTCTTCAATAAGTGGTGCTGGGAAGACTGGACAGCTACATGTAAAAGGATGCAATTAGAACACTCCTTAACACCATACAAAAAATAAACTCAAAATAGATTAAAGACCTAAATATAAGGCCAGACACAATAAAACTCCTAGAGGAAAACATAGGAAGAACATTCTTCAACATAAATCACAGCAAGATCTTTTTTGATCCACCTCCTAGAGTAATGGAAATAAAAACAAAAATAAACAAGTGGGACCTAATGAAATTTAAAAGCATTCTGCACAGCAAAGGGAACTATAAGCAAGACAAAAAGACAATCCTCAGAATGGGAGAAAATACATGCAAATGAATCAACAGACAAAGGATTAATGTCCAAAATATATAAACAATTCATCCAGCTCAATATCAAAAAAAAAAAAAAAAAACAAAGAACCCAATCAAAAAACGGGCATAAGACCTAAATAGGCATTTCTCCAAAGGAGACATACAGATGGCCAACAAACACATGAAAAACTGCTCAACATCACTAATTATTAGAGAAATGCAAATCAAAACTACAATGAAGTATCACCTCACACTGGTTAGAATGGGCATCATCAGAAAATCTACAAACAGTAAATGCTGGAGAGGGTGTGGAGAAAAGGGAACGCTCTTGCACTCTTGGTGGGAATGTAAATTGATACAGCCACTATGGAGAACAGTATGGAGGTTCCTTGAAAAACTAAAAATAGAGCTACCATGTGAGCCAGCAATCCCACTACTGGGCATATACCCAGAGGAAACCATAATTCAAAAAGATACATGCACTCCACTGTTCATTGCAGCACTATTTACAATAGCCAGGACATGAAAGCAACCTAAATGTCCATCAACAGATGAATGGATAAAGAAGATGTGGTACATACATACAACGGAATATTACTCAGCTGTAAAAAGGAATGAAATTGGGACATTTGTAGAGACATGGATGGACCTAGAGACTCTCATACAGATTGAAGTGAGTCAGAAAGAGAAAAATATATTAACACATATATACGGAAAATAGAAAAATGGTACAAATCAACCAGTTTGCAGGACAGAAATAGAGACACAGATGTAGAGAACAAACATATGGACAGCAAGTGGGGAAAGCGAGGTGGTTTGGGGTGGGATGAATTCGGAGATTGGGATTGCCATATATACATCACTAATAAAAAAAAGATATCAAATTGTACACTTTGGATATATGCAGTTTATTGTGTGTCAATAAAAGTTCTTAAAGATCAAAAAAAAAAAAGAATAAAAAAGAAAGCATGAACAATTAAAAGAAGAGCTTGAGGGACATCCCTGGTAGCACAGTGGTTAAGAATCTGCCTGCTAATGCAGGGGACATGGGTTTGATCCCTGGTCCAGGAAGATCCCACATGCTGTGGAGCAACTAAGCCTGTGAGCCACAACTACTGAGTCTGCACTCTAGAGCCTGCGAACCACAACTACTGAGCCCACATGTGCAACTACTGAAGCCTGTGAGCCTAGAACCCATGCACCACAACAAGAGAAGCCACTGCAAGAAGAAGCCTCTGCATGGCAATTAAGAGTAGCCTTCACAGCTAGAGAAAGCCTGCGCACAGCAACGAAGATCCAACGCAGCCAAAAAAAAAAAAAAAAAGAGCTTGACATTGGTCTACGCTACTTAAGAAGGTCATTCCTTAGGTTCATCAAAAGAACCCTCTAGGAAAGCAAAGATGTGGGAAAATATACATGTAACATCATCTTTAAAAACACATATAAGAATCAGAGGGATCATATCAAGACTATATAAAAGCTACTATAAATCAATGAGAAAAACAGAATCAGTGGAAAAAAAGGGCAGAAACCTTAACAGGTACTTCACAAAAGAGGAGATTCAAATGAACAATGGAAAAGGACAAGGTGCTCAACCTCACTAGAATTCAGGAATATGTAAATTACAAGCCCAGTGAAATGCATTTGATTTTCAGCTGATTGAAGAGCTTGACAATACCCAGTGCTCGCAAGAACGTAGGGAATCTGGACTCTTGCACACTGCTGATAGGAGTGTAACTTAGACAACCACTCTGGCAAAACGTTGGCAGTGTCTGTAAAACCAAAGAGGAACTCACCCAATGACCTACAACTCTAATTAGTAGGTAAATACTCTATAGAAAGTCTGATACCTACTGGGAGACACACCCAGGAATGCTCATCCCAATACTATCAGATCCTCAAACCAGAAACAATTCAAATGCCCTTCAACGGTGTAACAGAGAAACAAATTGTGACATCTTTATACACTGGAATTACTATATGGCAAAGAAAGCCAATCATCAATAATGGGAATTAACCTTAAACGATATAATTCCAAAAGAACACAGACAAGCAAGAATACATACATACATTTACACAGAATTGAAAGCAGCAAAGTTAAACCATTCAGTGATATAGAACTAGGTAGTCAAACTGTAAAGAAAAACAGGGAAATGAATATTAGAGAAGTCAGGATTGTGGCTACTGTTGCCCGGGAGGGTGGAAGGGAGGGGGTCATGATGGAGGAGGCAGGGGTGAGATGGGGGGATTCTCAGGGGCTGGTTTTGTATTTGGTCTATTTACAGGCTACGGGGATGTTTCACACCAATTTGTTAAGCTGTAGTATGTTTTCTGCACACAAACATGATTATTACATTTTCACATATATATACATATGTGATATGTGTCTGCAGAAAATGGCTATTGGCTATTTATCGAGTGGTCACTGTATGGTGCCAGGGACTGGACTATGTGATTTACGCATATTATTTCATGACTCCTCCTAACAATGCAGTGAGGAGGTGCTGTCATCCTAGCTGTATCCAAGAAGGAACTGAGGCTCACAGAGGTTAATTAACCCGCTCCGGGGCCCCTGGCTTCTAGGGGACAGCTGAGCCCTGTGCCCTCTGCAGGACCAGGTCTCCAGTGAGCTCAAGCACAAATAAGCAAAGTTAAAGAATAAAACCCCAAGCCAACCCCAAACCCTGCTGCTCATAGGTAGCCACTTACTTCTCACCCCTCATATCACAAGGAGGATGTGGACAGAAACCATCTGGCTTCAGAGGTGGGTGTGGCGGATGTATTGTGGGTTCTAGAGCCAGGCTGGGTGTGAATCCTGGTGCCACCACTTAACTGCTGGCGGCCCTGGGCACGTCCCACACCCTCTCTGTTAGCTTCCACATCTGAAAAGAGGAGATGCCAATAAGACGTATCTTATAGCGCTTGTAGGGAGGGATAAATGAAAGCAGAGGTAAGGGCCCAGTGTAACTGGTGTACAGATGAAGCACTTCATAGATGCTGGTTTCCACTGACGCTCCGTGCCTCTGCTGGGTGCTACAAGAGCCAGACGAGCCCAGGGAAGGGAAATACACTGTGGGTGTCCACTTTTCCCGTCTCAGTGGGCCCCGAGTCTTCTGCAGCCAGGCCCACCTGCAGGCCTGCTCTTTCCTGCCCCCTAGTGGACAAGCAGGAGGCGGCCCATCACTGGGCTGGCAACAGTAGCACACGTGGCATCCTGAGAAGGAGAAAATGCTGACTCTTCCCTGCAAGACTTTACTCTTCTCTTTGCTGGAATGTGACACGGGGCCTGACTTCTGTGCCAACAGCCCACCAGGGCAGGGACACAGAAGCAAAGGCTGTCCCCAAGGAGCTGAAGGCACAAACTCTTTATGGTGTCGAAAGCAAAAGCAAAAAGGCCATCCAGAAACCCAGGGGTTTCTCCCAGTGCCTCTACTCACTCTGTAATCAGACAAACCCACTAGTATTTCTGAGGGTCACTGGTGGAACAGGACAGGGATGAGTCAGGACTACAGGAAGGTCAGCGCCAGGCTCTGCTGAGCCCTGTGTGTCTGTGAGCACAGCACAAATGCTCCCTGAGCCTCAGTTCCCGACTCTGTAAATGGGCTGACCACAACCCCTACCTTCTCAGGAGCCTTTGAGGAGCAAATGCATGAGTGCCCAAAAAAGGCTTCAGATAATTTCCTGGAACACAGACAGACATTCTCAAAAAGCATTAGCTGTTAGTTATTCTCCTCACTGGTACTTCTAGTAGCAGGATTTTCCTTCCTGCTTTACATGTTTTACTTTTTTGGTTACTTAGGTAAGAAATGCTTATTTCAAACAATGTGGATGGTACAGAATCATATAAAAAAATACCATCATTCCCATATTTCCTTTGGGCATTATTTCCAAGGGCATTTGCATTGTATTTCTTCCATGTATTTTTGCATTGGTAGAATCAGACAGGTTCACTTGAAAACAAAAACTCTTTTCCTCAGCTTAAAAGAAACACATTCTCACTGAAGAAGGATCTGAGAAGAAAGCAAGGATGGAGAGGGACCACAACACGGGGGACAAGAACACAGACCTGGAACTGCCCAGTGTTGTACTCACTAGCTGTGTGACCTTGAGAAAATCATTTACCTTCTCTGGGCCTCCACGCCCTCATCTGAGAGCGGGGATAATAACAGTTACTACCTTGCAAGGTTGTTTCAGAGTTGAAGTGATTAATGCATGTCATGGGCTCTCCACAGTGCCTGGCACATGTAAGTGTTTAATAACTTTTAGCTAGCATTATTACCATGAAGATGGTACAAATCACCATCGCTCACCACTCAGATAGAAACACTTCTATTCATTTGGATATTCCCTTCCAGTCTGTCCCTATAGAGAAGGTTAATTTTTTAAAGAGTCATTTAAAAAAATATCCAACACAACCTGGAAACAAAATAAGATTTTCTAAAGAATCTATTTTTAAAGAATAGAATTTTCTATTGCAGTAGAATTTAAGGTGCTGATAAAAGGGAATTTCAGGGGCCAGGTGTTTCTCGGCTGCCCTCAGGGCAGGGGTGAAGGAAGAAGCTAACATACTTCAGAACCACAGTGCCTGGCACCCAAGCCCCGGCTCTGGATCCCTTCCTGGCTGTGGGGAGGGAGGGCACCCGAGGTCGCTAGGTGACATGTGACAGCCCTGACTTCTTGGCAATGACTGAGACAGCACTGAGCCGGGCAGGGGAAGGATGGGGCTGAGACGTCTGTGCTTGACAAGATGAAAGACCCCTTCAGGGGAAGTCTGGTTTTCTCTGGAGGGATCCTGAGATTTGCTTGATATGACTTGGAGAAAATGAGACACCATTCTCTCCAACAGTGTCTCACTGGGCTGATACACAGGGGTGAGTGCTTTGACCTTTCTCTGAAGGAAAATGGTCTAATGAATCCTTTGTTTTTGTCTGATTATAAAAGTAATGCACTCAGATATTTCATTATTAGTGTACATAAAATAGATAAGCAACAAGGATTTACTGTAGAGCACAGGGAATTATATCCAGTATCTTGTAAAAACCTATAAAGGAATATGACCTGCAAAAAAAAATTATGCTCTACACCTGAAACTAACACAATATTGTAAAACCAACTACACTTCAATAAAAAAGTAATGCATTCAGAAAAGGGGACAACTTACTATTACCCTACCATCCTGAGACAAGGAGCTTTCAAGTCTTTCCCTTCTGATGTACTTGAGGTCAAACAAAAATTCTCATGACCAGTTGATAAGGTTCATGTTGTGAAACTCTTCGTAGATGAGAAAACAGAGGCTCAGAGAGGTTAACTGATTGCCCCAAGGCCACACAGCTTGTATGTGGTGGTGGAGGTAGATTTGAACTCACGCCTCCAGGACCACATGGGTTCTTAGAGAAAGAACAGACAGGACATCACAGTACAGCAGTGAAGCCTTTGGAATCAGCCAGACCTAGGCTGGGGTCCTGATTACACTTTTCAGTTTCCCAATGACTCAACTGCTAGCGCGGAGTCTAGGTGAAGAATATCTGCCTTGCAGAACAATGACCATCAGAGGCAATGCATGCAAAGCTTCTGGTAGCTAGAATGTAGATGCTTTCTAGAATTTGCTTTGTGTCTCAGGGAATGATGAGTCCAAGATGGAAGGCCTGCAGGGCTGATCTCCCCCCGGCGTGTGTCTCTGCTACTTTAGCTGATCTCAGAGTGATTTTGACCCTGGAGGTCCCCTCAAGTGGGCAGAGGGAGGAGGAAGCTGGGGTGGGCTGTGGCTCTTCCCCGCTAGAGGGCAGCACCGGCCCAGAAGAGAGAGAGAGAGAGAGAGAGAGAGAGAGAGAGAGAGAGAGAGAGAGAGAGAGAGTGTCAGTCTTGGGTGGAGAACATCCTCGTCCGCAGCTTCTAACTGCCCACCAAACCCTCCCCAGAGCATTGCTTTTCTCATCTCTCACAGGCCTTTCGTGCCCTCAATTTATACAAATGTATTCTTCCGTCTTGAAATCTGCAGGCTGAAATTTCTCCCCTAAAAAGGAACACAGCATCACACGTGCATGAATAAAACATGATGCATGCACAGCAGGAAGCCTGCAAAACACACAACACCTATTTATCCAGTGCCAGCTGCCAACAGCCTGACAGCCTTACGTAACTGACCCTGCATCTCTCTGAGGGGGAAGTTGGGGGGTGGGGGGAGGATGAGGGGGTGACCACTTGCTGAACACCGCTTATGGGCCAGACACTGCAGGTCATTTGTGTAATAGAATTATCCCCACTGCAAAGTGTATAAACAAAACCAAACACTAACGTTGCTAAGGCTGCACGGTCTGTGGTTGTGTGCCGGAGCTTACGTGCCCCTCCCCACAGGATCATAACTGTTTCCTCCAAGCTCAGCTATATGCCTGGGTCTCCAAGTTGGGTGCCTATTGGAATCACCTAGGAAACTTAAAAAAACGAATGTCAAGGTCATGCCCCCCGAGATCCGATGTAGCTGGTCTGGGGTACAGCCCAGGCACTGGGACTTTTTCCCAAGCTCTCCAGGTGATTCTTTCTTTTTTTTTTTTTTTAGGATTTTTTTTTTTTTTTGATGTGGACCATTTTTAAAGTTTTTATTGAATTTGTTACAACAGTGCTTCTATTTTATGCTTTGGTGTTTTGGCCAGGAGGCATATGGGATCTTAGCTCCCCGACCAGGGAATCGAACCCACACCCCCTGCATTGGAAGGCGAAGTCTTAACCACTGGACTGCCAGGGAAGTCCCATCTCCAGGTGATTCTATGTGCAGCCAGGTTGAGAACCTCTGGGCTCTGCCCTTGCTGACCTTGCCCAAGGAACCAGCTGGGACCCAAAAATGCATCTGGGCATGTGAGAAAAGGGAAGGATGTGAGCGATATCTGACATCAGGGCTGCACGGTGGAGGGGCAGTCGGAAGCCAAGCGTGGCCAGACCGAGGTGGCAGAACCCGAACCTCTTTTGTGCGGCCAGCCAGAGTGGCCGTGCGGCCGCCACCACTGTGCACCCGACTACAGAACACTGCCTGGCATACTTGGCCCCAGTGCTGTCTGGTTTCCAGGCCTTACTCGTGCTGGTCCTCAACCCAGTTTCTCCCTCTCCTCCAGGCCCTGGGCAGTGCATCAAAGCTCTCCCCTCACCTAAGTGGGAAAAGAATCTAAAAGAGAGTGGATATATGTATATGTATAACTGATTCACTTTGCTGTACACCTGAAACTAACACAACATTGGAAATCACCTACACTCCAATTAAAAAAAAAAGCTCTACCCTCCATTCAAAGCCTGTCTCAAACACCACCTCCTCCAAGGGGCCTTCCTAGATTTTCTTTCTTCTTCCTTCCCCTTCCCTCTTCTGCCACAGCACCCAGTCTGAGACTTTTCTTATAGTTCTTCTTACAGTCTGCCTGGATGGAAAAACAAAGTTTCATGTAGTCGGTATGTCACCATAAATGCAGGCTCAGGGAAGGCAGAAACCTTGCTCAAAAAAAAAAAAAATCCTATTTTCCACAGAAGGGGATGCACCCCTTTGCCTGGATGAGGGACCCCATGTTTGGGGTCTGTTGAGCTCTGAAATACCCAGGCCTGGAAGAGGTAGCAAGTTCCAGTATTATGGAGAACCACACCTCTAACAGAGGTCATCCCACAGGTGAGGCTTCTCGGAATGCTCAGGAAGGCTCTGCAATTGGTCAAAGCTGTAGTTGTTGCTAGTCTTGTTTCTTAGCCCAGCCAAGAGAAGCTTCTCTCCCCACCCTCCTGCCTAGCAGGGCCTTACCAGGGTGAGGGCACATGTCCCTCCAGCTGGCTGGCTGGTGGGCATCCAGACGTGATGCCTGCTGTCAGCAGAGGTCAGACCAGGGCTCCCCATTCAGTGCCCCTGTGGGACTGACGTACCACAGATGGAGCTACCATCAAAATTTCCTGTAGCTTTCTTTGTACGTGGCAGGTACCAAGGAGCACAGCTGGAGCTGGCTGACTCTCCTCAAAGCAAGTGAGAGCACACTGCCCTCCCCCATCCTCCGTGAAAGCCCCTGGAAAACCCTGGGTCAGAGAGTGCTGAGACCACACTGGCTGATGAAGTGAGAAAATGTGGCGTGAGGGCTAGGAAGCCACGAGCCACACAGGCAGGAAACCCACTCAAATAAATAGCAGGCTGCACCTTCCTGAAGGGCCCACATCCCGTTTGCAAGCTGACTAGTGTCCTCCCAGAAGCTCTCAGTCTTGGCAGCTCCAGCTGTAAAAAGGGCAGGGACCTGCCTTGCTCACCTCCCCTTATGCTCCCTCTCCCACAACCCCTCCCCCCGCCCCCCGCATCCATTTGTTCATATCCTAACCCCCAAGTCCCTCAGAATGGCACTGTGTTTGGAGACAGGACCATTAAGGAAGTGACTACGTTAAAATGAGGCCCTTGGGATGGATGCTAATCCACCAGGACTGGTGTCCTTATAAGAAGAGGAAGAGACATCAGGAGGCCACACGCGCAGGGAAAATGCACGAGATACACAGGAAGAAGGCAGCCATCTGCGACCTAGGAGAGAGGCCTCAGGAGAAGCCAGTCCTGAAGACACCTCGACCTTGGGCTTCCAGGCTCCAGAACAGAAACAGAAATAAATGTCTGTTGTTTAAATCACCCAGTCTGTGGTATTTTGTTGCAGCAACCCTAGCAAACAATACACCTTCCAAGATTGGTGCAAGGATCACACGTGACAATTCATGAGAAGGTACCAGGAAACTCAGAGTGCCACGCACACGGCCTGGAACACCAGACACAGAAGTCGAGCCAATCCACGTGAATGAAACCATCCCAGGACGCCCAGGCATCAGGACAGAATCAACACACAGCTCCCTGCACGTGTGTTACTCATGGGTAGGGCTGGCAGGGTGTAAAACCAGCAGGGGGTGCTCTCTGCCTGGGTGGGACCCTTATTTACCATGTCTGAACCCCTCCCTGTGTCCACGGAAGTACGTTTGCTGAATGTGGTACCCAAGACCAGCGGTTCTCCTGCAGGATGTGAGCTTCCGTGTGACAGAACGGCAGAAAATCAGATGAGGGGAACAGCCCACTTGTAGCCAAGCACCCGAGTCAGGCTCTGGATGAGGACTGTGATGGGTGACCATGATGGTGTGGGGCGGTGACGATGGCATGGACACCTGGCCAGCTGAGGGCTGGGTACCGGCCCTGTCCACGCACCACCTCGTTTAACCCTCACTACGGCCTTATCAGCAGATACCCTCCCATTTGCCACATCAGGAGACGGAGGCATGGAGAGTTGAAGTAACTTGCCAATGATTCGTGGACAGTAAGCGGGAAGCAGAAATAAGAACAAAGGACTTAAGAAAAGCGAGGAAGGAGGGGAGGGGGTGGTCCAGGAGAGAGGGTGGGCGCAGGCAGAGAGGTGGGCGAGGCCAGGATGTGAGGCACATGCAGCCTCACATGGAGGCTCTCCAAGGTCAGGCTGTGGGAGCACAGGCAGCTCCTGGGCACAGGCGTGTCCTGCTCAAGCTGTATGTCAGGAAGATAAACCTGCAGGCAGGATGTGGGGGCAACAGAGGGAAAAAGACAAGGGAGGCCAGTGGAGAGTCAGAGGGGTAAGGGGTAGGGCTGTGTACGGGATGAACTAAACGCCACCGAAGGCGCCGGGATCTCTGACTGATGGGGAGTGACATGCATGTCCCCCTCCCTCCCCCTGGGGTGCTGCATCTTGGACCCCAGCATCAGAAGTGGGTCACCGCCCACTGGACTTGCTGGACTTATAGAAGACCCCGTAGCAGCTTCCCCTGGCCTCCGCCAGCTGCTTCTCGAAGAGAAGTGACTTGCTGAAGAGGTCCTGTCTGTCTTGTGATCTGACGGGCACAGCCTGTATCTTCACGGGACTTTGAAACTTTAATGAATTTTCTCAGTGGCCTCAGAGAGGCTCCCTGATGGAGGGGATGCTGCTGTGGAGGTCGCTGAGGCTTCGAGAACTGGAGGGATGGGCCCAGGCCTCAGGGAGGCAGCAGGACCCCGAGACAGAGGTCAGGCCCAGCCCCGCAGGTGCTCCGGCAGGTCCATTCTTAGACCTTGGTAAGCATTTCCCATTCTCATTCACCAAAGTACTCAGGTGTCCATGCGAGGTGACCTCATTTGGTCTTCACTGCTCACGGATGGAAAGCTCACTGCCACTTCTGTCTAGTCACGCCGATGCCATTGCTAGTGAAAAGAGATAATTCTTCATCAAGCACCCTTCAGGTGTCAGGTGCCTCAGACCTGGTATATAATTGAATCCTAATAATAACTCCCAGACCTGGATCTTTCTCACCTCCAGTTGACAAATGAGGAAACCAAGGTACAGAGAAGTTAGGTTACCAGCCTTTGCCACACAAGCAGAGAGGAGCCCAGGTTCTGTGGGCCCCCAATCCTGCACTTCCTCCCACCCACCACTGGGCAGGGGGAAAGGGCAGCAGAAAGGGTAACGGGCCATGCAAATCCTTCCAGTAATTCTAAAGGAACTGGTGTTTGCTGGGAGGCCCGAGGGAGACAGAACTGGATGCAAGCAAAGATACACACATGCTCAGCCTGGAGGTGGAAGGTGCTGGGGGGCCCTTAGTTTACCCATCCTCCACTCAGCAAGTGTGCTCTCCACCATCAGTGGAAACAGGAGGTGCCCAGGCATCTCCTTGTCACCAGAGGGAGCCAGATGCCTGCTCAAACCCGGGACGGATGCTGCAGGAGAGGCAGGTTTGCTGTACAAGGCAGGACGGTCCCCCACCTGCTCCTCTGAGGGTGGCTCCCCGCCTGTAGGAGGACACGCTGGGGCAAAGGACACGGCAGGTCTGCGGTCATCAGCGAAGGGTCTCACGCTGTGTGGTCAAGAAAAGGACTGTCTCCAAAACAACCAGGCAGGGAGAGGGAGGCCTTTGGGATCACAAGTGTTTATCCCGCAACTGCGGTGCCTCAAATTCCCTAACCCACATAGTCTGTACTTGACTGGATTCTTCTTCCTAAAGCTTGTCAAATCATACCCCTCCCCAGTGTGAAACTATAAAGTAGGGGCTCCTTACTTTACAATATAAAGTCCAAAGCTGGGGCGGGCAGTGTCGTGGGTAGGGGCAGGGCCATGGTGCCGACCTGTACAGCCACACACGGTGCTGGGTGGACTGGCCTCTGAGAGCAGGCTGGGGACACTGAGGCAGGCGGGGACCTGGCGAGTCTCTCACTGAGTGCACACGGAAAGGTGGGGCTGGCCGGGCTCTGAGCTGATGGCAGAGGGTCGTACATCAGCAGCAAGCCTGGTGCCCAAGAAGGCTGGTGGGCGCTGACCTTGTGTGGGCATAGCATCAGGAGCAGGCTTTGGGGGCGGGGAAGGTGGGCGGGCGGGGGTCCCTAGGCATTGTCCATGAGGCTGTCAGAGGATTCAGATCCAGGTCTCTGAACAGGGGACCCTCCATGCGAGCAAATGAGCAGAAGCCCAGCTGGTATTCATGGGGCACAAGATGGGGACTGGACCTGGGGTTCTGGGATAAAGCAGAAATCCCACCATCAAGACTGTGTCCTGCAGCCAGGAGAATGGACAGCACTGCAGCCTTGACAGGTACTCCAGAACAAAAATCTCTTCATCTAGAGGCAGGGCTGGGTGTTCCGAGGTCCCACCCGGGGCAAGACAGGCAGGCTGCAGAGGTGACAGCTAGTGGGACCCGATGGCCACATTCTCCCATTTCCAACCTCATCTCCAGCAGTGGCCCTGCACCAGGGGTTTTGTTTGAAGAACCGTGGAAAACAGTTGCGGTGTGAGTGAAATGCCAATTTCATCCTGATTCATCACTAAGGGGGCCTGGCTGCTTGCTAAAATGACAGTCTGGTGATTTTGAAGCCTGACAGAATTCGAGGATGGGGTATTCAGTGCTGGGTTTACATGTTCTCAGAGAAGGGAGCCGTTGCTGTCAGAAGCTGGCAGAATGCCCCAGGAACAGGGGCGTTTCCTCTGTTGCTTTCCGATGGGGTCGGGAGGCTGATTAGACTGAGGGATGTCATCAACGCACGATACCGGGAGGCACGCACAGACTGGACAAGTGCGCTTGCTCACAGCGCGAGACAGGGAAACAGCGCTGGTGCTGGGACCTGGAGCTGGCAGCACCTCTGCGGCCACCAGAGCAGGTGCAGCGAGTCTCGTGGGGCAGGAGGGGGCTCGCGCCCTGCCCGCTGGCACACACACCATGGTGCACTGGCACATCATGCCCATGTGAGATACTGGAGGAAGATCAAGGACTCGAGACGCATGAAACAGGCCACATCCATGGACCCAAAGGGCGAGGATGAAACGTAGCCAGCATTCGAGGACAGGAAGCTTGGGGACGGGCCGGGGAAGGGGTGCCGGGTCAACTGTCCAAGGCGGGAAGTTGCAGAAGGAGCCCTCATGAGCGAAGCACTTGTCCCTGATGCTAGGGCTCCCTCAGCAGCATCAACAGAGTCTGGGACGCAAGGGGGTGGCCCGCCCACCTCACACGTCAGCCCCAGTGTGGTCAGTCTGGACTATGACGTCCAGAAAGGCCCGTGCCATGTGGGATTAACTCCTGAAGGGCCCCTGCGGGAGGCAGGGATCTAGAAGCCATTCCATGAAATGACTAAAGGACTGGGGACGTCCCTGGCGGTCCAGTGGTTAAGGCTCCGTGCTCCCAATGCAGGGGGCTTGGGTTCCATCCCTGGTTGGGGAACTAAGATCCCACATACTGCAACTAAACCTGCACGCCACAACTATTGAGCCTGCACGCTCTAGAGGCTGTGTGCCGCAGCTAGAGAAGCCTGCATGCTGCAACGAAGACCCAGTGCAGCCAAAATAAATTAAAAATAAATAAATAAATAAATAAACAAAGATTACCTTAAAAAAAAATGACTAAAGGTCTGAAAAGGAAGAATAAGCCTCAAAAAGAGGAATGATGCTCTGGCAGGGAATAGGGGCTCTACCACTGTGTGTCTGTCCAAAAGCCAGATTCGGGATGCTGCTATAAGGAAGCAGGGGAGCGGGAATGTTGGACACAGGTGGACTGGCTGTCTTAGGAGGTTGTGAGCTCCTTGCCACTGGGGGTGTTCGAGTGGAGGCCAAGGTGTCGGGGTTGAAGGGAGGAATTTCCTGCTGCGTGGCCAGAAGGCAGACAAGACATATTCTAAGATTTTAGATTTTTCATGTGGGCCAGGAATTTCTCAAGTCTCTCCAGCATGCTGGGTACGCAGAGGATTGGGGATCCTTCCCACCAACTGGTCCAGAAGCACAGGTGTGAAGTTCCTTCCCAAAGGGGCAGGGAAAGCAGGACGTGGAAGTGCCAACCAGAGAGCCATGTCACCCCAGCCATACCCCCGTTGCCCTGCTGTCGCTATCTCAAGATTCTGAATCAACGTCAGTCTACCTGATTTCCTTGCATCTCGGTCCCAGAAGATGGGTTCTCTGGAAAGCTCATCTATGCAGAGACTGAATTTCTCTAGGGAAATGTGAGAGGCGGGATTCCAGTTCACAGATTGGAGGATGGGGGAGATGAGTTGCTGAGGGATGTCCACTTTGAAAAGTGCAACAGGACAGACGGACGGAGGGAGACCAGGTCTTGGGAAGCACCGCATCCACCTGGGCAGGTCTCTGGATGCAGTCCTCAAGGCCCTTCTGAGAACACAACTGTAGAAACTATCCAATAATTGGGCCAAACCCTGTGAGCCTCCTTTTCCTGGAAAAATCACTTCTGGTTCTGCTTGGAGATGAGGGAGAGGGAGGAAGCATTTAGTCAGAGCAAGAAAAGCAAGTCTGATTCTGGCTGCAAATTCTGGTTTGGTGTTCACTGAAGTGAATGGATCAAACTCTGCCCACCAGAAGCACCAGGCACGCAGCAACTTATGTTGTTTGTTAATTTTTACGAAGAGAATGACTGTCTTAGCTCTGACACCTGACAAGCTGGCCCAGGAGAGGACAATTTCTCTAAAGCAGTGGTTCTCCACCAGGACCAATTCTGCCCCCCGGGCAAGCGCTGTCTGCAGACATTTCTGGTTGTCACAGGGGGTGGGAAGTGCTACAGGCGTCCAGTGGGCAGAGGCCAGACTACCATGCACAGGACAGCCCTCACGGCGAAGAATGATGCAGCCTAAAAGAAGCCATTTCTGGAGCTCCCATCTCTCTTGAAGTGCTTTGTTATACACAGCGAGAAGCACCAAACTTGTAAGTTCAACATTCTGTCTAAAGTTTTCCCTAGCCAGATCTGTAAGCTCTGCAGACTGCAGAGGAGCTCAGCTCGGCCCACCTCCAACCTACGGTGCAAGCAGACAGGGGTGGGGCGGGGTGTGGGGAGATCATAGCTATTTAATACGGACTGTCATCTGGCACTTAGAATTGAATAAGCTGAGGCGCACCCTCGTTGCTGCCAGGGAAAAAGCAAAAACCTTGATCCCTGCAATCCTAGAAGCTCTTGATTACCCTTGAAAGCCACTGACCACCTTGTCCACTGGTTCCTCCTGTGCAGTCAGATGCGTCCTCATAACCCCCCGTCATCTGTTTCCACGGGGCAGGGTGTCATGGGGTGCGGCAAGAGGACACTGACACCCGAGGATGGTCAAGCTCATTGAGACCACGCGTCAACACTGCAGCGTAGACCTGATCGCCTCACTTTTCACGGATGCTGACACAGTGGCCAAGTGGTTTCGCCCAAGCCCTCAGCTAGTTTCCCAGCTGAGGACTGGACTCCAAAGTCCCCCAAGCTCTCTCTCTACTACCGTTCTGGTTTCCAAAGTCGTTTCCATGTTGCCAGGGGCTGCCAGGGGCTGCTGGGTGAAGGGCACTGAACATGAGGTTGAGGTCATAGTTGTGACATATCCAGGGCCCCCTCCTTCTCCATTCTGCCCTGTGGATGTCTGTGTAAGGTTTCATAGCGGGCGGAATGATGGCCCCCCCAAAAGGTACGTCCACATCCCAGAACTGCTGAACACGATTTGGAAAAAGGGTCTTTGCAGATGTAATTAATTAAGGATCTAGAGAAGTGATTATCCTGGGTTACCCCAGTAGTCCCATAAATCCAAGTGTCCTCATAACATGCACAAGATGACACGTGAAGCCAGAGCCTGGAGTGACACAGTCACAAACCAAGGAATGCCCAGAGCCATCAGACGCTTTTGAAGAAGGAGGGATTCTCTCCTAGAGCTTTCAGAGGGAGCATGGCACTGCCAACAGCTTGATTTCAGATTTCTGGCCTCCAGAACCAAGAAAGAAGACATTTCTGTTGTTTTGAGCCACTAAGTTGAGGGTAATCTGTTGTGAAGGCCCCAGGAAATGAATATAATTTTCTTTAAAGAAAGAGTCCCAGGGCCCGAAGTTTGAAGATCACTACCTCTCTTGGGTCACGTCTCCTGGGTCTTCTATCAAGTGCAGGCCAGGGACTCAGAAAACAACTGTTGAGTGGAAGTGGGGTGAGCAATGCTTTGAGGTTGGGTTGGGCCAGATCTCCTTGTAAATATACGATTCAAAATCGTGTGTGTGCGTGTGTGTGTGCGTGTGTGTGCGTGCGTGTGTACGTGCGTGTGTGTGTGTGTGTACGTGTGTGTGTGTGTGTGTGCGTGTGTACATGTGTGTGTGTGTGTGTGTGCGTGTGTGTGTGTGCGCGTGTGCACTGAGTGGTGGGGGGGAGAATGAAGGGGAGCTATGCTTATTGGCCTTGGGATTTCTCTATTCTTCCCCAAAGCCTCCATTGTGCACCATCCAGAATCCTTTGAGACCTATTAACTAACTCAGAAGTTACTGGACTCCATGAGGGAAAAAGAAAAGTCCAAGCACTCTCTCTGACACCCAGGCATCTCATGTAGCGCACCTTGTAGGGAAGAACTGATCAGCACGGTACACTGTACTCTCAGGGACGGCGGGAGAAAGACACGCCCTGCTTTAGAGACCTCCCTAGGTTCTGGTGCAAGTTACTCAGCAGGAGGAGCAAGAGTGCGTCACGTTCAGGCCCCCAAATCACGAAGAAGACGCACGCTGTGTGACGTGCCTGTGGGGACCACCCCAGAACGGCCTGTCTGCACAAACTCAGCCACAGAGCAGACACCCAGGGTCGTCAGAGATGGCCCGGCTCATTTCACGGAGAGCCCCAGAGGTGAAATGATGTGTCCCCAGGTGTCACCACTGAAGAATCAGGACCAGAAGCGAGGCCGCAGCCCGCCCAAGGCCCTCCGCTCTGTCTCAGCGCCCCTCACCTGCACCTCCATTGGCAGGTCAGCACCATTCATTGGCAAGAGCGCTCCGGGCCACCCATCATCTTGCCAGCCCGAGTGCTGGAGGAAAATGATTCCCAGAGAGGCGACACTTAGCTTCAAAGGACTCCGTCCCTGACATGCATTTTTTAAAAGGCTAGAAAGGGAGCGATGATAGCTGCGACTTCATCCGTTTCAGAGTCCACATTACTCAGCCGGGCACACAGAGCCCCACGCTGTCCTCTGAATGCCTTCCATCTGCACTGCATCAAGGCCAAACAGGAGGACTTGGCGTTCTCTGAACCGCTTCCCCTGCAGACCGTGAGTCTCCCAAAGCAGGGAGCCGTGCCACCTGCCTCCTCACACTCGCCGGGATGGAGAGTGGGAGCTCAGCGGCTCCTCCCTCTCCCCCGCATCAGTAAGCTCCTGCTGCTTGAGGTCCAGCTTGGGTCAGCCACCCCAGGATGGCGTTGCCAAAGCTCATCTCCCACCCCGATTCCCCACTAGGGGTGAAGCCTTCCTTTCACCTGCTCCGAGACTCCCAGGGCAGAGCTGCACCCTCTTCATCCTGGCTTGCTGGCTTTCCTCTGATCCTCGCTTTGTGTGCACCCTCTGCCCCAAAGATACTCATCTGAAAAACTGATTTTAAAAGATATACATCAATACTTAAAATGGTGGTAAAAGTCACATAACATAAAACTGACCACCTTATCCATTTTGAAGTCTATTAAGCATATTTACATCGTTGTGCGATCAACCTCCACATATCTTTTCTAAAATACTTTCTAAATATTTGTAAAGAACGGAAAATTTCAAATATAAAAGTAGAGAGTCCAGACTAGAATAATGAAGGTTCAGATTACCCATCACTAGCCCCAATCTTCATCAACTCATGGTCCACGTCCATTTCCCATGAATATCCCATCTATGTCTCCTGCCTCTGTGTTACTTTAACACAAACCCCAGACCTCATTTTGTCCATAATTATTTCAGGATCTATCTTTAAAAGATAAAGACAAAAACCACAATGCTATCATCAGACCCCTGGCATTTAACAATAACCAGAGAAGGCTGTTTAACTTCCAAAGCCCACTCACATGCTCTAACTCCTTTCTCCTCCTAATGAGGGTTGGAGCTGGCACTAAGACCCGTAGTGCAGACCAGAGAACGGATGCTCAGAGGCTGACTGATATCCTAAGAACACTTGACATTGAGACCAAGACTCTCTGAATCAGAGGTTCCTGTTCTCGCCCCTCCCCGCCGCCTCTTTGGGAGGCTGACTTGCTTAGAGAAGCCAGTTCTGAAGGAGCCCGATGCCCACACAATGGAAGAAAATCCTCACCGTGCTCTGACCTCACCAAATTCTCATTTGGGTAGCTTCCCAGGTTGGCTCCTTTAAACATTTCTGCTTTCTTTTCTTAGTATAAAAGTATTAAAGTTATCGCAGGAAGTCACCTTAACTACTTTACATTTTATTTTTAGTCTTTGCGGGGAGAGGCAAGAAAGGAACCGGGAAAGTGGATTTATGTCACCTGGGTGGGTCCTCAGCCACCACCCTCAGGGAGGGCTTTCCCCAGTGAGTCACTGGGTGACTCATGTATAATTCTGCCTGGAAGAGCTCTGTTGAGGGCTGGGAGCCTTTAGATGAGAAAGAAAGGAATACTCATTGCTGAAAGCCGCCTCTTGGCTCCATTCTGGGTTCCCTCTGTCCCTGGGGCCTTGGGGACCTGTGGATGGGGGTGGAATTTGATGGAGCTGGAACCCAGAGTCAGAAGAGCACAGGGTCCCAAGAGCCAGAGTTCAACCAACTGGAAGGACGCTTCCCTCGTGCAGTAAACGCAAAGACCGCTTTCTTGCTCTGGGTGTTTGCTGCCAGCCTGAGTCCTTGCATAAGTACCACACTGCATGAAGGACGACAGGGGACAACATGCTACCAAGAACCATCATATCTAGGCCCCTGTAAGCAGAGTATTTGATTTCATCCTCCTCACTCCCTCCACAGTGCACTGACATGTTTTGCTTGTACACCTGGGCTGGCCTACTTAGACCAGAGGTTCTCAACCTCAGCACTACTGACGTGACAGGGTGAGTAATTCTTGGTTGTGGAGGGCCGTCCTGTGCATCATAGGACATTTAGCACTCCTCCTGGTGTCTACCTATTAGACGCCCCCCAGGCTTGACAACCAAGTGTCTAGAGCTATTGCCAAATGTCCCCTGTGGGTAAGAGTGCCCCTGCTTGAGAACCACCAATTTAGGGCATGGACTTAGTGAGGGCAAGACCCTCTGTCTCATTTCTCTTTACCTCGTTAGAGCCTACTAGCACAGTGCCGGCACAGAGTAGGAATCCCCAAATATCTGTGGGTCTCCAAGAATCACCCTGTGAAACAGACATGTGACCCGGCACATTACAGAGGCAACTGAGGCCCAGAGAGGGTCTAGATCTCCTGGGTCACGTGAAGAGTGAGGGACAGGGCTGGTGACTCCACAGCTGCACTGCTTCCAAACCCTGCGTAGCAGGTAGCTCGAAAGAGGAGCTCCATTGGGGATCCTTCTGCTTTCCAGCTCTGGCTGCCAAAGAAGCGAGGCTGTTCATGCCATTTGGACAGAATATTCCAAGTGCCTGCAGCTGTTAATTAATGAGGAGTGGGTTTCGAGACGTCCTTTGGTCTGGAGCCCCTGTGCTGACCAGGATCAAAGGCACTGGAGGAGAGTGGCCCCACCAAGCATGAGAAGAGCAGCGTTCATTTGAAAAAAAAAAAAAAGAAAGAAAGAAAAAAAAGAAAAAACACCTCTCTGGTAGCTTAAACCTGAATAAATGATACTGATTTGAATCAGGCTTGCGACAGGGGATGGCCAGAGGAAGCTCTGCACCCCAGCGAGTCGGGCTGTGAATGAATTTAGTTACAGATTGGAAGTGCTGTCTTAATTAGGTTTGGAGTCTGCCTTCCTTTCTGAAGAGGAAAGTAGAACAGAGTAAACCAACTAATTCATATTTAAAAGTGGAAGCCAGGTGGGGGTGGGGGGTGGGCTCACGTGGCTTGCAATCTGCTATGTGATTCGCTGCACAGAAGAGAGTCTAATTCCTAACTCCATCACTGCAGGCCAACTGCGAAGTTTGCCTTTCAAGGCATGCCAATTAGGAAGGACACAAATAGCTTCCTGAATCTCCATCCTGGAGCCCAGGCATGCCTGCCTCCCCTGATGTCCCCAGGCCTGGTGTCCTCAGAAGGCAGCTCGAGACAAGTGTCACTAGTTCCAAGTGGTCAAGTGGCTGCAAAGGAAAACAGTTTGCACCAATCCTGGTTCTACAAAGCGGGTCCCAAAAGATGCATGCGGTCCTCCTGCAGTAAGGCAATGCTTAACAAGTCTTATTTAGTGACTGAGTTGCTGACATCTAACACCAGGTTAATGCTTTAACCACACTAGGCCTGTGGGTTTCGCTACTGCCTATGTGTGAGAAGTCCCTTGTATCTGTGTTAGGAGAGAAAGAGAAGCCAGCGAATACCACAGGGATAATACCCCCTGCCAGCTTACTATCCTGGAAGAGTTCTCTCACTCTCCCCTCAAGGGTGCAGGACATGTGGCCTGGGACCTGGGTGTTAGGGCGCTGGTGGGCTGAGGTGAGAGGATGCCTACCCCAGGCTGCGGGAGCCACATGGGGAGCAGAGGGAGGTGGGGATGAGATTGGGCCTGGAGCAGAGGGCAGCAAAAGCAGGTCTGGCTGCATCGTGGAGCACCCAGAATGCCAGGCTCCCAGCTGCGGTCACAGGCAAACAGCTGTGGGAAGACAGAAGGGTTTCCAGGTAGAAGAGCCATGCCCTGGGAAGATGACCCTGGCGGCTCTTTGGGGTCTGTAGGGAGGATTTAAAAAGATGAACGACTCAGACGAACACACAGTGCCTTGTGGAACAGCGAGGCAGATGCAGTGGACCCCACCAGGTGATGAGAACCCTAGGAGGAGGGTCCTTTCAACCACCCCTCCCTCTCCATCCCTGGTGTACAACCTGCAATGTATCAAGCTCTCCCAAAAAGGTCTGCTGACTTGACTCAACAGGGCATGTGTTTATTGCCATTCTCGACGTTGTTGTTTTTGTTTGTTTGTTTGCCACTCTGGATAAGTGTGCTTGCAAAGGAAACCATGTTCTCAGGTAGTTGCTGGTTAAGTGGCAGAAGTGGAGACCTGAGTTGGTACTGAAGCCCTTGGTACCACAGAGTCCCTACGAACATAAGCTCTGTGGGGTCTTCTATGTAGTGGCCTCAGAAACCCTCAGCAAGCAATTATTCGAAATGTAAATAAGCTGGAGCTCCTAAAACTAGACGTGACACCAAAGAGAAGTCTTCAAGTAGGTCAGACGTGACCACTCAGGAGCTCACGTCTGACTTGGAAATGCTGGCGTGGAAAAGCCTTTCTACAAGAGGCCATAAGACGGGCTTCTAGTGACGAAAAGGCTGGAGGGGGTGGCCTCTCCCTCTTGAGGACTTAGTTTGCTCTACTCTAAGAGCAGAGTCTGGTTAAGAGTCTGCAGAGAAAGTCCTGACGTGGAGGGAAAGCTCTCTTTTCTCTACCCTGATCCCGCATAGGTGTTTTCCCTAAAAGAGCACTTTGCTACATGAAGCATGAGGACAGTAACATATGCACGGCTCCCAGGGAAATGGAAAGGGCTACTCTCTCTTGCGGTGACCAGCCCGGGGCTCAGCCCTTCCCAGGCCCTGCCCAGCCACCTGGGGTCGGGTGATCACACCTTGCTACACCCAGAACCTCTGCTTAGGGGTGGAGAGGCTCTTCTCTGGAGAGAGGTGTCCAAAACCACAATGTTTTAGGAAACTTGGAGATACTCTAGCCCAGCACCTGCCCAACTTGTCTTACTTCTCTTCTTGTAATGAAACCCTTTCTTCAAATGAAAGCTCACATAGAAGACCAATCTAAACCAGATGAACAAAAGGATGTTCTGATTGTGTGTGTGTGTGTGTGTGTGGAGGCGGGGGTGGTGATAGCCTCCTCCCAGCTCCTCTGTGGCTCCAGAGGTAACTTGGTGAACCCCTGGGCTCCATGGAAAGTAATTTCAAATTCACAGCTCTCATCTAGTCCAACCTCTTTATTTTACAAAAAGAAAGAGCAGCCCTGAGAGGCCGGGTGTGCGTGTCCCCGCAGGGTCACTGCTAGGACTCCACGGCACTTCCTAATGCAAGGCTGCAGCAAGCAGCCTGGCATGGGGCATGGGGCAAAGGGCTCTGGGGTCCCTTCCCATGGCTGTCGGGTGGGGGTGTGACCGTGGTGATCTGACCACCATGGGACACACCAGTGGGCATTACTGCACACAAACACACATGCCCTGGTTGCCATCAGTGGGGCTGGTCCTTAATGTTTTCCTACTTAAGCTCCAGCTTCCTCCTTCTCTCTCTCTCTCTCTCTCTCTCCCCACCCCTGCCCCCACCCAATATTTACATCCAAGGTGTGAACAGACAAAGCAGAGGGGGCCTGGAACTGCACCTAGATTCTCGTCAGGTCCTTAATAGCATCTTTCAAGGGTTCACCCATTCATTGAGATGTTGGTTTTGATGTGAACTGAAGAACAGGGAGGTTTCCATCCACGGAGAAGAGCCAGCCCTGACGGGACTCTTGGCAGGTGCTGGGCTCTGGCTAAGCTCTACATGCATTATCCCACCTGATCCTCCCCCCAACTTGAAAAGGTAGGCACTACCCTTAGGCCTACTTTACAGATAAGAAAACTGAGGCTCGGAACAGTAAAGCAGCCTGTCCAGAGCCAAACACAGTAAATAGAAGAACATGGCCTTGAACCTGCCCCATAAATCTGTAGCACGCCTCTCCCCAGCTTTCGCCAAGGAAGAGCTATGTCTCCACAGCATGTTCAAGGTTTGCATCCCACAGGAGCTGCTTTTTTCATTAGTAATAATAACTGCAAATGCTGCTATTTACTGAGCCCTGGGTACATCCTAGACCATTTGTGTGCACACTCTCATTTCATTTCACAAAAAACATCAGAGACGGGAGCAGGTATTTTCACCAACGTTGAGATGAGGGTACTAAGGCTTAGAGCTGGGCATTGGTGAAGTCAGGATGGGAACTTGTCTCTGCCGGTTCTCCCCATTGGCCCATCCCTCCTCTGAGGAGTGGGAGGACATCCCACGGCACTGGCCCTCTGGCACAGTACCAATTCCCCTCTGGAATCTGGTCTTGGGCTGGCCTTTTCCTTCCCACTTCCTTCTAGAGGCATTCATGAGGTCAGCCGCTGGAAGCTGCTCGTGTCCTCCCAGAGATTCTGCCCATCGCTGAGGATGTGGTCAGGATGTGGCTGGGGGTCCTGAGCATGGCCCCAACACCTGAGCCTCCCACAGGCAGAATCGAGGATGCCTGGTCCTTACTGTTTCTCGGGTTCCACCCCTGTGACTGTCGCCCATAAAAAGCTTCCCAGCTTCTGAGCTGCCTTCTTCCTACCTTCCCCAAGAGGCCAGGGAAACTTCCAGCCTTCTAATGCAGAGCTTCTTCGTGTTAAACTTTCCGGTCATGGGCTCAACAGGACCAGCATGTAACTGTTTATCCACTTTTAAATAGACATAGCAGGGGAGTTGTAACTGTTTCCATATTAGATTGTGGTGATGGTTGGACAACTCTGTAAACTGCGCACGTAAAACGAGTACATTTTATGGTATATAAATTATACCTCAATAACGTTGTTTAAAACAAAGGAAAGGAATAAGAAGATTTTTTAAAAGAGCTATAAAGGGGTTTGAGTACACAGATCCTCCTTAATTACTGCAGGAAGCAGGGGCTACATGGAAAGGCTGGCCACGTATTTATAGCAACTCAACTGAAAGATCTAGCCCACTCCTTTTATCTCTTTGCAGAAAAACTGGAATTGAGACTCAGATTCATCCAACTGACTTTTAAGCTCTGGTGAAGGTTCAGCAGGAGGTGGAGGATGTGGGGAGGACATTAGAGACCTTGGAAAAGGAGTTTAGCATAAGGTGCGTCCCTGGTGGGGTTCGTGCACAGGGCTCAGTTACTGAAGTCTGTTAGGAGACTAAGGCAGCACCCATGGCTTGAACTGCTGCAATGTCAGCCCATTGCAGGGGTTAACTGGTCCCCAGTCACTAGTCAACTCAAGACTAAACACATCCCTAAGACTCATTCATCTCATCGATAAAATTTATAAAATTTGATGAAATTAAATGCAGTACCTACTTCACAAGGTTACCCTAAGGGCTAAACCAGGTAATCCACGGAAAATGCAAAAACTAAGAACAATGCCTGGCTGACTGATTTTGAAAGAAATTAATATACTACTTAAAAGAACAAGTCTGGGCAGAGCCCCCACCTTGCACCTGGCAGTGAATTTATATGATTTCATTCAGTCTTCACAGTAATTGTGTGCAATGGCTACCGTTCCCATTTTATAGATGGGGAAAGAGAGGCTCGCAGAAACAAAGACACTGACCCAAGTCACCCAGCGAATAGGTAACGGGACTGGGATGTGAAGCCAGGTCTGCCTGGCTTGGAAGCGGTTGTCACTCCACTATGCTATTATGACAAGCATCCCACCCATGCTTCCAGGGTTTGGACTAAAATGGATTTCACTGATTATCTACACACAGGAGGGGTCCCAGTCAGCACTGGTCACATTAACAAGACGCCCCTCTTTGCTGAGGTCCACACTCTCAGTTGTCATGGCCACATCCTCAAAACGGGCCCCATTGAAACATCACAACACAAGAGGTTCCCACATGGTTAACCTGCCCTCCAGCTTGGCGCTCGGTACTTAAAGCAGAATCTAAATGAGCCCTAAGGCTCTATTTTTAGCCCCCCGTTTTTGTTGTCCTTTTTGGGTGATCTGATAGCACAGGTTGAACTAACGTTTCCTGTTCTGGTATTTTCTTCTCACCAACTCCTACCTTGAGAAATGCTGAGACTCCAAAGGGCTGGCCCAGTTATAGAGCTGCAGTTTCTGATTTCTTGAAAGGGACATGCAGAAGGCTGGCAGGGAGGCCCAGATCTAGGCACCCTCCCAGGGCTGCCTGCGGTGGGAGAGAGGCTGGATGGGAGCCAATGGCTTCCAGACACTGAATTCCAGGGAAAGCTTTAACAAGCCTCCGGAAGAGGGACCACAATGACAGTTCCAGTGGCCACGCTCCAAGCCATGGGCAGGTCACATGAGCAGGAGCCTGATGGAGTGGCCTGGCTTGTCAGAGACTGCCTCTGGGCTACGGCTCTGCATCTCACTGCCCCCACATCACTCCCCTACCAGCTTGCCTGAGTCTAAGAGTCTGCAATTGGAAATTCACTCCTTCGGCCAAGTGGTCACCCTGTCGCCAAGCTCTGCCCTTTCTAAGTTCTCTCTGGTGCTGCCAAAAGAGTTGCATTCTCCAGGACACAAGTGTGACCACACCAACCCCTCTCAAAACTCATCAGGGATTCTTCATCGCCTTCTGGATGAAATTCACATGTCCTCGCATGGTTCACAACACCCTCTAGCCCCTTCCCTACACACCATACTCCCAGCCGTTGCATCCCCGTGCTTCTCAGAAAGGCTGATCTGACCTGACTTGGGTGGGGTCTGGCTGCTCCCCGAGCCACCCCTGTAAAATCCATATGGAACTCAAAGGTCACCTACCCCTATAAAGCTGCCCCTACCTGCCCCACCGAGCTCTCAGAATCTTATTCCTTTGCGCATAATAAATGTTCAATCCAAGTTTGCTGCATTAACTCAAGGCATCTGCCTTCAATTAAAATATGCAAATTCATCTGGAAAAGGAAGCGTTCCTTAGTCACTGGCAGTTCTGTGCCAATGTGCTTGCTGGGTGCTTCCCTGAGTGCAGAACCTGATGGCGGAGGGATAACTGAGGGCCAGATGCAGGGAGAAAGGAGAAGGGCGCAGAGGTAACCCAGGAAGGCCTTGCCCCCGCCTAGGACTGATGGAGGAGAGACCTGAGGGCAGCCAGCTGGCCGTCTGTGAGCCCTCTTTTCACCCAACCCCCAAATCCTGCTGAGTGTTTCCAAATCTTATTTTTCATAATGATATGATGGAATGTTATTAATCAAACTACACAAGACTAGCCAAAAAAAAAGGTCTCTGCTAAATGACAGAAGTTTGTCTTCTGTTATTTTGTTCCTGCTGTGCTTCTGCTGAAACTGGAATCAAGGAGTTCACAGTCTGATGGAAGACGCTGGGGTGGGAACTGATCCTTCTGGAACAGACTGTGCCTTGCTGCGGGAGGAGGTGAGAGTTTCTAGGTAACTGTAACCGTCTGCTGCAGTCAAGGGAGTGTCCTTCTGTCTCAGCTGCAGATGGAGAACCTGAGCCCTGAGAATGTGTGATTTGCCCAAGACTTCTGTCACTCCCCCTCCCACGCTGTAAGTCTGACCACGTGGTGTAAAGGCCTGGGTAGCTGATCACTGGTCATACGCCAGGGGGCACCAGGTACAGGGCGACTGGGCTCCTTTCCTCATCTTGAGAGAAATTCAACCTCAGTCTCAGGGCTGACACAAGTGACATTCAGGATAATTTTCTATCAAAAAAGTATTCACATACAGAAAGGAAGAGGATGGACCCTGGAATCCCTCTGATTTCCAGGCCCGGGGCTGAATGTAGTCAAAGGCTGATGTTGGGACTTCCCCGACGGTCCAGTGTTAAGACTCTGCCTTCCAACGCAGGGGGTGCGGGTGTGATCCCTGGTCAGGAAGCCAAGATCCCACATGCTTCACGGCCAAAAAACCAAAACATAGAACAGAAGCGATACTGTAACAAACTCAATGAAGGCTTTAAAAATGGTCTACATAAAAAAAAAAAAATCTTTACAAAAAAAAAAAGGCTGATATAAGCTAAGGTTGTTTCCTTTGTGGTGTCCGAGGAGGCTGCCACTTTCAGGCACACAGACAGCACATGTGCAGCCCTCTGGCCACACGGAGACCTCAGAAGCAGCTGAACAGGGTGGCTCCTGGGGACATCAGAAGGATTTATACCCAACAGTCCCCTCCAAACAATCTGTTAAGAGTTAACCTCTATCAAGTGCTTCTCTTATCTAAGATAAGTGCTTTTATCTTATGCAAGATACTAACCAAAAGGTCAACCTAAGATAGGCAATTTTCATTCATCTTTTATAGGTGAAGTTGAGCATCAGAGACAGTAAGCCACTTACTGAGGGTCACACAGGAACTCTTGGTGGAGTCAGGATTTGAACCCAGAAAAAGCTGACTTCAAAATCAGCTCCTTTCACCACTGTACCACACAAGAAGCAAGAAACTGGGCTTCAGATCTCCTTTGTACCCAGCTCAGAGCCTGGATCCCAGTGACGTGCTTACAGGATTATGTACGAATGAGTGATCAAGAGAGCTCATGTTTGTAAACTCAAGGTGTGTATTACCTGGGAGGATCTATCTGCCCCTTACCTAGAATTCCCAGAGCCCTAATAGCCAGGGGTCTCCTGAATGCAGTCAGTCACCCCCTCCTCCTTCCTCTGAGTAAATGCTCTTCTAGTGCCCAGATGGAACTAGGAAGGACCGTCAAGGCCCTGGGGCCCAGCCGCCTTGCTTATAGCTTCCCTGAGGTTTCTCTGCTCTTGCCCTCTGGCTGCCCTTTTCCTGGGAGAGCAAGGCTGGGAAAGGTGAGCTTGCTGCCTGATGGAGGAAGCAAATCGCAGGAAAAGGTCATGCAGACAGGCCCTGAACCACTTCACAAAGAGAGAGAAGGAGAGACATGGGGTGGAGGGGGGGGGCCCTGCAAGCACAGCAGTCTTCACTGTCAGGCAGAAGCCCCTCTTGGCCACGAGGGCACGTGACAGGTCCTTCCACACTGGGCTCTGGGGAGCCACAGATGCTGTCCATCCTGCACCCCAACTTCACCAAAGACAGGCCCCACTTCTCAGAAATACCAGGGAAAGCCAAGCACCGTGGTTTTCATGTGCCAAGGGTGCACCTCCAAGGGCTCCTGGGGCGGAGGGGTGGGCCTGGGGGCTCACTGCTCTTGGCCTTGCTCCCTCGTCTGCCTGATGGGAGAGGAGCTACGGCCACACAACCCCACCCAGCCCAGGACGCTAAGCCTTTCCTCCCAGGTGAGGCCCACCGCTGCAGGACGTGCAGGTAGCCCACGTGGACCACATGTGGGGGTGAAACAGTGTAGTCCAGGCTGGCGTTGAAGGTGGGGAACCCAGATTCTGGTCCCTGCGCTGCCATCTTTGCCCCCTACTGGTGCCTCGGCTTTACCGAATAGTTTTCCAAAATGAAAACACCCCCTCCTTACTCCGTTGTACAGATGCTAATGATGAATTACATTATTAAAAACACGTAAAACCCTCTGAGGCCTTCCGGATTCTGGAGAGAACCAGCATCAGAGATTGCTGTGATAATCAGAGCAGATAAATCCTCTTTTTAGTGGTAAAACATGAAATTCTACTATTATTTTTGACAGTGACCTTTTCATTTGAGACGCCAACAAATGTCTCCAGAGCTCCCCTGCTCCCCACAAAAAGAGGCTGCCTTTCCAGGCCCTCAGATCCAGCTCCCAGCAGGACGACTTCAGGGAGTGCCCCCAACTACCAGGGGACCCCTCACGCACAGTGGGAGATTCTCATGCCACTGAGGTCCTGCTTTTGAGGGACCAGGGGTTCACTCACACTCCTTCTGCAAGCTTTTTTGTCACCTGAAAAACTTTCTGGAACATAATGTGATGTAAATCGTGTGTATGCATACATGCACGTGTGTCTGTGTCTGAGTGTGTGTGCTTGTGTGTGTACAAGCGTGTGTGTGTATGAGTGTCTGTGTATAAACGTGTGTGTGCGTGCACGTGTGTGTGTATGTGGTGTGTGTGTCTGTCTGCCTTGCACAGGTATTTGAAAGGCTTGGAGTTGGAGAGTGGCTCAGATCTTCCCCCTGGCGGAGTTTCCTCCGTGTTCAGAGTTTGCTTGTCACCATATTTTGGCGGGGCATCTGGGAAGGGCCCGGGCAGCCGAGGCAGTGGAGACTGGGCTCTCCAGGATGGGCTGGCTGTGTGTTGGGGGCAGTGTGTCAGTGCCTCTCTGGGGGCAGCAGGAAGGTGGCTGCCGCAGGCTGGCCCAGAGCCCCAACATCACCACGTAGCTAAACCGTGTACCCCCAAGGGGGAGGCCCTCCGTGTGAGGGTGGGCACGTGCTCACAGGAGAAAGCCTATGGGGCGTCTGCAGGGGCGACCTGGGTGCCTGGGAGCCCGCCCTGCCAGCTCCCCCCTCCTCACCAGCACGCCATCCATCTCTCATTGTCCCCACAGCCCAGAACCCCCTGCAGCTCCGTCCGCACCAAGATGGCCAGCAGGGTGGGCGGTGCACACCCTCCAGTGCTTAGCTTTCTTGGGATCAGCCCAGCAGCTCCACCAGCCCTTTGGGTTTTCAAGATTTCCCAGCTCCTCACTCACTGTAGAACACCTGCAGCAATTCAATGAACAAACCCTGGGGAAGTCTCAGAGTTTCAGGACTCTTGGGAGTTATTCATGGACCAGAAGTTTGATTCAAATGTGAATGGGGGAGAGACGGTTTCTGCTGTGCTTTTTCTTCCTCTTTAATCCCTGAGATGGAGCTCAGCTGAACCCTCCTTCTCATCTAGGTCCATCTTCATTTCTGTCCACTCTCAGCCTGGGATTTATAGCCTGGTAATTCTGAGAGGGCTGACAAATGGACCTGAGCCAATCAACCTTCAGACACTCCCAGACCCAAGCAAGGAGAGGGTCCCCAGAAGGGCAAGGCTCACTTACTGGGCACCTACCACATACCAGACCCAGTGCAAAGGAAGAGAGAGGAAATTTTATTAATTCACAAACGTTAACTGTATTTAAATATGTAAGGCACATCCTTAGGTACCATGGGTACCAAAATGTGGAGACCAGTGCCTGTGGGAGCTTAGATCCAATGCGCTCATAAGCATCTTTCAGAGGTTTTCTTAGCGCGGACTCTGCGCTGTGTTAGGGCTGCAGGGCGCTCGGTGCTGGCTGGATGTGGTAATGGGTCTGCCGAGCTCACGGAGGCCGTTGCATCTGTACACCCCTCCTCTCCACCCATCAAGGTCCTGGTTTCTAGATCCAGGGAAGCTGGCCACCTGGCTGACTGTGGAAGGTGGAACCCTGGGCTCCTCACATGCCATCTGGTCAGAGGCATGGAACCCACAGCAGACATGACACCAACTGCTGCTCACAGGCTGGATAACGAGTGAAGTGACAAGCTTGCCCACAGGCCAGGCACGTGTCCTGCCAAGCCCTGGGGAGAGGCGCTGGACACAGTTGGCAAAGGCAACGTCTCTGAGGAAGTGCACGTACCGCCAGAGAAACTGATATGCGCCAAGGCTGGGGGAGGGCTTTGGGGAGTCAGGGAATCTAGCCCCCTGCCTCAGGGCAGAGGGAAGGCTACACCAGCCCCGCTGCACAGCACACATCTGTTTCTTGGGGATGGACAGACAACACAGCTCTTTTTATATATCTGTTCCAGGGCCTCGGCTTCAGCCTTTCTCTTCTGCTGAAACTCACCCCAAGAAGGGAGCTGGTGTGCTTGGTAAGCAAGGCTGGGGCAGGAAGGGCTCACACCCTTCCCACCTACCCCAAGATCCTCACTGCTTCTTGAACTGTCGATAAACCGTAACGGAACACTGATATAAGTGGGTTGACTAGTGTCCCCCAAACAGATATGCTTAAATCCTAAGCCTGGTACCAATGAGGCAAATGTGACCTTATTTGGAAACAGGGTCATTGCTGATTTAGTTAAGGATCTCATGCTGAGATCATCCTGGATTTACAGAGGGCCTTAAATCCAATGACGGGTATCTTTATAAGAGAAAGGAGAGGGGGACACAGAACCAGAGTGGAAGGCAGGTGAAGGTGGAGGCAGAGACTGGTGTGACATCTCAACCTGTCAAATAACACCAAGGACTGCCAGAACCACCAGGAGCTGGGAGGGAGCCACGGAGCAGATCCTCCCTCAGAGTCTCTAGAAGCAATCGGCCCTGCTGACACCTTGATTTCAGACTTCTGGTCTCCAGAGCTATAAGAGAATACATCCCCCTTGTTTTAAGCCACCAAGTCTGCGCTACTTTGTTACAGCAGCCCCAGGAAACTCATACCACTGAGGATGTTCACTGCCAGGTGTCTCTGATGGGGTGTGTGATGTGGGCTTGGGATAACTGTCTCCCAGACAGCAAGCATCCCTAAGTGGGTGGAACAATGGACCACTTTGCATGTTCCCATCTTCCATGGGCTGCCAGATGGGGTCACCCAATGGGGTGTAGCCACACTCTGAAGGGCATCCAGCATCCTGCCTTCAAGAGCATCTGAAGGCCAGCCCCCCAGAGGGAATGGACTGATGGCATGGGTTAAGGCATTGACCTCTGCTTCTGGTTGCTTTTAACTCTTTGAGTAAAGGGGGAAAAATTCAAGGGATGAATCCTGCTTATTCTTTAACTCTCTGGCTAGGTTAGAGCTTATAGATCTCTTAACGCTAAATAGTAGAAAAGGCCCTGAATTTACACCTGCAGGACTTGATCTCAGTTTTCCAATCTGTGGAATAATACCTTCACCTCCCAGGGATGCTACCTGGATCAGGGTGGGTGTGTGTGTGCTCCTGCTAGTACAGGCATCCAGCACAGCACTCAAAGATGGCTGCATTTCATCAGTAGTGATGAGGAAGCTCAAGTCCAAGTCCAGCTCGACCTCTTCCCACCTGTGTGACTGTGGACAAGTCATATCCTTTCTCTGTGCCTGTTTCCTCATCTATTAAACCCCAATCTGGGGTTAATACTATATATCTTTCAGAGTTACAATAAAAATGAGAGATGACAAATGACACGAACCTTGAACACTGCCTGGCACACAGCAGGCCCTCATTTAATGTTAGACATGATCATTAAACATTATGAGAGCTGGGATCGAATTCGAGTTCTGTCATTTTCCTGCTGTCACCTGGGGCAAGGAGCCTCTCCCTTGGTAACCCAGTTCCCTCGTTTGTCCACTGAGGGTTGGGCTGGGATGGCCCTGAGGGCCCATTCAGCCTCTGACAGCTAGTGATTCCTGTGTAAGATGGCCTAGGAGGTCCTACAAGAAAATGCACAGGAAGCAGCAGCAAACATTCTCATCAATCAACGCCTGGATACTGCTCACTTGCCTTCTTCCCCGTTCTTTGAAGACCAGAGACAGTCTGTATATTTTCTTCTCCGAGCGCTGCACATGATGCTGGGTGCCTGCCAACATTCTTAGCTCTACATATTATTTTCAAGAAAAAGTAAGCAGCTCAAAGTAGTGAGAAAATGACTCCAACAACCTCTCTCCCAGAGCTAGCATTTCCTGGGGTCCGTTTGCTCAGCGTAATGATGCGTGACTCGGGCTGCAGGGGGAAGGGGCCCAGGATTCATCCTTTCCTCTGTAGCCCTGCCTCGGCTGAGCCTTCTCACCTGCAGACCAGGTGCAAGTCAGGCCCAGCCCCCTCCCTCCAGCGACAGGGAGGCAAGGGCTGACTTATGAACCCGTCAGGCTTCCTGAGGCCGGCGCGGCGGAGGAGCCGGCTGGTCGCTCTGACAAATGAGAAGGGCAGCTGCCAGGCGAGTGCCACCTTCTGAAAGGGGACAGACAGAGAGATGGTTAGATACTTGGGAATGTATTTCCTGGCCAGAGGGGGACAAGTGGCATGATGTCTGTCCACACATGATGGAAGCACCAAGTGGGTGACACCGTAAAATGAAGTGAAAGGTAAATACATCCAGAGACAAACATGGGAGGGGCAGAGCTTGTTCTCTCCCTGCAAATCTGGATGCTGGAGTTGACCTGAGGGGCGTGAAGTCTGGGTACCTACAAATCCAGACACCCTGCTGCTGGCGCAGCTCTCTTAGGCAGAAAAGAGGGGCACCTTCTCACCAGTGGGGGAAGTGAGGAAGGTCTGGGCCAACCCACTCTGTCTCAGCATCACTACAAGCACCAGAGGGTGGATCTGCTCTGGGTGTTAGGAGAGTGATGGCAGACAGTGTGAAAGGGAGCGTATAGGGAGTATGACTGAAGAGAGGGAGGTCCCCAAACCCTCCCAAATAAATCGTCTCATCACCTCTGAGTAAAACGGCAAGATGAGCCTATAGTTGAAATGGAACACTTAGATCAGCTTAGGGTTGCTAATGAGTGACCTGTTTTGAAGGACAGATGCAGGAGAGTGGCAGGAACCTCTAAGCAAAAGGTTGGTGCTGCTACAGCCCCGAAGGGACTGAGGTTCTAAAAAGTAAAGACCCCAGAAAGGCATTTCTAGAGCAGGATGAAGCAGCAGTAAAGGATGTCTTCGATTTAGAGCAGATGGTTCAGCAAGAAATCATTCTCAACTACAATTCTGTGTGTTTTTTTCTTCTTTCAAGTGAAATGTTCTTTAAGCCCAAAAGGCTGAACGAATTGTGGATATGAGGGAATGGAACCCAGAAATAAAGAAAAACAAAGGAAAAGACTTCTAAACATGTTTTCCAATGACTTCAAGACTCCTTGCTTGCCCCAGGAATTGGATGCAGACAAAAGCTCAAAAGCACGCAGAGACTGCATGGGAAAAGACACGTAAAAACAAACAAAATACCACAAATTCGACACTAGGCAAGTGTCCAGTTTTTAAAACCGATGGATTCTGGAAATGACATCTGTAAAATTATAGAGTGAATTTAACCAATGGTTTATGTACCTTTAAGGGAAAAATGGCAATAAATATGGATAAAGATGGGTTTCCTGCAAACAAACTGAATCCAGAAAACCTCATTTCTTATTTTCATGAGGTCGCTAGATTGAATAAATTAGGAGAAAGCTGACAATGCCTTTCCTGACAGCCTTGATTCAAGATGGTGAAATGCTGGAACCTCCCTGGCGGTCCAGTGGTTAAGACTCCGTGCTTCCACTGCAGGGGGGAACAGGTTCGATTCCCTGGTCAGGGAACTAAGATCCAGTGCAGTGTGGCCAGAGAAGGTAGATAGGTAGACGGGTGGATGGATGGATGGATAGAGAGGACATTAAAAAAAAAAAAAAAAAGATGACGAAATGCTGACTGAGGAGGGCCACACGCAGTTCCTGCTGGAGTGCAAGAAGCCGGAGGGGCTACAGGTGGCTCAGTACTTGCCCTGTCTGCGTGGCAGACCTGTCTGCTCATGGGGGGAGGGCATGAAGGGCAATCCAGGAATCCACACTGCAGGAGACTGGAAGGTTGCCAGGATGAAGTGGAATCAAGATGAGAATGACCAGGAGAAGAAGGTTCTGCACTGGAGAAAAAAATAAACGACACAAGTACAGCATGGGGAGCTTGGACTTATAAGGAGCTTCAATGAAAAAAAGATCTTGGGTCTCTTTAGCTCGACTACAAGTTCAGTGTGGTGATACGGCTGTTAAAAGCATCTTTTAAAGAAGTATGGAGGGGTGGGCAGAATGGGTGAAGGGGGTCAAAAGGTACTAACTTCCAGTTATAAAATAAATGAGTCCCGGGGATGTAAGGTCCAGCATGGCGACTACAGTTAACAATACTGTATTGTGTATTTGCAAACTGCTAAGAGAGTAGATCTTAAAAGTTCTCATCACACACACACACAAATCTGTAACTATGTGCAGTGATGAGTGTTAACTAGAATTACTGTGGTGATCGTTCTGCAGTATACACAAATACCTAACCACTACGTTGTACACCTGAAACTAATATAGTCAATACGTCAATCATAGCTCAATAAAAAAGCACAGAGGGAAAACGCTTTATGTGCAGTAACTCATTTAATCTTCAGAACAACTCCACAAGACAGGGACAAAAATATGCCTATTTTAACACAAGATGAGTCTTGTAGTCTGTAGTGCCAAAAAGTAAGGAATTGCTCAAAAAAACCCCAAACCTCACTTTGAAGCAGGCACGTCAGAAGGACCCAAGAGCCACAGAAAGAGCACCCAATGGCTAAAGCTGGAACAATTTAGGCATCAAAATAAAGGAGTATTGAATTATAACCAAAAGTATGAAATAAATATTCATGAGTCCACACTGATATAAATCAATAATTGAATAAATAAACAAATGGGGGAAAATGGACAAAACCTCTCCCACACAGAAGAATTCCTGATCATTTATGGAGCTACTGCACCCTCAAGGAGGTGGAACATAACTCCTTACTCCTTAACTGTGGGCTGCACATGGTGACATCTTTCCAAAAGAGAATACAGTATTGAGAAGAGGGAAAAAGAGTCAGTTTGCAGTGGAGAAACCTGACAAGCCCTCCCTTGGCCAGGTGACCAAGGTCAACATCAACAGTGATCAGTTTTGTTGGATGAGAATGGCACTTTACCTCTGTGGTCTTCTGGCCCAGAACCCATTTCCCCTATCTAATCATGAGAGAAAAACAGCAGACGAGTCACAACTGAGAGACTCCGTGCAAAATACCTGACCACCAGTCCTCACGTTGTCAAGGTCATCAAAAACAAGGGAAGTCTGAGAAACCGTCAGAGCCAAGAGGAGCCTAAGGAGACACGACTGTGATGTGGGGTCCTGGATAGGATTCTGGGACAGAAAAAGGACCTGAGCCAAAAACCAAGGACGTGTGAATGAAGTGTGGACTTTAGTGAATCATGGTGGAACATTATTAGTTCTTCAATTGTGACAAACACACTATACTATTATCAGACATTAATAATAGGGGGAAGTGGGTGCGGGGTATGTGGGAACTCTCTGTACTGTCTTCATAACTTTCCTGTAAATGTAAATCAATTGTAAAATAAAAAGTGTATTAAAGAAGAGCAAAATGGGGCTCTGAGAGGCCACCTGTGGAAGCACGGCCCTGTCTTGCTTCCCAGGAACCACCATCCTGTCAATCAAAAGTGAGACTTTTGACTGACATCTATCTCCCCCATCAAACTGCAACTCCAGGAGTACAAGGACCAAGCTGGTTTCGCTCATCACCGCCTCCCAGCTCAGCACCTGACACGGTGCCTAGAACAGAGCACGTGCTTCATGAGTGCTTGTCAATACATGAGAATACACGACCTAGGGGATATCTCAGAATATCTGAAGGGCTGTTGGAAAAAGGACTGAGTCCAGTTTACTGTGTACATACTTCTAGAGCAGTGCTGTCCGACAGAAGTATAATATGAGCCACATACATAATTTAAATTCTCCCAGTCACCACGTTAGGAAAGTAAAAGCAAACAGGTGAAATGTGTTCTAATATTAAATTTAATATTATCATTGCAACATGTAAAACATAAAAACTAAAATAAAATAGGTTAATATAAATATAAATGGATTTTATATCTGTATCCATTTATTCAGGAGGTTTTATACTCCTTTATTCCTAGTAGGTCTTTGCTACCCAGTGTGTGTTTTACATGGACAGCACATCTCAGTTTGGACTTGCCACCTTCAAGTGCTCAATGGCCACATGCAAAGTGGCTTCTGTACTGGAAAGCACAGCTCTAGAATGCTCTGAAAGCAGAAGTTGGAAAGTACAGAGAGCCAGACTCCACATGAGGGAATGCATTGCCACTGCCTCCTGTATGGGGTGGGAAGAGGGGACCCGGGGAAAGAGCCATGTCACCCAGGCAGGAGGAATCCAAGCAAAGGCCAGCAACTCCCCGCTGGAGACCCCTGAGAAAGAGCTCTTTCATTGGCTTAGAGTTCAGGCTGGATGAACCACTGAGGTTCCATCCAATTCTTACACAGCTCTGAGTCTAGGACAGATGTTGCCATGATAAGTAACGCCTACGATGTCTTACAGACGGCAACCTGTCACAGCACACGTGATCTCACCTGATTCTCTTCCAGCTCATCCAGAGAGGTATAACTATCCTTTGAAACAAACTTTAAGATAAGGAAACAGAGAGGTTAAGAGGCTGCCTCAGTCACACGGGCTTAACCCTTTCCCAAGGTGGAAGAGAGGAACATGGCCTACCCAGCTGGGTGTAGGTGCTCTGTCCAAGGAAAATTCCCTCAAAGGTCCCAGGCCAATCATATAAGTTCTGAACTTATTCAGCAGCTTGGGGCAAGGACAGGCTGAGGATATGCCGGTGGCCTCAATTAGGGGCAGTGTGGGGGCACTGTGACATGGGGGACACTGCTTTTGCTCTGACTTCTGGGCCCTGGGATACAGGGACCAGGAGAGCAGAGACTGGCTTTACTCACCGCAGTGGTGTCATTTGGTCTTTAAAGTCACACCCTTGTGAGGTCATCACCAACTGCTCCCCAGAACATCTGCCCAAAATAGCACTGACATCTGGATGTTACAACAAAGACTCATCACTGTGGAATTACCAAGAGCATCTGACCCTCATCACGCAGCATTTCTGTTTCTGTCTGGCTTTAGCCAGCAGGGGAGGGAGAAAGCCATGGGTGGAAAATGTGTGTCTCCTTGGCACAGTGGATCTCCTGCTTTCATGGCTGTTCCCCCTGCCCTGGCTGACCTCTCAAAGACCAGCACGGACCCACCCCACAAGGGAACGCCACGTGGTTGTTTGGTTCCAGGCGAGTTCAGAAAACAAGATCTCATCACTCCAAAGCTTTTCCTGGAGTCTCACTCCAAGCTGAAGCCCCTGATCTCAGCACACTCTCCCTCCCTTGCCAAGCTTAGCTCCCAGTGACTCCTGCCTATTGAAAAAGAGACCTTAACTTCACTTTCAAACTTTGACTATTTGGTTCCATTAAGCAAATCCAGAAGGTCTAGGGTACCACTCACTGTGCACTGCTGACCCCCCACTGCCCAATGGATGAAGACTAAATTCTATGGCATGGAATCCCCACCCCCATTGGCTCCCATTCAGCTTTCCTGTGCAGCTGGGCTACAGGCACACTGCCCAAAAGCTGTTTCCTGAGGGTGACACACTCGTTGGCCTCTGTGCCTTCACTTATGCTGTTCCCTCTCCTGAAATCCCTTCCACCCACTCCTTGACCTGGCAAGTCACACCTCTGCTTCAGGTTCCAGCTCAAATGTCACCTCTCCGTGGAAGCCTTCACTTCACCAAGGTCCCTAAGAGTGATGCATTTCTTACCTAGTTCTGAGTGATTTGCATCTATATCACAGTAAACAACAACAACAAAACAAAATACAAACCAAAAAAGAAACCAAGATAATTCCAGAAACTACAAAGAAAAAACACAACAGGAAAATGTGACAGAGGGTCATGCGGGGGGAGGCAAAGAGGAAAGGTGGTCAGAGAGGTCTGTTCCGAGGAGGCAGACCTGAGCTGGGGCCTGAGAGATAAGAAGGAGGCAGTTTCTGGGGGCCGAGAGTTCCACGTGGAGGGAAGAGAGAGTGTGAAAGCCCGAGGTGGCCGTGAGCTCAAAGGATCTTAGGAAGAGCAAGAGGAGCTAGGAGGTTGCATCACGCCAAGCAGGGGCAGAGTGGAAGGATGCAGGTCATGAAGGAAGGCAGGTTCTCTTTCATGGTTCAAGATAAGCAGTCTGGGGGACTTCCCTGGCGGTCCAGTGGTGAAGACTCTACGCTTCCACTGCAGCAGGAGCAGGTTCGATCCCTAGGCAGGGAACTAAGATCCCACATGCTGCGAGGTGTGGGAAAGAAAGGAAGGGAGGGAGGGAGGGAGAAAGAAAAAGATAAGCAGTCTGTGTTTATCCTACAGGGGATGGGAAACCACTGGACCATTTTAAGCAGGGCCATGGCATAAAGATGATTCTGGTTGCTGAGTAATGGATGCAGGAGATGGTGATGGCGACAGTGCGCTGGACCAGCCCAATGGACAGGGGATGAGAGGTGATGGGCTGAGATGCAATTTGGAGACAGAGCTGAGAGCATTTATTGATGGATGAGATGTAGTAAATGGAGGCAAAGGATTTTGACCACTTCCCTACTGTACCCAGGGCAATTTTCTAGATGGCAGAAGTCCGTTTTATGAATCTCTGGATAGCGCACTACGCCTCCATGGGTGTTGGCTCTGTGTAATAACACTGTGTCCACAGCGACAAGCCTTAGAAAGTGCTCCTCCTGTACACTGTTTCTATTTCCGTTGGAGCTCACAGCACACGGCACTGTCATCTTCGCTCTCAAATCAGTCATCCCTCTGCGCCCCCCTGACACCCCAAGGGCAACGGCCAGGGCAAAGCAGGTGGCCCACGATGGTTACACTATCACGCTCACGAAGTGTGTTGGTTAGAGAGCAGTCAGACTGACTTTTAGTCATCCTGTCATGGGGCAAGGAAGGACCGGAACCCCTGGAAACATCCTCAATGACACCAAGGGGTTCTGGGTCTCTGGGGGCCTGTTGGGTACCTTCTGAGCTTGAGGAAATTCTGCCCAGAGTTGCTGCACCTTCTGTTCTTAACTCTCCTATGACCACAAGGCCCCACGAACAACCTGTGCTCTTGCCCAGAGATGCCAATGTCACCACACTGCCACTTAGGCTTCTCCCTCGCCGTGCCCGAAAACACTCTGTGACTGTTCCTCCTGGATGTCTTCCCCAATGGCCCCGAATGTCAGTAATCTCTTGGAAATTGGCCACTGGTGCTATTAATGGCTGGGTTGTCAGACCCCTAACAGCCTTTGGATTTGTCACGGGCTATTAACCAGCTAACTCTTCATTAAGTGTTGGTAAAGATCACTTTCTGGAGGGCTGATTTGTCTCCACTTGTTTGCTAAAGACAGATGTGTCTGTTCTCATCTCCTGCGGCTTCACTTTGTAGGACACGGTGGCCTAGGTCCTGGTCAGTAAAATCCTTGCCTTCCAGGTGTTGGGCAGATTGGCCTCTGTTGTCATGGTGACAGCCCAGCAAGGGCAGCAAAAGGGCAGTGGCAAGAGCTCAGGTTGTCAGGGAGGCCAATCACTTCCTCCCCTCGCCTACCCCGCCCTCAACACACACAGCTGATTGGACCAGGGACAAACCAATCAGCCTGGCTGAGCCAATCACACTGTTTCTCCTGGGAATCTGGATTTCCAACAGGGACTAAGTGAGGCATTTTAGCAAGGCTGGGGACTTAGCATGAAAGCCGAGACCAGGAGAGGAAGTCATCGTGTGGAAAGACGCAGGCATAAGTGCACTTGTGGAGCACTGAGAGACGAGGGCGTAATCTTGGCTCTCAACCTTCCAATTCTATTTCTGTAAGGTCCAGTCAAACCTCACTTCCTGTCTTAAGCTGCCTGTGAAATATCCCATTGTATCCTTAAAATAAACCCGCCAGGGAGCTTTCTTTTCCTTGCAACCATACATCTCCAAGATAAAGGGCTCTGAGGTCAGAGCAACTTGGATTCAAGTCTTGGTCCTGGCATTTTCTATGTCATCCTATCCATTCACATTTAACCCCTCCAGGCCTCAGGTTCCTCATCTGTAAAACAGGGCTAATGCCACTTACTTCCTGGGTTTATCGTGTGGATTAAATCCATCAATGTAGGTCAAAGCACCCACTTCCCAGTTCTCTGCTCACTGGCTCTCAGTTGGGGCGGAAAGAGCAGTTACATACGGCAATGTCTGAAGACAACTATGGCTGTTGCATCCGCTGGGGTTGGGGGGGCTACTTATATCTAGAGGCCAGGGATGCTGCTAAACATCCTGCAGTGCACAGGACAGCCCCCAGCCAAGGATTATCCAGCCCCGAATGTCAACAGTGCCAAAGTGGAGAAGCTCCATTATAAAGTCTGGATCACCTCTGTGAACCAGGGCCAGGGACCCGCGGCCACGTTTCACACCAGCTATAGCACTTTTAAAGCGACCCCTTCGGAGACCCTCTGTCTCCCCTACAACTCCTCCTCTGTCCCCCTGCTCCCATCCCACCTCCTCGCCCCCTCCCCTCCCCTCCCTTTCTTGAGAGGAGTGCAAGGGCCTTGAGCCATGCTCTGGTCTGAACTCTCCTTTCTCTGGGAGAAGCCCATGGGACCAGATAACGAGACCCTAGAGGTGAAGGCTTTGCACTTACTTGCTCAGGTCTTCGGTTTGAAAAGAAGGAGGGAAAGTGCTGGGTGGTGGCACATGGAACCCACCCAGTGTGCCAGCTGCCAACAGGGGAGCCAGGCAGAGCAGGGGGCAGGCACGGCACAAGCCCTGCTCCTGGCCTCTGCCTCTCATCAGTCTCAGCTCATGGGACCTAGTCTTCTCACACTAGTTCAGCTGTGTCTGGGGCTGTTCTTCCAAAGACCCATTAGATGCTCAGCTTTACATGGAGGGTCTCATAATCACCGTCCTGGGTAGATGCACACCTACAGCCACAGAGATGTCAACATCACCGGGGAAATGGGGGGTGGTGTTAGATCTTGGAGTGAAAGGAGAAAAGTATGACTGTATTCGGGTGGCTTTGGCCGTGAGTACTTGGGACACTTCACAAGGATAGGCAGAGGAAGGGACATGAGTGGGAGGGGCTACCAGGACCAGGGGGCTTCTGGGACTTCCCCAGGAGAAGAGGTGGGGTGGCAGTCCTATTTCAGGGTCAGATGGGTACAGCAAACTCAACTCCAAGAGAACTGGCTGCCTGTCCCCGGGTCTGGTGGTGGAGCAGGATAGCAGCAGAAGCTCCAGACAACAGTGAAATGTGGGTATCGGAGGCTTAGATATTGGGGTTCTGGGGAGGTTTGTGGCAGTTCAAACAGACCTCAGATTCCACTTAGGGACAGATCAGGCAAACAGTTCCTGTGGGAAGAGATGGTCCAAGGGTGGCAAAGGTGGCAGTCAAGGGCCACAGGTAAGTGGCTGGGATCCCTGAGGGGCACAGGTGGGTGACTGTGGGTCCTGTGGACCCAACCGCAGTTCTGGAGATCTCAGGCTCTGGGCAGCAAGGTAAGTTCAGCCTCTCCCAGCTGCTCAGATGTGGAGTCTGCTACACTGCCAGAGGTGGGGAGGATTTAGGCGTGGGGTGGGGCTGAAACTTCAGCAGGAGGGCCTGAAGCTGAGCAGAACACCGAAAGCACTTTGGGCTTCAAATGACGTACCAGAGTGAATGGTCTGAATCACGCGGGTTTTGCCATTTTAAATAGAAAGGCTAATGACGTGATAGTTAATTGCATGACCAGCCCTCCAATGTTTTTTTAATGGTCTGAGACTGTGGTTTATAAAATGTGGTCCCAACCAGCTGCATCAGCTTCCACCTGGGAGCTTGTTTGAAATGCAAATGATCGGGCCCCACCTCAGCCCCATAGAATCAGAAACGCTGAGAAGGGGGCCCTGCCAGCATGTGGGGCCCAGGCCTCCAGGTGACTGACTGTCTGAGAGCCACTTGCCTAAAGAAAAGAGACCCCCCGCAAACAGGCAATTAAAAACTGGATTTTAATATGTGGGACATGAAATTCTAGGCTGGGGTCATATTCGTCTCGTGGCTCTGTCCTCTCTGGAGTAAATCAAGGCACTGCAGGGCTCAGCACTGACTTTCCAATATTGATGTGCTATGGTGGCTACAGCCACTGCTGCATCAGACAAGACAGCCTCTTTCACACGTCACGATAGCTACAGATTCTGATACGTGAGCACAGGAAAGATGTCTATATAATTAAGACAATAACTCTTTAAAGATCAGCTTTTATGTGCTATTCAATATAGCTGACACCCTGAGACGGTAGATGCCTGTTAAGCCTCTCAGCGTCTTCATTTATAAGATGAGAAAGCCCCTTCTGGCTCTAATTAGGTCTAAGATTAAGCCTAGAGGTGTGCATCAGACACGTAAGAGCATCTTATAATCCAGCTGGGAAATGACGGTAAAATCCATGAGGCCATCCCTCGCCTTCATGAAGTCTTAGTGTTTGCCCACAGATGACACCACTAGGCATCCTGAACATGGTCGCAGAGGGCAGAGCAATGGGGGTTGCGTGTGGGGTCAAAGGCTGGGCCTGAATCTGGACCTCATCAACAACTGAGTGGGTGACTTCAGGCAAGTGACTTGAGGTCCTGAGGATATCTATCAATACTTTGTGGGGAGGCTCTGAAGCATAAGTAAGACAGGAAAAGCACTAAGCAGAGAGGCTGGCACACAGCACTAGCTCAATAAACGCAACTGGCCTCTGCATTATTAAAAAATGCTAAATCATATGATACAGAAAACAAATGGCTAGAGTTAGGGGACAAGGACATTTGTTATTTATAATACTGGAAAGCTGGAAGCCATGACCTGACCTACAGCAGGAGAGAGGCTAAATAAATCAACTGCACATCCATGTGATGGGCTATTATATGGCTTTTAAAAATGCTGTTTAAAGATAAATTAATGGGATGGGAAAATTCTGCTAACAATTAGTGAATAAAAAAAGAAAAAATGTATAAACAGTACAACACCAATTATGTAAAAATAATATATACCTTTATACATGCATGTGCATTTCATCTTTGGAAGATACACGCAAATTATAATCTTAATTTCTGGGTGGTAAAATTTGAAGGTTTTTTTCATCTCTTCTGCATAGTTCTCTGTATAGTAAGTCCCCTACATACGAAACTTCAAGCTGTGAACTTTCAAAGATGTGCGTTCACTGGCTCAGTGCCGGCTCCTGTGTGCCTACTGTTGTACTGCACTACTGTACTTCTCAAGGTACTGTACTGTAAGCTTAAAGATGTTTTATTTTGTGTGTTTGTTTTTTTATGTATTATTTGTGTGAAAAGTATTATCAACCTGTTACAGTACAGTACAATATAGCCGATTGTGTTAGGTACCTAGGCTAACTTTGCTGGACTTATGAACAAATTGGACTTATGAACACACCCTTGGAATTAACTCATTCATATGTAGGGGACTTGCTGTACCTTAAAACATATTTTACAACGAGTATGCGTTATTCTAAGAGCGGATTCATTTTCTTTGTGTTAGAAATAAGAGGAAGCAGGGCTGGAGGCGAGGCTTAGTGGATGGCTAGGAGTTGGAAAGGAAACAGAGAAGGGGTTCCGGCAATCGAGAAGCAGATGGAAGCACAGAGCAGGTGTGGGGAGGGTTGGGGTGGGAGCTCAGGGACTTGCTTGTCTGTAGCCAAGAGCATGCCGGGGGATGGGGGAGAAACGTCTCACCGGACAGACTGAACGGCAGTTTGGGAAGAAGCCGGAGTGTCAAGCGGGCTGGACAGGATGCAACAGCTGACAGAGGAGCCGTGGCAGGTTCTCGAGTCAGGGGTCAATGTGATACATGTGCAGCCCCTGAGTTCAGGGCAGGGGGCCTAGATGGAGGGAGAGGAGGAGCCGCTGACAGTAACGGGATGCAGAGGATGGAGATCTGGGGCTGGGAGACCTCCGGGAATGAAGATCCAGCAACACATCCTGTGTGCTCCGTAAAGAAGGGAAAGGCTGGGACCAGTCAGAGGTTCCTCCCATTTGCTTGCCTGAGAGACTGAGCACATGTGTGGCTGGGCTGTCACCAAAACCCACCAAGGAGGAGATCTGATCTAGTGGTCCAGCACACAAAGCCTGCCTGGAGCTGGGCTTATCTGGACAGCAGACGGGATGAGCTCCCGGAGAGACAGGAACAGGGGTCCAGGAAACTGGCCTCATCCTTCGGGGACTGGGGGAGGAAGAGCAGGCCCAGAGGGTGAGGAAGCAGTGGTCAGCGAGGGAGGAAGGAAGCCTGCTGCCTCCTCCCAGGAGGGCAAGAGAGGACAGCGTATCAGAGAGGGTGATGGTGGTGATGAGACAGGGGTCCCCGTTGATAGGCGGGCCTGAATCTCATCCTAAGAGGCCAAGCGTGTGTGCCCTGGGCCATGGAGCCACTGGGGATGGTAACGGGAAGAGAAACAGAGACCCAGACCAACCCTGGAAGGGGCAGCTGGGTCAAGAGAAAATGCCTTTTAAAAGAGGGGAGATTGGGTAAACAACAAGGTCCTAGTGTAGAGCACAGGAAACTATACTCAATATCCTGTGATAAAGCATAATGGAAAAGAATATGGAAAAGAATGTATATATTTGTATAACTGAGTCACTTTGCTGTACAGCCAGCAGTAATTAACACAACATTGTAATTCAACTATACTTCAATAAAAACTAAATAAAAAAATAAAAGAAGGGAGGTGGAAGTGACAAAAGTGTGTCTGAAGGCACAAAGGAAGAAGGCTCTCAGCAGTGACAGCAAAAACTACCGAGAGAAAGAGGAGGAGGGTTGGGGAGAGGCATCAAGAGCTGCTTAAGCCTCTCTGAGCGTCCCTGGACTGATCTCCAGAGCCAGGGTTATGATTTTGACCTCTCCAAGTTCCAAGGAAGGACTGAGTTAACACTTGTAAAATGCCCGGCACCGGGACAGACAATATATGGAAGTGGTTGTCATTACGTGGAAATAGCTAGAGAAAATGGTACAGAAGTTGGTAGATCAGAAAGTGAACCACGAACCAGGTGAGACCCTCACCTGGGAAAGAATGCAAATGAAACTAAGTTCGTCTGTGCATGGATCCCATTTACCACCTGACACACATCTGGGCACCACTGAACAAAAAGGTATCAGAGGTTATGTGTATGAGACACCGAGCTCTCCACTGAGGCGTTAGACGGGGTGGCCCAAGGATGGGTCTTACTCTCTACTCCTTATTCTTCAGATCTTCAAAACACTTGCGTCTACCTGCTCCCAAATGAATCAAAAGCCTCTTCCCGAGTTTGGATTCAAAACCAAGTATTGCTGACATGTAATGAATGCATGAAGGATACTGAGTATTGGCCAGGAGCTGGCTATTTGGAGGCTGTTTTCATGGCCGGCACTAGGGAGATGAAGAATAGCTATAACCCCACGGGGAAAGGTCTCCTCCTAGTCCAAGCATTTCCACCACTGGTCCTTGGGGTAAGGCCTCGCTAGGTCCAGGAGGCTGGCTCTGTCCAAGGAAAAGAGTCAAGCTGGCTGACACCTATGAAAGCCAACACACGTGTTTGGCCAATTACTAACATCTCAGCCGAACCACAGGGCCAATGACCCTCAGCTGATCAGGCAGCCATGGCTGTGATGACTGCACAGAGGTGGGTCACAAGAAATCATACAATTCACCCAGAACAGAAGAGCTCTTCCTAGCCAGTTTGTTTCTAGAATCTCTACCCTATCTTCTAATCACTCTAGGGCCACCTGAGTCATCCTCCTAAAGCATACATCTTAAAACCTGCTCATGACTTCCTATGGCCAAGATCACCCAAGCCCCTTGGGTGGATATGCTCCCCATAACATGACATCAACTTTTTAATTCTCCTTGACTTTGCCCTCTGCTTGCCAGTTTCTCGATGGGCTCTTTCTTCCATCTACACTGTTGCATCTTGGCACACACTGTTCCCTCTGCATGGGGCGTCTGTCCTCCTCCCCTGTCTGACTGGTGAATTCCTATTCACCCGCAGAGGCTCAGCTGAAGTTGCGCCCTCTCTGTGACCCCCTCACTCCACAGACCCCCACTGCTCCAGGCCAAGGTCAGCAATCTGCGCTCTCACTGGGCACAGGCAATGCCAGGTTCCTCTGTGAGCTCCTCTGAAGCAGGAAGTGCCTCCTGCATCTCAGGTGCCTGGCACGGTGCCTGCCACAAGGCTCGTATGTGTCCCGAGGTGCATGAACGAGTCAAGACCGCCTGAAAGTCTTGCCCTCACGTGAACCGGCCTGATGTCTGCGTGCCCCAGAAAGCATCTTCCAGGTGCCACAGCAAGACAGTCACACCTCCTCCACTATTGTCTCCAATACTCAACATCTTTTCACTTTTGAAATTAATTTTAGGTTCGCTAGGCAAAATGATCTGAGGATGTTTTGCACAGCCTCTGCCTGGCACATTTTTGATACTGTGTGAATGTTAAATGGTAACCGTCAAAAGAAGACTAGGAACATTTGCTTAAGGAGAGATGCCAACAGCTCGGCTGAGATGGGAAACAGTGTGTCCTCCTGCAACTGTCTGGCTGAGAGGGGGGTCCAGGGCGCAGCTCGGGGGAGAGTCATCAAAGGAACCCCGAGCTCCCTGGGGCTCAGCTGAGAGAGGAGACCACTCGCCCACTCCCATCCACTCTCTTGAGAAAGTGAGCTCTGCTCATCGTTTAGTCTGAAGCTGAGCCCCGTGGCTATTAACCTCCCCACTCCTCTTGCCAGCCCGTCAAGTAAATGATTAGAAAGTGTGCAGCACCCCTTAGTGAGGAATCTACGGCACACAGACTTTCTAAAAGATTAAAATTAAATATTTCAACGTCATTTCAATTACCTTCTGTGTCTACATGCTTCAAATCCTTCATCCCTTTTAGCACCTAAGACCCTTCAGCTCCTTGGGCCATCGGGGTTCCAGCTTCTAACACTCGGCGTGTGTGCGAGGGATGGGGGCGGGGGCGTCATGCCTCTAGATGAGTGTGAGATCCCTTCAGATTCTGAAACTCTGATGCTAATCACAGATATACATATATGTTCAGAGAGACCTGTCTCCATCTGCATTTAAAATACATGTGTCGAGGGGCTTCCCTGGTGGTGCAGTGGTTAAGAACCCGCCTGTCAACGCAGGGGACACGGATTCAATCCCTGGTCCCGGAAGATCCCACATGCTGCGGAGCAACTAAGCCTGTGCACCACAACTACTGAGTCTGTGCTCTACAGCCTGCGAGCCACAACTACTGAGCCAATGTGCCACAACTACTGAAGCCCGTGCGCCTAGAGCCTGTGCTCTGCAACAAGAGAAAGCACTGCAATGAGAAACCCTCGCACCACAATGAAGAGAAGCCCCTGCTCGCCACAACTGGAGAAAGCCCGTGCACAGCAACAAAGACCCAATGCAGCCAAAAATAAAATGAGTAAATAAATAATAAAATATATCTTAAAAGTAAAATAAAATATGTGTTGAAAGGTGATGTAGTTCATCCTGGAAGAAAGGGCAGGCATTGAAAGCAAGGAAATCAACCATGGCTTTCCCCTTTCTCTGAATTCCTAGCATATAAAAGACTATGATTTAGTCTTCTGCTGTATTTTAGCTGATTTTCTAAACGTTATGTCCACTTAGCAAACATGATTTGGCTCAAGTGCTAAAGTCTCACCTCCAAAAACAGGGCTTCCAATCCACGGTGCTGGCAACTATTTTCCCCGCATCATTTGTGTCTCGCTCCCTGGCCCTGCAAGGCCTGCTGAGCAAGGTGGACGCCCGGGATAAACACCTGCTGAGTGATGGAAGCACGCCCGTATGACACATGCATCACCGAAAAGGGCTCGTGGGAACCAAGAGCTGTCATACCTCCTAGGGAAGCTGAAATGAGTCCAGTTCTCCTTCTCGTCCAGGGTTGCTATGAGGAAAGGGCTAGCACTAACATTTACTGAGCCCCTCTGCAGACTGGACGTCCCATTCACTGCAATGCTCCCAGCAGCCCCGTGAGATGGGCATTCCCAAGGCAGAAGCATGCGGTCTGAGGCCAGCGGGGCCCAGGTCCCGCAGAGTGTGGGGACAAGTCAGGTCACGCACCCAAAGGTCTAGGGTTGTACCTGCATCAATTCTCCTGTCTGTTAGAAGTGCAGATTCCCAGGCCCTGTTCCAGCTCAAGTCCATTTGACTTCCTAAAAGTGGGATCTGGAAACGGGCATTTTAAACAGCGCCTCCTGACCCTTCTGACGTACACCGATGCTTGAGATGCACAGCCAAAGGGTGCTGATTACAGAAGCCTGATGTCCACTCTGCTCTCCCTCCCAGGCCCCCGCTTGCCGTCATCAGCAGTCATCGCCCGACTCTCCGGAGCAGTTAAGGTCAAGGCACTGGTGGAGGCAGGTAGCGTTGTCCGGGCACTACTACACCCTCTTTGGACATCACTGCACAGACGGAGCACCACGCAGGTCCGTGGGGGGAGGGTGGCACCGCTGTCATTGTGGGCACTCCTCTTAGGATACAGCGGGTTTGAAGTTCATTGTTCTACTTTGGCTACCCATTGTATGGGGGGATCCCAGGAAGGAGGCTTCTAGGTGAGAAGCGTGACCCGCGTGGGGCGGGGTTTCTCCTTCTGGACTGTCTGCCTTCAGCACTACCCTGTCTCTTTGGAACTTGAGGCACATATGTGCTCACTCACATGTCACCCTGAAATATCTCCCGGTACTACAGATTCAAACACCCATTAGAAATCAGATCACCAAAATCCACCAACCTGGCAGGATAATCAATACCTGGATGGAACCTGATTCAAAGAACTGACCTGTTTGCTTTCATGACAAAATGTCTTCTTTTGAGACTGTAATAATTGTTATTTTTGCAAATATTAAGGCATATGGAGATATAATACTAACATTAGTGAAGCTGGATTTCAAAATTGCACACATCCTTCTAGATTCTACATCCCCATGCATTTTCCTCTTCCAGAGATCACTTGTTCTGTTTGCAGAAAATGAGTAATGATCTCTCACATTTGTACAAAACTTCATCATTTGCCAAGTGCTTTTATTCACATTAGTTCATATATTCTCTCCTGCCAGGGAGGTTGTTCAGACTGGGATCATTATCTGCATTTTAGAGATGACATAGGATCAGAGAGATAAGGTGGCACATCCATACACCCAGCTCTACCTGTTTCAGAGAGAAAGCAGCACCTGAACCCAGGTCTTCTAGCTCTAATGCATTTTGCTGCACTGTGTCTGATCCTCACAGGAGGTTTGTACTCACCTCCAAATAATTTTCGCTGTGAGCGGAGGATGCCTTCAGGTCCCATCACTGAACATGTGAGGCTAACCGCTCTTCTCATTACATGGGACACTAGTGGTCCAGGGGCCATGGTTAAGGATGGGCCACTCTGTCATTAAACAGAGACCCAGGTGATAGTGCTGAAGTCAAGACTGCTGGCATGCTCACGCCCAGGCTGCTATGCTGGGAAGCAGTGGTGGAAATAAAAAACAAAAGCTTAGAGAAAGGAAGCCTGGTGCTTCAGTAGGTCCAGGAAGCCTGATAACGTTCTAGCAACTGAATGACCTGCTGGAGCAGTGTGGTGGGAGCTGCAGAGAAGGTTAGGTCTCAAGCTGTGTCTTCCAGGGGACCCTGCAGTCAGTTTCACACCAAAGGTTAAGAATGAATGAGAATGATGGGACACGATGGCATGCATTCTGGCAACTCAAAACCGGCGTCATTAGCAGTGTCAGGACAGCTTCAGAAATCTGTCAGGGATTTGATGCTGGGGGTGGAGGGTCGAGGCTGGTAAACAGGACCCGTGTGACAAGTTTTCGGTTTAGCGTTTGGAAACTGACTCCCTACATATGAACACATGACTTTATTATGGCGATTTTAGTTGAAAGGAGCCCGGATTTAGAATGAAAAAATCTGGGTTGGATAGCTAGTTTGACCATTTCTTAAAAATGTCACCATGTACCAGCCTCTGAGCCTTGGGTTCCTATCTACTCACAAATGAGTTGTTTGGAAGGTCTAATGAATAATGCATGAATTTCCCCTAAGTCAGGCCAAAAAAAGAAAAGACAGCTTGGCAGTAAAACACATCATTTGGCATAGACACGATTACCAAAACATCATGTGGGTGAAAATGTCTGTGGATCTTAAAGAGGATGGTTGTAAGCAACAGAGATCAGACAGAGGACCAAGGCTCTGAGGCTTATAGGATACAATCAAGCATCCCAGGGCATGTTGCTACAGTACACACTCCATGGGTTTGGGCTCTTTTTTGTTTCATTTACTGCTGTGTCCTCAGCTCTCAGAACAGTGGGTGGCCCCTAGAAGGCATTCGGTCACTATGTGTCGGAAAAAGGAACCTCTGGAGTCGGTCACCAGGGAGCAGGACTTCTACTGATGTTAACTATACAGCTGCAGCCTGCCTCTCCCAGACCCATCTTCTTAGAAGTCAAGTTCTGATGCTCTGGTGAACGAAGATTATAATTTCACCATGAAATCTGGGCGTGTCCCAGCACAGCACAAGGTGCAAGGTTACGAACCCACACAGTCACAAGGGCTGGAGGAAATCTCATAGGCTGCCTGACTTCACCCTTTCAGAGAGAGGATGAGGCCAGGGAGGTGAGTTCTAGTTACATAACTGTTTAAGAGCAAAGCAAGTACTTAGAACCAAAGAGTGGTAACTGAAGCATTTTTTTTTTAATTAAAAAAATGAACTCTGGCTTTGAATGAGGCATATGGCTCCCTATCAAGGTAAGTGAAAAGGCTGGATTAATTAATGCCTCTGCCCAGGTGGGAAGGATACAGGGCTGTCATCTTCTCAACCTAAGGACAGTCCTCAGGAGATGAAGTCTCTTAATTCTTGGCACAGTGGAATTTTCAGTGAGAAGAGAAGAAAAACTTGAACAGAATCATTAAAAAGCCCCAGAAGGTTTCTCAGATACTAAACAGCCCTTCTTCAACAATAGGCTGGCAAAGGAAATGCATAGATTAGATTTCCCAGAACAAACTCTCAGACTGGCTTTAAAAATTAGAGAAAAATCTGCTTCAGGCAAGACCCATTTGGGGCTTCATGAAACCCAGCTGGCTAAAGGATTGTCACACATGCAGGAGAAATCCAGAAAACAGATGGGTGTCTTCCTGTAATTGCAACATGGCCCGGGGAGGTTCTGCAGTTGGAGTGTCGCCTGGTGGTACTGGTCCAAGCCTGGGGCAGTGGTCCTGCCCCAGTTACACCCGAGGAGATGGTGTTTCAGCAGAGGCCTCAGCCACACCCGGCTGGCACCACAGTCTGAACCAAGCACTGCATGAGCACCCCTCCCTGCCAAGGAGCTCAGGATGGGGACCAGCCTCCAGGCCCCCACACTGTGACGTCACTGGAAACTTCTGTCCTCTCCCACCACCAGCCCCAATACCTCACACACCCCGGAGGGGGAGGAAGGAAGCAGACCGGGGCTTTTTTTTTAAAGTAATTTCCTCACTTTTTAAAAAGTTAATTTTATTTATTTATTTATTTATTTATTTATTTATTTATTTATTTGGCTGCACGGAATGTGGGATCTTAGTTCCCTGACTGGCAGTCAAACCCATGTCCCCTGCAGTAGAAGCGTGGAGTCTTAACCACTGGACCACCAAGGAAGTCCCCAGACCGGGGACATGTATGGGTCAGGAAGGGACCCTGGCTGAGGGCAGGCAGGCACTCCTGCTGTCAGGAACCTCTCATGGATGAGACTTCTCATGGATGGGCCTCTGCAGGTCGGGGGTACCCTTGGGGTCTGGGGCTCCACGCGTGTTAGAACTCACTCCCGGTGGTCATTCCGGGCTGTCCTGGAGGGAGCTCCCTGGGGCTGGCAGAACCCAGCCCTCTGCCCTCCACCAGGTGCTGGCGGGAGCTAAACTCATGAGGCCAGCAGAATGGTTCCTGGTTCTCCCACAGATCACTCCACCTGACTGAGAGTCTTAGAATTCACAGTTCTTTATGTGTATATTTACTTGAGTTTGTATATTTTATACTTAACCAGATCTGGGTTTCGAGATCCCTTCAGGCCATACGACAGGGATTTTTACCTAATGTAGTTTTGACAAAGGAAAAGGCAAAGGCAAAGAATGACATTTCCCTCTGGCAAAGTTTACCTTTGCATCACTATTGACATAACATATACAGCACAGAGGGAGTCTTATTGGCACCATTACCAAGCTGGTCTTACTTCTTTATACAAATTCATCAAAGGGCCTCCAGGGACTTTCGAGGTCCCTTGTGTGGCCGGTGCAGGTGTAGAAGTCTAACCGGCCCAGCCTGAAAAACCACGCACCTGCGAGCCTGTCCTGGCTACTCGGTCCTGTTCTGCCCCTTCAACTCTGACCTCGGACAAGCCACTGAACCACTCTGAACCTCGGTTCCCTGTAAAACGTGGTGACCTCATGGCACTGTGGTGGGGACTAAATGAGAGAGTGACATAGATCACATGACACACCACAGGGCATCCAGAAGTGATAGCTGGGGCTATTGGTACCAAAGCAGAGACATAACTGATCAATGGAGGCATTATCCTCACTGGACCTTTTAACAACAAAGAGCCATGTGCCACTGCTGCAGGGACCATGGGGATGAGGCCCCCTCAGGTGTGAAAATGGATGAATCCAATGGCCATTATCGTCCCGCCTGCTCCCCTCACTCCCCCCCCCCCCCACCAAGCCACCTTGGACCCAGGTGACCCCTCCTCCTCCTAGAAGTACTTTCCTCCCTTGGCTGCAGGGATCCTGCACGTTCCAGCCTCCCCAGCTCCTCCCTCTGGTCTCTGGCCCAGGTCCTCCTCTTCTGCCCACTCAGCAAGGGAGTGCCCTAGGCTCCCTTTTTCACCCACACCCACCTCCTGGGCCACCTCGCCCAGCTTTGCGGTTTTAAGTATCATCTCTACACCTGTGATCCCCAAACTGACCGTGGAAAATAAGACGGGGGTACGCAGCAGTGCTGGGTGGGCACCGTGTTGGTACAGACGGAACAGGCTTCATGGAGATCGCGACACGTGAATAAGGACTTCTAGGGACAAGCCATGAGGTCATCTGGTGAAGAGCATTCCAGAGAAGGCAACAAGGGCCCAGGCCTGGGCACTTTCCCTTTGTCGGGGAAGCAGGGAGGCTGGCCTGGCTCGGACACAGTGAGGGACAGGGAGGGGTGCAGAGTCAGTGGGGCCTCGGCAGATCGCACAGTCTTGTCAACTCTTGGGAGGATCTTGGCTTCTCTGCAGAAGGATGGACAGCCGTGGCAGGGCCCTGAGCGGAGAAGCGATGGGCTCTGATGCCTCCTGTGTACCCTGCTGACAGGGCTGTGAAGGGACAAGGAGGAGGGGAGGAGGGGCTCCATGCAGGGATGCGGAGGGATCCCTGGGGGCTGGGAGCAGGGGCAGCAGGCGTATTGTCAAGGGAACACTGACAAAGTATTCTGATAACTTATTTGTGGAGAGTGGGGGATGGGAGAAGTCAAGGGGGGCCCGAGCAACTGGACGAGTGGGGCTGCCCTTAGGATGGGCAGGGCTGCAGAGAGAGGACGTGTGCGGGTGGGGGTTAGGCGCTTCTGTGTGGACGTGCTAAAGTATGAGACGCCCCCATGACACCCAGATGGGTACTTCCTCTGACACCTCAAAGTCAAAATGCCCAGGCATGACTTGTTTTCTTGGTCTTCCCCTCTTTCCCCATCCTGACTTCCTATCACAACCCGCCAGCTACACAGACTTGAAATTGCAGAGTAATTGTCACCACTTCCCCATCCCTTAGACCCAATCCAGACAGACTCCCAATCTTTTTTGTACAGCTGCTGTGATATTCCTCAAAGCTGTCTCCTCACCGCCTCTCTGATTTGGTCCACATCCTCCTGACAGCTAGCCAGGAGCATCGCAAAAACCTTCCAAGGGGCCCCCACATCTGCAGCCCTTTCCCACTCCAGCCCACCCAATCACGACAGCCAGCGCTTTCCGCCAAAAACTCAGAGCATCTCTGCTAGTCAAAAGCTTCCGGTGATTCGCCTATCACATTCATAGTAAAATCTGAAAATCCACAGCCTGCTCCAAAATCCCTCCCTTTCAACTTCAATTCTGTTTATGCCCTCACTGCCCCTTTATTTACTCTAGGGTGGTAGAAGCACAGCACAGCCTGGAGACGCTCAACCGCAACCTCTCAGAGTTCCCTGCAGCTGTTCCCTCCACCAAGGACACCACGCCAAAGCCCCCTCTGGCTTTAGGACTCTGGGGTCCCGCATCCTCAAGGAGCATCACAGATGCTCCCAGTGAGATTCAGCCTTCGTCCTCACACCTGGCCTCTGCTGCTCCCCCTATTCTCCCCTGGTCACATGCCTGCACACCCTGTGGTGCTCTGGGTTAGAGACAATTTTGGGCAACGTTTAACACCAGCCCTCTCTTAGGGAACCAGCCCTCCTGGTGCCCATCTTAGCCAAAGATTGCTACTGCAGAGACTCAACACAAAATGAAAACCATATGGGCAAGGGCCCAAGGTTGAGGGCAGGCTATCACCACCACCATGGTGCCTACAGATTGACTAACTGAGCACTTAATGCCATGTCACTGGGTGGACACAGCTGACATTCCAGTTACAGATGATCCACTGGGGCACAGAAAAGTCCTAACCACTTGGCCAGCACCAGATAGCTGGAAAGTAGAAGAACCTGGGACGAACCATCTCAGTCTTGCTCCCAAACTGTGCTCTCCTCACAATCCTTGACCCCTCCTAGGAGCAAAAGTGGAGAAGGCAGACCAAGAGACCAACCACAGACACACCAGACCTTTACGTTTTGGACAATGAAATCCCAAAGAGGGTCAGGGTTAGGGATCCATGCAAATCTTTGAATGCCTTACAGAGCATCAGGGTTTATCAGCAGAACAACGGAGCAGCAAAGGTAGCCCCCTTACTCGGGGGTCGTAGAGAGAGTTCATCGTCAGACGGCTGCTTCCAACCAAACAAAACAGGCTCCCGTTCCGGGAACGTGCTGCACATGTTCTTAAAGGTTAACGTAATTAACGCCCTTTCTTTCTTCTCAAATTCTTTTTATACTGCTATTGTTTCTCCACTGACTCATCTCTTTGAAAACCGTCCTCCCCTCCTCATCTTTTGCTCCTTTAATTTTTTTCTCTCATTCAAGGCTCCATCGATTTCCTCGGTCTTTCTCTTCCTTGCTCCTGCTTTCATCTGGGGCCCTGGCACAGAAAATGAGGCTCGAGCGAGCGGATCCTGGGAATCCTCTAAGCAGAGCATTTCTTTAAAAGGGTAACAGATGTTCACGATGATGGTGAAATGCTGTCCTCACGTCCCTTCCTCACAGGGCGTGACCCAACCAGCTCGGACCAGATGCCAAAGTGCTGCTAGGAGTGCATGTACCCAATTCCACAGGCACTCCCTCCGGTTACTCACAAAGCAGAGTTCCACGGGCTGGCATCTCTTTTCCAAGTAATCGGATCCCTGAGCAAAGGATCTCATTTCCATGGTACCATTTAATACATCTCCAGTGTCCCTGGAACATGGGCATGGAGAGGTCCCGGTGGGGGCACAGGAGAGGCATGGCTTGGGTTTCAGGAGATATGGGTTCTAACCCTCCTCTGCCATGGTGAGTGTGACACACTACATGATCCTTCACCTGGCAGAGCCTGTTTCCTCATCTGTAAATCCAAGGTCTGGGAAGAGATGACCTTGCAGACCCTGTTAGAGCTAAAATTTCCCACATCTTTTATCCCTGAGGGCGGATCTCTTCAAAGTTCACGTTGGGTTCCTTGGTTCAATCAGCAGTTGAAGTTGCTAAGTCTTTTTTTTTTTTTTAATTGAAGTAGAATAATTTACAATGTTGTGTTAGTTTCAAGTATATGACAAAGTGATTCAGGTTCTTTTCCATTTCTTTTCCATTCTTTTTCAGACTCCTTTCCATTGTAAGTTATTACAGGATATTGAGTGTAGTTCCCTGTGCTCTACAGTAGGCCCTTGTTAAGTCTTTACTAGGTATAATGGTATCCACCATGCTATCTACTGGGTCTCTGGCCTGGAGCACAATCACACAGGCCCAGGCCCCTCCCATCACCATGCCTTGCTCCTCCCCTACTGTGGCGCTCCTGCCAGAGGTGCTCCAGAAGGTGAGAAATCCTCCACTGTGGGTTCCCAGGATGAAATTCTGTTTTTGCCAAGGTCTTTCCCCCTGGTATTTGTCTAAGAAAAGCATGCATGCATAAATCTCAAGGCCAGAGAAAGAAAAAAAAAAATCCAACTGTGTCTAAGACACGGCTTTTGAAAATCAACTAACCCTTTGGGGCATTTTTGCAGAATAAAATACACAGAAAAGAATCAACAGGCGGACGGCATTTAAATTATTCAAAGGAACATCATTAAGGCAAACTTCGCTATGCAGGTGGGGGCCTGGGCACAGCCCGTGTTTAAGATAAATGCCCAATTCCTCTGGGACGCCTATTACCAACTGTTACAAAATTATAGGCAAGAACATTTTATTAGAGCAATAATGCACCTTGAGAAGTGTGACTGGGCAGGCAGGCTGCAAGGCTGCAATTCTGAACCACTCTGGGGTAACTGACCTGCGGCCTTTCAGCTCACAGACTCTTCACCGGAGCCACGGATGTGCCTGCTTGAACCATAGCTCTTTTTACCTTTCATGATAGCAGATGGAAGACTTCTATTAAAATGTATGAAGGCAAGTGAGCAGGCCTCAGCTAGAAGAGGAAACCAGCTCCTTGGGGAAGAGGCCATTCACCTTTCCTTTTAACAAAATCCTATAAAATAATTCATTTATACAGTGTCGGCTTGACTGCATATATGCAGTCAAGAGAAAAAAAATACTGGAAAAAAATAGACAAAAATGTACTTGATGCCTGGGGTGTGGGAAAATGAATGATTCTGGTTTTCCTTCTTAGCCTTTATGTTTCTACACTGTCAATGGGGAGTATGTATTCTTTTATGCAAAAATATAAACATCTTTCAAAAACAAGTATTCACACAGGTCTCTGCCCAGGCAAAAGACTACGTTTAAGCAGGTAAAAGATGCAAAACCAAGAGTTTGTATATGAACACTTACCAAGCCTGGTATAACCCCTGCTTTGGTCCAATGCAAATATCTTTAATCCCCACAGCAGAAGGGCCCTGCTGCTCCTGTTTATTGCAATGTAAGGGCCTGGCCTGGAGGCAAAACAATCCCTGACAGCTATTCCCACATTGCTAGAGACAAATCCTAAATTTGGCATGCTCTGAAAGTGAACAAGGCTTCTTTCTTTCTCCTGGTCAGAGACCTGAGATGTAAATACTTTAGGCTGTAGAGAGTTTTCAAATAAACATTTTCCTCTTGAAGAAAGCCATCCAGTGATTACAGCATAACTTTCCCAGAAGGGATTCCATGTACTGCCTCTTCTTTAAGAAACTAATTGGCAACAGCACGTAATTTAATTATTTACTTAAATGTATGCCCTCTGGGGCCTGAAGGAAACGCTGTACTTTTTTTAAGCCACGGACAGTTTGGGAAGTTGTTGGACCATGGGTCAGGCTTTGATGTTTAAACACACACACAGGTGCTCACAGGCGCACACACACACCCCGTCCCCCACAAGAAGTCAAGATCCCCTAATTGATATACCACCAAAAAGCAAAACTCTCTCATGTCCAGATCCTACAGAAATCCCTGGGAACGCCAAACTTCTGCCATTTTGCACTTGGCCTGGGAAGAAAGGGAAAAAGCCCCAGCTGCAGCATGTAACGCAACGAAAATTAGAAGCAGTGACTTCTTTGTGGGATAAAATCCACTTGAAAAAACAAATAAACAAACAGAAAAACCGCCCAAGTCCTGACCATTCTAGTCTGAAACTTTTATTGCCTGTTTGAATACTGCATTACGTCAAATATCCCAACCATCTTCTCTTTGGGTTAGAACATTTCCCAATCTTGAAGGCTGGTATTTCTGTCTTTTTCTCTTTTTCTTCCCTTTTCTTTTCTCCCTTTAATCTTATTAAAAATGTGCCCAGGGCCTAGAACATTGTCTGGTGCTGCCCTCTGCCAATAAATATTTACTGAATAAATACATTTGCTGAATGAAGCATGGCAGGAAGGGTCCCGTGAGTGTCAAGGAGAGGTGTACCTCTCCAATCCTGCAGCCAGCATCCCAAGACCAGGTTGGACGGACAGATTTCAGCACTGTGGCTTCCCCATGGTACTATCAGGGTCCAGAGGCCTGGCTTCTGCTTCTGACCACACCACCCCCCTCCTTGGAGACTTGAAGCAAATCACTGCGATTCCCTGGACACCTGCCCTGTTATTCCTCTCATTCTGGCTCCATCATCACCTGACATGAGACCGATCAGCTTCCCATACCCTGTGCTTTCTTTTCTCCTTCCATTGGGCACTCTGGATCAACCTTTCATAGGTGGCACCTGGCGTCAACAGCGACACGTCCACAGAATGGACTGGTCTTCTGCCCACTGTCAAGCCTCGGCAGAAATTCTAGGGAAGATTCTCAAATAGGTGGTTTGTGCAGATTGAGAAGAAGGCTGTGACGGGAGGAGCCATTAGAGGCTCTTCAACATCCTCTTCCCCCTTCACAGACTTCACTCTTGAGTGTCCCTTTGCCAAGGTGTGGCTTACCTGAAAATTCAGCTAAAAGCCAAGATGTACAAATGTACACTTTGCAATGGCTCTCATGGTTTCCACCCACTCTTGACACAGCTGAGGTTCTTTCTTGCCATCCTGTGCATGATCTGCTCCTCCAGTCTGGGCCAATGGTTTAGCTTATGTGGAAAAGTGTGCCTTTCTGTTTTCACTCTGGTCATGGGTAAAAAGGTTGAAGAGCGCAAAGCAAAAGGAGACTCCTGTGATACTCCACACCAGAGGTCTTTCCAGACCACTGTCAACCCATTAATGAATGCTTCAAGGGCAAACTGTGCAGCTACTGTAGCCCCTGGGAGGCAGTATAGTGTCATGGTCAAGAGCATGGGCATGGGGGTGGGGGAGAGGCAAAGAATCGGGTGTAAGATGCATACTCTGCCCTCGCAGGCTGTGTGACCTTGGGCAAGTTGCTTAATCTCTCTGAGCCTCAAACTGATCAACTGCAATATAAGAAAAACAATGATAGCACCTTCTTCAGATGTGCCACTTCAGAATTACAGGGGACAAGTTACATCAAAAGGCCTTAGCCTTTGTCTAACACACAACTTCTCTCTCAAGAAATGGAAACACAGTACTATTGTTTAACAAGCTTCATAAGGCTATTACGAGAAAATGTCTGACGTCTCCCAGAAATCACATCTTGAGCATCTATTTGACATAGCAACCTTATCAAAAATGTAAAGCATTTATTTGACTTTGCTCATTTTTTAGAGAGCTGGTGACAACTCCCTGTAATCTTCTATCAAAGCTCCCATCTGTTTACTAATCCACTCCAGACATTTGTGAGGAAGCACTACCACCCTCTCCTGTGTATTGTCTGTTGTTTTCAGATCCATCTTTTCCTGCTTAATAAGGACCACGACAACTTTCCCACCTCCTTTGCCCACCTCCCTTTCCTCATTCCCCCTGACTCTTTTTAAAGAACCAGTCCGTGGATCTATGTGCTCACATCTCCAAATTTTCTAAAAGGAAAGAGAAAGCAGAGCTCAGAGAGCCCCAAGGGTCCTGTTGCTCTTTTCGTAATCGCCATGGACTCCTGTTGCTTTGTGAACACCCTTTTCATGTTGAGCTGTTCTAATCAGTGGGAAAATAAAAATGAAACAGGAGCAGGCTAGTTCCACTTTCTCTCTGATATATGTTAAACCTAATGACTGCTCTGGGTCACTCCTGTGTCCTTAGAAACGTCTTAAAGTCTCAGAAGGGGAAGAACGCAGTCAAAGAACCAACCAACAAAAAAAAAAACAAAACCTCTCTTCCTCCTCAACCCCATTTTTGCAGGTGAAAAGAACCAAGGATCTTGTCCGTTGCCAAGTCTATTAAATTCATCACATTGAGAGAAACACCTAACTCAGGCTGTAGTTTCCCTGTCAGATTTCCTAGTGATAGTAACTCGAAGGGTCGCTGCATGCAGAGCCAGAGTCCCTGTCCCCACATTCGGTGACCGACGGTGGATGCGGGCTTGGGCGTGAGCATGGCAGAGAACTATATCAAAGCCTTCTTTGCTGGACACGGAGCAGAGCTTCCCAGCGATACACAGGCTGGGGCAGAAGGAACAGGCAGAAAGGCTGAGGCATGCAAACAGTCAGTGCCAATAACAGATCATGCTAGCCCAATAAAATGCCTTTATGAAGTAATTAGCAGTTCATAAAATTTGTTCAGTAACTTAGAAACCTCTGTCCCACTCCTTTAAGCCTTTTCCGCTGCTAAAGGGCCCTTGGGAAATATTAGCTCCTACTCTGTGATGAATGACATGGCATTGGCAAGGTGGCAGCAGCCACTCGTGGAGAGGATCACTTAGACATCCTTCCTGCTCTGCGGACTGAGAAGATGGTCTCAAGTCACCTCAGTTTAAGGGGAACGTTAACAGGAGACCGTGGGAGGATGCACAGGGAAAGAAGAAAATTGACAGTGGCCTGAGCTACAGCCTTATTTCCCCACAACGTGAAATGGGATGGACCTGCCTTTTGGAATTAGGTCAAAAATCAGAAACCAAGAATGTACAGGGCCTGGCCCAGTGCCTAGCAACGGCTCCCAAACCATTGGTGGCCTCCATCAATACGTGTGCCGGTCGCATCGGTGTTGTTCTTTATAATTCTCACGCATTCAGTGCCTACAGTGTCCCCCTCTAGTCTTCAGAAGAACCCTATGAAGCATCATCTGTGGCCTTAAAATAAGAGCCTGAGATGTAAGGACTTGGCTTACCTATAAGCTCATAACCTTAAGTGCTTCCTGAATTTTAAAATCTCTTGAAAGTGAAAAAAAAAAATCACTCATAACACAACAAAAGCACAAAAGAAAATTCTTTTATAGCTTAAAAGGCTCCAAAGAAAGAAATAACTTTCAGCTGGGCAGCATACTATTTCCATAACCCTCCCAATGGATCTCTAAGGCATGGTGGTGGTGGTAGGAAGCCAGGTACTTCTAACTACAAGACTGTAATCTAGACATGAGTAGAAAGAGAGATTCTGCTTAAAGAAATCACTGACGTGACCTCTGCCCATGATATGTAGAGCAGTGGGGTTACATCAGTTTCTTTCATTTGTTTTCTCATTCATTTTTTCACCCCTGTCTCATCAGGGGACAGTCCCGTGCTCTGTTTGGGGTCCCGCAGCCTGGTGGACTCACAGCAGGGAAGGGACCATTTAAACACTAACTGCCAACCAGGCATGGCAGGATGCTCTGGGAGGCCACAAGGCAGAGGTACCAGGGAACAGGCTGCCCAACTGATTAGCTTTACAGTTCCAAATACTGTACACTAGGCTCTACATCCTCCCCGCCACCACTGTGAATGCAAAGAAAAAGGTTTCAGCCCCAAAAGATGGAGCTCAAAAGCCATTTGGGGTAGGCATCAAGGGATATGGATCCAGCTTTCATAGGATGACTTCCTAATGGAGGAGGGTAAGATCTGTCTCCACCTTCAAAGTTGTTTATTAAACATCTATCTCGCTCCTTCACATCTCTACTTTCTGAGAGCTCCAGTTTTCTTCTCATATAGTGAAAAAGAAGAATTTTTTTAAATGCAGTGAATTTTAATCCCCTTGTCTTGAAAATAGGACCAGGCTAGCCGTTTGGCACAAATGTGGCCATTTAGGACACAAATGGTCACTCTATTTTTTCCTTCTACGTCCGGTAAAGAACGGTGGATTCCCTCTAAGCTGAGTCTTATTCTTGGGAAGCTGCAGAGAGGCGTTAAGAAACCCTTGAGAGGCCTTAGCACCCAAGCCCTCACATCACAATTGAAAAAACCGAGCCCCAAAGGGCACACCTGGATTCTGGTTCAGATTCTTTCCTATAGTTGTGTGACCCTGGGCAAGCCACCCAATGCCTCTGAGTTCCCTCTCCTACAAAACGAGTGGGTTTGATGGGATAACCATCTATTCAGTGATTCCATGACTTCCGACTGTTTCCAAGTATCAGATTCTCTCTCAACTCTGTTCCAGCACCCATACCTCCAAGCTTCCCCTGCGGGCAGGTGAGCACTGCACACTTCCCCCTGCCCAGCATCCTTCCTTCCTTGGCAACATCCTGGCAATTCTTGAAGCTCTGGTTCCCATGTCATCAGCAATTTCAAAGATGCACTCCCTGGCTGACCATGCAGTTAGTCTTTTCCTGTCCTGCCTATATAATTCATGTACTTATCATACCGTTTATCAAAGCAGCTTTTAACTGTATATTTGCAATCTGGCTGTGCCCCCTGAGAGCAAGAGTCCCAGTTCAAAGAGAGCTGAGGTGAGTAAATCCCTGATGGATGAATTTGGAAACAAAAGAACACATTTAGTTTTATGTCTTCTCTCACAGGTACTTGGTAATAAGGCAAAAATAATGCATTTTGAGAAAATTACCACTTCAACAAGGCATGAGCTTTTTCCTCCATCCCAGAACTTCCCACACTTCAGAGCAAGTGGGCCATCGATGTCTTTAAGAGTTTTGTGGGTGACTATTTACCAGCGACTACCACACCCGTAACTATTACCTTGCCCCCAACCCCCTCCCCAAGGTGCTGCACTTTTGAGATAAACACATGCACACGCCTTAAAACATCCCAACTCTTTAATAGGAGGATGAGGCTTGTTTTTGTTCCCAGACACAATGGGTCTAATCCACGTACCACACCTAAGTCGTCAAGAAAAACTATATAGCTGGAGGCTAAAAATAATTTGGGGAAAAAAAAGCACCTCCGAATATCCAACTTCCTTTGCTAAAAATCTCATCCTTTTAAAGTCAGGAATTTCTCAGCATCGCTTGAATATTACTAGACTTTTTTATCCCCTTCCCCTTAAGGGCTCATCAGGAGTTTATGCCAAGGGATGGGAAGCCTGGGTTCAGACAGGATTTCCTGCCTCATCCTACACCTTCTGGTTCAATCTAGTCCCAAAGCCATAAAATGTACCGACTTTGCCTTCCTGCTGCTCCCAGCACGTGTGAGACTCTCATCACAAATTCTCTTTGGCCTTCCTTTTCTAAACTCCAGGCGTTACTCTAATAGACGGCATGGAATGCAGAGGAAAGGGGACTCTGACACTCACTCCTTGCCTTTCCCTGGTTCCCAATGGCCCCGGGGCCTGCTTCTCTCGGGGTCATCATTAGAGCGAAAAATGATGTATCTGCTTATGTGAGCATCTCTCCGGAGGGGATAGGGCTTCAGGGCAGGGCTGTGTCTTCCTTACGTTTGGAGCCTTAACCTGGCATGTATAGGAATCCAATGACTCTGATGAATGAATGGATGGATGGATGAATGAAGACCATGTCTTTGATGCTGCACCATCCAAGGTACAGTACACCTGGGCCACCCCAAAATGTGAGCGTGCGATGGAAGACAACAGGCACCCCGATCACGTTGATGACCACAAGACTGTGGCTGCCATTCGCTGAATGCATGCTATGTGTCTAGGAAAATTATTCACAAATTATTCTCTGGGGTAGGTTCCATTTTTAGCACCTCCTTAACAGGCAAGGACTACAGTTTGGAGAGGATATGCAGTGACGTCACACGCCCAATGGAGCCATGATTTTTTTTTTTTTTACTGTCATTAAAATCACTTCTGATCATATACCCCAGAAATAATGATTAAAAACAGTTCTAAGGTAGCTTGAGAGAATATATATTTTTGGAAAATGCTGCCTTGTGCAGGATACTACCTTCTGGGTTTGCTAAATTCTCCCATGTGGATTACAGTGATAAGATGTGGAATCAGGTCTCTCTTGAGCGCTGATGTCAAAGAGGAGGCAGCCGGGCTCATGCCACTGGTTTGTCGGGCCAGCTTTCTCTCTGTAGGGGAGGGCTGAATGCGTCATGAATAGGGCCTTCCCTCCCTTCTTCCTGTCAACCCTGCTCACCTCCTTCATCAATTTCACCCCCACAGAATACAACAGAAGAGCCAACGGTGGACACAGTACCAATAATAAGACAAAAAAAAATAAAATAAAACTTGACTGCTTTTCAATGCAAGTTAGCCCCCAAAAATCTGCAGTGTTTTTTTTATTTTTACTCTCCCAGGGCACGGCTCACGCGGGCCAGCCCACACAGTTTCTGGAATTTAGTCTTTCTGCCAAATCAATCTGCTGAGATGGGAGTGTTACCTCATGGAGCTGACAGATTTCAACACTGCTTCAAATCAGAAGCTTCAGGACATGACAAAGGTGTGTGCTATGGTGGAGGGGGAGAGAAAAACTGTCTGAAGTTACAAGTCTACACGGCTGGCGGAAAACTTGATGTAATGAGAGAGAAGCTCGTGTCCCAGACACACAACAGCTGGGAAAATCTGTCCCCCGCCTTGGAGCTGGGACATGTTCTGGGGGAAACAATGATAAACCGGCAGCAGCTCTTCGGGTGCACGCTGCCTCAGAGGCCCTGCATCCACTCTCTTCTCCCACAGGGTCCCGTGTGACTTGTGCTTTGGGGGCAGGGAGAGGGCACCGTCCTCACTGCCCTGCCATGAAGCCCACTATGACCCCTGTCTCTTCTTCTGCACCTGGGCCAGCCGCCACTGAGACCTTAGGCTTGCCCCACAGGGCACCCGACAGAGGAACCAGGCAGAACAGAGCCACCCCACGGGCAGCAGGGTTGCCTTCTCCTGGACAACAAGGGCAGGCTCTCCAGGGGTCGCTGACAGGTGGAGCTGACCCAGACAGGGGATGGAGGTGACCCTCATGGAAAGGGACAAAGGCCTCCCTTTCCTGCCTGCCCATGAAAAGAGGAAGATGCTGTCATAAGAGGTGACATAGCAGTGATTAACAAAGTTTATAAATGAAAAGAAGCCTCTGAGGAAAAAAAGGGAGTGGGGCTCACATTTATGGACCACTGAACAATGAAGAGTTAGATGCCTCACCTGATCTGACTCTCCCATGATGTCATGAAATTGGTCCTCTCGTGATCCCAAGTCACAGGTGAGTAAACTGAGGGTTGAGAATGAGGTCAAGTACATAGCTTGCCCAAGGTCACAGAGCTGTTATGTGGCAGAGCCAAGGTTTGAATCTCACACCCAGCGATACAACTTCCATTGTATCTAGTGAGATAAAATAAGCAAGGCCAGCGTGGCAGCACTGAAAGCAGCGGCCAGCGGACGCCCATCCCTTTAGGAACAGCCACAGCCCCTCCCAGGACACGCACACCTGCAGTCTCGTTAATGACGCACGCGCTCCTACTTAAGATATACAGTTCCCAGCAGCAGTTCAGCTGGAGCACTCTAAATATAGCCTCCTGGGAAAAAAATGTCCTCGCGTGGCGCCTTGTCCCCAGGCCAGGCGGGAGGGGAGCACCAGAAGCGGCATCAGATGCTGCAGTCACATTGCTGAACCTGAGGGGCACCCAGGTCGCACCCCACAGCCGACACCCACCGTGGCTGAGCCCGTGGGATCACAGGTCTGCAGGGTGGGAACGGGGAGGATGCTGGGGGCACCCCTGCCCGTGGACTCCTCCCCATCAGGCTCCCCTCTGTGTTCTCCCAATCAGGTGCTGCCCACAGGTAAGATGCTGGTGGCCCCCCAGGTGGTCCTCTCACCTGTCTCACCTTTCCTGCCTCACTCTGGTGGCCCTGGCTTACCTGCCAGGGTGAGGTCGGGCTGCCAGGAGACTGGTGAGAGCACCGATTTAAACCTGGCTGTGAAATTCAGAGCCGTCAATTCTCGCAGAACTGCAGTGGCCGTATCACAAGGTGCTGGCACTCTGTTGTTGCTCCTGACACCACGAGCAAGGCTTGTGAGGGCAGGAACGTAAAAGAGGCTGGAAGGAGGTGCCAGCTCCGGCTGTGAAAAGCACCCAAGGCCGCTGCTCTGGACCCCCTCCAGGGTCCCTGCTGTCCCACTAGACCACCCTGCACAGTAACGATGTTAAGGAATGATGCTCACGGGAATCCCTCCTGCAGCAGATGCAAGGGACCTGCCGGAGGCCACGCAGCTACTCAGCAGCAGAGCTGGTAAAACTGAAGCACTGACTCCCAGCCAGTGCTCTCCCGACTACACCCACACCGCTTCCCCAGGCCTCGCACCTCACAGCTTCATCCTGTGTCTCTTGGTCTCCCAGAGGCCGTGATCCCTTCCACCTGGCTCTGCATCGGCACCGGTGGAGCCCTGGCACACGTCATCACCCTCTCTGTTCCACCTCTGTGGTCTCAGTTTGGAGCCCGCTCCAACTTCTCCACCCATGACCTGCTTAGCTTCCCTCCTGCAAGAAGCTCCCTTCCAACTTCTCCAACCTTGCACTGCCAAGGACCTCCCTCTGTTGTTTCACTAGTTCATGTGTGTTATGGGCTCACCCACCCCTCTGGAAGCCCCCAGCCCTCCAGCCTGGTCTGGTGAAACAAAACCCAATTCAGTGTCCCCTGTGGACTTTCACCAGACCATCCATCATGGAGGCAGTTACGCATCCCCGTGGCTTACTTCACCCTTCACTCTCCCGATTCCTGAGCCAATCCTCCACAATGGTCCCTTCGGAATTTCTCCTCCCCAAACACCCACTTCTGCCTTCTCTCACCCCTCCCCCACCACCCACAGCCTCTGCCCTCTCATGGCCTGTTTCTAAGAAGATAGTGGCTATTTGGTGCAAGTACCCCTTCTCCGGTCCTCTGCACCTCCAAATATTCACCTCTACACCCATTTCTTCTGTGGCCCTGTCTCCGAGAATGGCAGTGTCTTTGCCCTTCAAAGCATAAACTCCCTGGTCACGAGCATCTTCTCCAGAACAGGTTCCTGGAGGACCCCCTTTCTCCCCAACCTGTTCAACACCAGCTTCTTCCCCATAGGGGAAGATAATTTGGTCTCACTTCCAGCTTTGGAAATTTGGTGACCCCTCTGCATCCTTTTCTAGACTTTTTTCAACACTCTTTCCCCACCCACACTCTTGTCGTTTCCTCTGACTCCAAGGAAACAACATTCTTGAACAGCATCTAGACCTTTGAGGGGTCAGTTCCAATAACTAGATATGAACCCTCATTTTCTCTAATCCCCCTGCAGCAGCTGAAACTGCCCATGTCTGATGTTTTCTTCGGACGCCCTCTCTCCTTGGCACATGGCACCTCACGGCCTTGTGTGGGTTTTCCCTTTAGCTGCTCCTGTTGCTTCTTCGGCTCCTCTCATCTGGTGTTGAGTAGCTGCCCCTCTACATCTTCAAAGGAAGTGTTCTCCACTACAACTGTGAGATCCACGTTACAGAGGAGGTTTTCAAATATACAGGCCAGTCTAACCTTTCCTGTTGCTTAACCTCCCTTAACTCACCTTGAGATATCAACATTCAGATGCCCGTTGCCACCTCAAATCCACCTGCTCAAAGTTCACCCACTGTCTTCTCCTAATCTCCTCCTCCTTTTATCACTGTGACCACCTGTCACTCAGTCTCTGTGGGCTTTGCCCTCAGTCCCATCCTCGCTTGCTTTGATAAATCTCTGGAATCTCCACTTCCACTGTGACACCCTGGTTTAGACCCTTGTTGATTCATTCTTTGAGCCATGCTGTAGCTCTTCCCAGTGGTCTCTCTGCTTCCCATCTCCCTGTCACATGCTGTAAACTACTGCCATGTCTACCTACAAAGGCCACAGAATCCCACTGCCTAAATCCCATGGGGTCAGGAGCAGGTCCTTCCCTCGGCCTTCACAGCCTTTCCTGTCACATCTCACAAAACCTGCAACATCAGAATGTGGTTTGCTGTCTCCCAGCCTTCCATGCCTGGGCTTCTTATGCACTGTATTCCTGTCCAGGATGTTCGCCTCCCACCTCTAAGGCCCAACAGAAACTTCAGCTCCTCCCTGAGGAACCCTGGCCTGAAATCCTTTCCTGCCATCCTTCAACTCTCTAACAAGCAGTGTCTTTTCAATTCACTTGGTCATCACTCACGTACCAACTTATCGTAGCTCTTCTAATAGCCCTTTGCTGACATTTTATTTCCCTAACTATACTATCAGCTCCTGGTTCCCTTGGGTTTTGTGGCCACTGTTTCGGAAGCCATTCCCCACAAGCTCAGCACCCCTTCCCGCCCCCATTCACAAGCAAAAGCAGTCAGGCACCCCAGCCCCAATGGCAAGCAGCGACTGGACTCAGCCTTACAGCTGGAACGCAGGGGCAGCGTCCCAACAGCACATGGCCCCGTTCACCCACTGCCTCGTGGCTGAGTAGAAACACTGGCTTCTGCTTCAGCTTCCTGCGCGCTTAGCATCCCAGCTCTCCCTTGGGGCTGTAAGCTGCCCTGGACCCCAGCTATTGGCATGATGTGCGGAAGGTTCCATTCCATGGCATTACATTTACCAAAGTGCTCGTTCCCTGGCCTAGCTTTTGCCTGGCCCAGGCTCCTCAAGGACGGACCTCGCTTGTCATATGCCACTCCAGATGGCTCTCCCACCTGGAAACTAGACATTGTTGCTCCCCTGACTTCAAATATCTCCTGCTTCCCAAGGCATCTGTCTGCCATGTCTGCTTAGATATGGAACTGAGTCAGAGTGCATCCACCCCTTTGGGGCCTGCACCCTGGACAGTGGACCTTTCTCCCCAAGGAACCTACCCATCAGCCAGGTCTGTTTCTTCCATATCAGCTCCTGGCCACCTCCTCCTCTTCCGTCCGCCGCCCCCTCCATCCTCCCCTTCCTCTTTACCAGGCCATGCCGATGAACTCCCAGCATGCTTTGGGCCTGAACGCCTCCCACCTTCTTCCTCTACAAAGAAGGACCACGTCCTGTAAGTTTCCATTTCCCTCCTAGCCTCCAGCAGAGAGCCTGGCACACTAGGCATCCGGTAAGTTATGTAGATTTTATTTTTTGACAGAACGTGTCTGAGGGCAAGTAGAGCAGGGGAGGTGGATGCTTCCGTGCCCAGGATGGAGGAGAGGGCAGGTTTGCTTTCTCCCACTGCTCTTCAACCATGAAGCTTGTTTTTCTTAGAGCTGTTTGAACACCACTTCTAACAGGCCTGGCTGATTTCCTGTTTACAGAGCCCAGGGCAAGTACAGTTCAGTGCCCATAATAGCAATAAATTATGGCTGTAATTTAAACTTCAGGCCTGGAAAGAAACCCTAGTCGTAGGGCCTTCTCACCCCTGCGGCCATCCAAAGAGTGCCACTTTTCTTTCCAGTGCTTTCCCTGCCTCTTTGCACCCACGCTTCACATCCGTGCCCAGGTGTTTGGCTCACATCAGAGTCACAATTAGAAGAGCCAGCAGGTGGCCAGCTGCCCACACAGCCCGTGAACTGTGGGAGCTGGAGGAAAGCTGCCCAACAGCTTCCTATTTCCCTTCCTTTTGCTTGGGGAGGCAACAAAGGCACTGACTCTCCCCCATTTGTTTCTCCCCCGCCAGGTCCAAAGGGCAACGTGCTAAGCTTTTGCCAGGGTTGGGGGAGATGAGGAGGCCTCAGCCTGACTCTTTGGAGGCAGGTGCAGAAAACATGGAGCAGAGGGACCAGATGAGATTTCGCCGTCACTGTTCTATTGGAGGGAGTACCTCTGGCAGTAGCCTTTTACACAGTGTCCAGCTCAACCCCCACCAGATCTCTGTCACCCAGTAGGAGAGCACTGGTTTTTTTTTTTTGTTTTTTGTTTTTTTTTAAGGGTGAGAGTAATTTATTTTCAGAAAAAAAAATCCAAACAAGAGTAATTTGAAAGCTACCAGTTCCATCTAGGCATTTTATCTCTCTCTGTGGGTCCTAAACAGAGACCTCCAGGATGGGACTTTTGCTAGAATGTATCAGAAGTACAACAGTGAACAGTGAATTCTCAGGATCTTCTCTGGCAGAGATTCTATCATTGTGTCCCTGAGTACCCCATTGGGTGGATATGTATGAGAAGGAGAGCACTCTGCTTATGCCATTTGACAAGGTGAGAGACTAAGGCTCAGAGAGGCTCAGCATCCTGCCTAAGGTCACAGAGCTGTGTGGGGCAGGTCCAGGAATTAAAACCCAGTGTGTCTGACAAAGTCCAAGCCGTCCCCCAAATCTTCCTGCCAGCGGGATCTTTGAAGGTCCTTTCGGATGCCACAATTTTATGATGGGTCTATGTCTCAGCTGGATTTAAAACCAAGTAATGACATTTGATTATGAGTGACATTTTCTATCTCACTGGAAAATGAACTTTTGCCTATTCTTAATAGTTTGGGTCCTTGGCTGGCAAGTACAATCCCACTCAGGTGGTGGCCCAGGCTTGCCTCACCAATTAAGGGCTCCTTGGAGCACATCGGATCACAGGAAAAAAACACATCCTTCTGCCTCTTGCCACAGTGGGGTCTCTGCCCTAGAAGGCCTGCAGGATTGGGATGGGATCTCACTCCCTCTTCCAACACGGCAGCAGCCAGCACAGCGCCTGGCTAAGGCACAGGCCACGCGTCTTGGAAGTATCGGGAGTGTAACGCACTTGCTCTCCAGCAGCGGCATTTGCGTTACGCAAGCCTCACATCCATGAGCCTCCACATTCCTGTCTGTGAAATGGGGATAAGCTTACGAAACCCACTGCACTGCTGAGAGAGCTGATGTTAATAGTGGGAAAGAATTTCAATCTACCATAGAACCAGAGCATATAACACGCAGAACCTCATGCCTGCGTCCTCAGGAAAACCAAAGGGAAGGACTCAGAGGCTGACTGCCTGTAAATGCCTGATTTACAGAAAAATGATAGCATTGGAATTTTCTTGGATGATGAACCACTTGTCTCCTATCAACCTTGGGAAGTCCTGCTAGAGCCGTGAATGAGGGATGACCAAGGGCGAGCTCGTCTCACTAAGTGGACTGATTTGAGCTTTGTTTGTGCGACTGGACTGGTTGTGTCTGCTCGGGAAGTTTTCAAGGCTGGTCTCTGTTTGTTTTTGATTTTAACTCACTCAAACTTGAACGCTCACCTTTTTATGTTCCCTGCCCATAAATACAATCTGCCCCAAACCCTCAGTGACTGGCCTGTAGCTTGCTTCAGATTTGCTTGTCCCAAATTGCAATTCCTCCCCTAATCCCGAATAAACGTGTGGAGCTTGCCTTAGTTTACCTCTTTATTGAGGTCAGTGGTGGGGGAATCCAAAATTGGAATTCACACTCCCTTTGTATTGAGCCGGGCCCCATCTCGCCCCCTTGAGGAGTCTGGAAAATCTGTTCTCTCCTCTAGCTTCAGGGTCTGCTAGGCAAGAAGCCCCTATCTGTACAGGTTCCCTCTCTTTCCAGGCCAGCAGGGACACCAGTCCCTCAGGAAGCTGTGTCATCAGCACTACTGGGACACTGGCTGAGGTCCTGCCAGGTCATGTGACCCAGAATGGTCCAGCATCCAGCCTACAGTCTGTGACAGCTTTGATCAATGAGCCGCTACCAGAGTTGTACTGTTACACTCAGCAAATGGCATCTTCTTTCTTGTAAAGGCCTTCTCTGAAATTTTTCAGCCTTATATTCATCTGGGATTCATTTGTACTTTCTCTGGCCACCTGGGGATTCTCTGAGTTTGTTTGTACTTCAATCTGGCAGGGCCAAGAGTAGAACCTACCCCACAGCCTGAGCTTAGACGTTTCCTCATCACAGGAGGCCCCTTCTACTTGGACGAGGTTCTTCACTGCAGCCCACATGTCTCAGAGCTGAACCATTTCTAGAGCCAAACAGGCAGTGGCAGGAAGGGGACTCTCTTCCCAAGGCCACCAGCACCTTTGGATGTAGCTGCCATTTCTTAAGGGCTTGGCTAGGATGAGCCACGGAACAAATGACACACGTGGCCCCGTGGCTTCACGGAGACTTGATTCCTAGAACAGTGAAATTTCTGGGACAGGACGGAGCCTTTACAGCCTTCGCTTCTGATGTGCTCATTTCAGTGCAAGGAAATTGAGGCTCGGGAAGACGGGGCCTTTTTCTGCTCTGTCGACCAAAGCGACCCCTCAACGGTGAGCTGTTGGCTCAGATGCACACCACTGCAACCTCAGCGGCTGGCAACTGAGAAGATTAAAATACAACCGGCAAGTGTAAGAGGCTACGAGGATGGACCCTGGCCAAAAAGCACTCTTGCAACAAGCGATCATTATTATTAGAGGAAAGCCACCTAAAGGGATGCAGAGGCCGCTGGCATCCCAGCCGGCCATTCTGCAGGCTCTGCCCTCATCCTCCTCTCCTCTGGGTCACCCCTGCTCTATCCCCTCCCCCTCTGAGGCTCAGTCCCTACCCACGTGCTGATGAGGCTCCGGCTCCCACCTTCCGCTGTGACAACTTGACTCAGAAGCAGCAGCCTCTGAACCTAGGAAAAGCTGCCAGGCTGAGCAGCTCCAAATAACACCACAGACTGAAAAGCGCCCTGATGTTCAAACCCTCGTGCATGTAACTCGTCCTGGTGGCGTCACCAGCGAAGGATGAGGACGGCTGTTACTCATCCATTCAACCAGTAGATCCTGAGGTCTGCCTACGTGACAAGGTGACAAGCTGAGAAACAAGGTCCTGCCCTGAGTCAGCTGACACCCCCACGGGGAGACGAGACAATAAAAAAACAGCTGATAAATATGTCACACGTCAGGCAATGACGGGGTGTCGTGGGGGATAAAAGCAGGGAAGAGGATAGAGTTTAAGTACTGGGGGAGGGGGTGGGGGGGACGGCTGCTGTTTTATGCAGGACAGCCCAGGGAAGCCTCTCCACTAAGATGGCATTTGGCACGCACCAGAATTAAGCGAGGAGGCAAGCCACTTGGGTATCATAGGGAAGAGTGTGCTGGGCAGAGGGGAGAGAAAATACAAAGCTCATGAGGTGGGAGCATTCTAGGAAAAGCAAGGAGTCTGGGCTGGCTGCCGCAGAGTGGGGGACGGGGAGGGTGGCGGGGACCCTGGTCATGTACTGCCTTAAGGGCCACTGTCAGGACGCTGGTGTTTCCAGGGCACTGGGCTGACTAGATCTGACTCGTGTGTTTGCAGGATGCCCCGGGCTGCTGTGCTGGGAACAGTTTGGTTAGGTGGCTGCTGCGATGGCTCAAGTGAGACAGAATGACAGGGAGCAGGGGGACGGGTGAGGGAGGTGGGGAGAGGTAGGGGGCGTCCTGGATGCACCATCACAGCAAAGTTGATTGGATTATAGCTGTTAAAATCATCAGGGCCTCTCTGGGACCACCCAGTGGGTCCTGTCCCATCATTTACAACTGACTTGAGGTTTAAGGCAGCTAACGTGTCATCATGCAAAGAGATCAGCACAGCGTCTGAAATGGAAAAATGAGTCTAGCCAAACACTCGATCCCCACTGACAACAGCAACAAAGCATGGGGGGCAGAGTTACACGAAGTTCATTTTGCCGCCAGGCGAGGACAACAGACCATAAAGGAAGATAACGTTGACACAGAAGTCTAGCAATTACAGGAAAATGTATGAGGATTGAGGATTTTACACTAATTCCAATCAACATGCCATTGATGAGTGGTTCCCAATGTGTGTGTGCTGGGAACAAGTGAAAAAGAGGTTCCCAGATCAAAAGGGAGCTGAGAGGGCTTCCCTGGTGGCACAGTGGTTAAGAATCCGCCTGCCAATGCAGAGGACACGGGTTCGGGCCCTGGTCCGGGAAGATCCTGAAGCCGCGGAGCACCTAAGCCCGTGTGCCACAATAAGCCTGCGCTCTAGAGCCCAGGAGCCACAACTACTGAAGCCTGTAGACCTAGAGCCCGTGCTCTAAAAAGAGAAGCCACCACAATGAGAAGTCCATGCACTGCAACAAAGAGTAGCCCCTGCTCACCACAACTACAGAAAGCCTGTGCAGAGCAATGGAGACCCAAAGCAGCCAAAAATAAAATAAATTAATTTAAAAAAATGAAGCTGAGAAACACTGGGTTGAATGACACTGAACTTCTTTCTTTGTACAGGACTTTTCAGGGCCTTTAATGTGTTACTGTGCATCACCAGTTTCCAAAAGACATCTTTATCAAGCATGTGCACTTTGCTGCCGTTGTTTTAATGGAGCCCCTTCCTAGAGTAATATTATTTTAAATACTTTGGGGAAACACTGAATAGACAGACCATATCACTTGAGCATCTGCTCCATGCACTAGCATCCCACAACTCAAAAAAATCTTCTCAGGTCCTGTGCTGAGTGCTGGGGGTACAAAAAGTAAGGACACCAAGGGTCATGTGGTGGTTTGCAGGCTCAGGGGCACCTGCTCCCTCAGAGACCATCTGCCTGCCTCTTAGGCTGCCAGGTGCAGGGCAAGGCTGCAAGGTGAGAGAAAACCCTGGAGGAATCCAGCCAGCAGGATGCTTTTCCTCCACAAGACTCCTTGGCCCCACATCCGTCTCCATGAGCATAAGGATTTGGGAAAGGCCTCTGTGGAATGCACATTTTTTTAAAGCACATTCCTCTTTTTACATTACTTGCTCACCTGAACGAATCAGAAAGGAATAAAGGAAAGCAACACGTGTAGAATAAACTTCTGTGGCCCCTTTCATCAATACACAGATCCCTTCCTTTTAGTCCTCATTACAGCTCCACAACAATGGAGCTAACATTTAGGAAACTTTGAGGAGCCTTTTGGGAAGCCTTTCCTGTACCATCCATTTAGAGCTCAGAAGATCCCTTTGAAGGAGGTAGGTAATTGTTATTCAGACTGGAGGAAAATGAGACCTGTAGACATTTGATGACCTGCTCCAGATCAATCACACAGATCACAGTTGCAGAGCCCAATCCAAAGGTGGGTTTGTGTCAAGGTCTGCTCTCTTCGTAATACACAAGAGCCTCACTGCACAGCTGTCCAACAGGCAGAGGCCCTGCTGGAAACCTTGTCAAATGGACTAGCAAAGCCCAGAGACTGAGTAAGCTGGAGGAATTTAACCCAGGGCACTGTTCAGAGCCTGAGCCACCTAACCAGACCCTGAAGTGGTAGAAAGACGGAGTCGTGGCAGAGCCTAGGGCACCTTGTACGTTTTCTGCCAAGACTGAACTGTGTGCCCTGGTCTACGGCCCTGACAGAAATGGCTCTTATTTCAATTCCAGAGTTGTTCTTCTAGAAAACATTCTGATGGTGAGACTTAAAGGTTCACCGACTTCCCAAATGTAACTCAGCAGATGGCTCAGCAGAGCACAAAATTTGGGGCAACGGGCACAAAATTTGGCCTGCACTTGGATGATGGTTGGGGTCACTGAGAAGGAAAACAAGTTGGGGCAGAGAAATGTCATAGTATACAAATGTCACTTAAAAAAAAAAAAAAGATGTCAGAAGGAATACATTTTTCATTCTCTCTACAAATGACTCCATCCAGGATATGGTACAAACTCATTTTACACATCAGGAATCCATAAAATCTCTCCAAATAGAGTCTCCATAGCTATAGCATTGCTCTTCTGGATATGTAGGAACTTATCTCCCTTCCTTGACAATGAGTGATGCTATCCAAAGCAGATTTGTTTTATGAAAAGTGTCACTTTTAATTTCAGTTTTACATTTGCACTTATATAAATGCTCATATTGTTTTCTATGCATAATAACCACATTTGCCAATTTTCACTGAAAAATATCATTAAGAAAACAACCTAAACCTATTATAGATGTATGTGTGTGTGTGTGTGTGTGTGTGTGTGCACGTGTGTACACATGCACATGTTTACAAGGAGGGAAAAAAAGTCTCCTGATTTTCCACATGGGCCATTTGGGGACCAAGTTTGGGGTTGCCCAGTTCATTCAAGAAATGATGTCAGCAACGGGGAGCTCTGGGTCACCGAGCTGGCTTCTTTATCAAAGCCAACCTCTCTGGTTCCACCGGAGACCGGAAGCGTGACCCACTGGTCCAGGGATGGCAAGTCCCCCTACGGATGTCAATGTGGCTTCTTCTAAAGGCACTAACTTACTTCTTAGAAAGATTCTTTCAAAGATGTAGGAAATAAATAACCTTGCACTCTTTTTGAGCTGGTAACCTGCAAACCAGGAGAGCTTAAATCTCCATCCTTTGGGTAAAATACTCACATTGACTTCAGGACACCCTCGTTTTATATTTTGGGGGTTACTTTTTAACATTTAACTTGGTAGGCCTCAAAAATTACAGAACAGGAAAAACAAATGTAGCACTCTCCCCCCCTTCCCCCCAGTTCTTCTGATTTTCAGAAGAGCGTACTGATCTGAAGGCTTCCAAAAACCTGTGAGAGGTCCTTACCACTAGTTAAAATGACCCACTTCTCTTGCACCTCCCTGAAGATGTCCTGTGACTCATCACAAGGCACACCCCCACCACAGCCTCCCTACTCAAAAAGATGCCCTTTCATTTGTGTTGGCCTTAAACGACATCGGACAGCCTCTATTCTTCTCTCACATACTTCTTCCTTGGGGTCTTCATGGATTCAGTGTAAGAGAGTTCCCCCCCACTCCCGCCAAACCTCACATCTCAGTCATATACCCCACATGCTGTCAACTCAAGCTCACAGTCTGCAATGACTGAACGCTGTTGTCTTTCCCCTACAGAAAAATGCCTGTCTAATTAGTGTTTGCACGTTATCTAGCCAACTTTAACAGGAACCAGACAGGTTTTAGGAGAACAGACAGTCTCTGCCTTATTCTTAGCAGCATTTGACATGAATCAGGGCTTTACCTAGACAAGAACGCATCGGTAACGATGCTGGCCTGAATGTTTCACCACAGACACACTCCAGCCCTCCTGGGTATCGGCTGGAAGGTGGCTTATTTCATGTATAAGCTCTTGGACAACGTGCATGAGTGCTTAATCAGTATGATATGACGTGGAAAGTTATATAACTTGAGGTAATGCAATTCCCAAACTACCGTTTCATGGGTCTGTCTGCTCCTTCCTTTAGAAATTACTTCATCTAAGTAAAGAGTGCCAGCCTTCTTGAAACAGAGATCAAATAAAGGGAGCTATTGCTAAGAGGATAAATGTGGGGGCTTAAACAGGCATCTTAATTAGCATTTTCTCTGGAGGGGAACTCCATTTCTGGATGTGGTACTTAATGAACATTTAGTCAGTAGAGAGATGACTGACTCATCACAGAATATATCCATCCTGTTTATTAAGTTCACAACGTTTTGTCTTTCGGGGCTCTGGGACTCAAGTTTTGAAAAGAGTCGAGTCTTTATCAATGACTGCAATCACTTTAATGAATAGAAAATTGGTTTTGGCAGTGGCTGGGGGGGTTCCTGCTGGATGTTTTTAAAAATTCAACATACTTCAAAATACTTGACAGACAGGAGTGTCAGCAGCACCGGAAAGGCAGGATTGGGCAGAAATATGTTTGATCTGAACAGAAGACAGTCACCAGCCAGAACCTCAGAACTCCTTTTTTTCTTTAACAGAAAAGCATCTTTCCTCTTCACCTAACTCAGTAGCTGTACTAAGGCCAGTAAACCTCATTCGTATCTTTCCGGAAAAAAAAAAATTGTGTTACCTGGTTCACATGGAAGTTTTAGCTCATATTACAGATCTTTAGCTACTGTCACCTCTTCACTCATCATGGTAAGGGAAGACCATCTACTCTTACAAGTAGGATGGGGAGAAGCCCTGCCTTTTCCCCAAGTGCAGAAGGAAGAGAAAATGGCAACATTCTTAGGCAACTCTGATCTCGGGTGGCCTCGACCTTCCGCGGCTTGAAGCAGGATTTCGGTTCCGGGCCAGAGACTGGAGTCAGGCTGCGGCAGTGAAAGCACTGAATCCTCGCCACTAGACCACCAGGGACCAGTGGCCAGTGACAAGGCCCTGGCCCGTCAACTGTGTAGAAATGAATTTCCACAGAGAGACGGAAAGTAGTGAAACAAAGTGTGTATTAGAAGGAAAAAGAGTACCTATAAATAGACACACAGGTGGGCTCAGAGAGAGAGTTGTGCCCTCGTGGTAGTTTTAATCACTTATATGGGGCATTTCTTCTGCTTTCTTCCGGCCAATTATCTTGCTATGCCTGGCTCTAAGGCCATATTTGGTTTATCTCAGGGTCCTCCCATGTGTATGCACACATCTCTTAGCCAAGATAGATTCTAGCAAAGAGGCTAGATGGGTAGTTGACATCACTTACTCTAGGGTGGTGCTCTCTCCCTTTTTGACCTTCAAGGAGGCTTTCTGCGCATGTGTAGTCGGGAAGGTCTCATTGGCTACGAGAATGAGGAACATGTGGTCTCTTGCTCTCTTACCTGGGCAGGGCTCAGCTTCTCCTCCTCTTCATCTTGGAGGATCTGTCCCCAGGGGACAAACTCCAGCTGTTCAGCCTGGGGCCCATCTCTCTCCTGCCTCAACTCCAGCACAAGCAGGAATATGAGAGACCTAATTAACCTATGAATCGAACATTCTCTCACTGTTGCTTTCTAGGCTTTACAAAAAATAGATTAGCAAATTACCCACACACATGCCCAAGCACGAGACCACAGAGCACTCAGCAGCACACAGGATGCACTGAGCACTCCCGGTACCACGGTACCTACTTTCACGTACAGGTTTTCTTCCTTAACCCTCACTAGGCCCGATCAGCCACTTTATTCCTTGGGGACATTTAGAAGGGCTGAGGCTCAGGGAGGCTGTCAGTGAGCCCCCAGCTCAGTCTGCAGCAGATTCAGGCGTGTGATTCAGATCTACCTGATTCCACGGCTTGTGTTCTTTCTCCCACACGGACAGGCTGCCCTTACAGAGGCCAAGGGGGCAGCGACACAAGAGGATTATCCGGTGAGTGAGGCTGGGAACTCTCCCGGTTGCCTGGAAAGGAGCCAGCTAGGACGGGCTCCCCACTGGGCAGGGCTGAACCCCAACTCCACGCTGCACAGGATGGGAGCACCCCCCTACTTTCCAGGGGCAGAGCAGGTGGCATTTCTGAGCACTTCTCTCAACAGGAAGCACCACCGCTCAGACAGGTAGGTGCTTGAGCCTAACGCAGTCCTCCGTGCAGGTCACTCTCGGGCTTGCCTTGAAACACAAGACCAACAGGAGGACGGGGCTCTCCCCTACACCTCAGACCCACCGCGAGTCCAACTGCACCCACACTGAGCCACGCAGGATGACAAGATGACAGGGCCCACGTGTCTGCTCATGACAGCGACAGGCAGGCCACCAAATTCTGGGTGCTCCTGAAGTGACCACACGTGGCCATTCCCTGCACTTCTGTACAAGTTCTGAGTGCTGGGCTAGCAGCTGTTCCAAGCCAGGAGCATTAACCCACAGATGGGTTAATGTCCGCGTGCAAATGCCCAATCTGCAGAGCAACCCTGGTGGCTTTCTATTGATTTTTCAAAGGCCAATCACATTTCGGAGGCTCACTTCCCCAAGTGAGTTCCTGGCTGCAGCAAATCTATCAGGTTTTATATACTGCTCTCTCAAAACGGCTAGGAGAAAACTGGGCTATTTATTGAAGTAGGCTGTATTTAAAACAAATAGAATGCAAACATCATGAACGTTTCCTTTCACCAGTGCGCTTGCCCCTTAGAGAGTTGGAGCAAATTAAGGCATTGCCGTTTACTAGGGTTCGATAAAGGAGTTTCGGAGATTTCAGGGCTTAGAGTCACGTACCATGCTTTGTGTGCTATTTGACTTATTGCCAGACACCACTGCTTTAGGGACGTGCTTAAATGCAAACCTTGGATACATCTAGAACCTGGTTTTCCCAGAGCACAAAATAAAAGAAGACGTTTTAACATAAGAAAAATCATCACAGTTTGGTCGGGCCTGATGCATTTAAGGGGCAACGGAAGGAAGTTCCTATGATTGCTTCTGAGCCTGCATCTGCTTTTTATTCCCAAATCACTCACCAGCGTCCATCCTCTGCTCAACTCAGTGATACGGCTTCCCTGCAAACAGCTTTGGGGATTTTGACGACACACAGACAACAGTGACAGCTAATCCAAGGGAGTTGATGTCTCTGGTCTTTAGTGTTCAGGTTGTCAAAAAGTGGCCCATAATTCATTGTGTTCAACCCCGCTCAAGCATCTTCTCTGTGCTGGAGCAGAATTATGGAAACTCCGCCCCCAGGGTGGTCATCACTGTCACGTCACCCCTGCATCACCAACGAACACTCATAAGTGCTTGCTGCAAGGCAGACACATGGATGGTACCTCACACACAGCATCTCACTTAATACTAGCAATTCTGTGAAACAGACACCATCATCATCATCCCTATCACAGAGGAGGACACGGAGGTCTGGCGCAGTTGCATGCCACAAGCCACACAGCTGGTGGGTGGCAGAGCTTGAACTCACACCCAGGTCTGTCCAGCTCTGAAAGCCAGACTCCCCTCTACTCTAGCATAACTTACAACCTCTCCCATGAATCAGAATCCACCAGAGCTTGTTAAAGCTGGTGCTTCCCAAGCCTCTGCATCGCCTCCCCCAGAGCCTCTCCCACAAGATCTGGGCGACATCCAAGAATTGGCATATATAATAAGTGTCTGAGACGGTCCAAGTACCACATACCCTGATGCACTTGCCCATCTTGCACATTTCAGTTAATATGCACGATCATCAGGAATCTGAGATAGAGGCTGACAGCTCCAGCTGTGGAGCAGGTGAGAGCAGGACTCTCACGGCAACCATGTGGCTGGCTGGTCCCTAGCCCAGCTGTGCAGTGCTGATGGGTAGCACTGCCAGGAGACACCAACCCCAGCGCTGGAGTCAACTGGCAAGGACTGTGATCTGACAAGGTGTCAACCTCTGGCCCTATATCCATGAATCCCATGGGGAGCTGGCTGTCGTACATACCTGGCTTGTTCACGGTTGTCACTCAGGGCACAAGTTGCAGCAGGTAGGAAAGCTCCCCACCCCCATAAGTGGACCACTGCTAGTCACTACTGCATTTGGTCTTGCTCTCACTTAGCAGCCCCTGGCCTTTCCCACAAGCTCTGGGATCCCTCATCAATAGATCAAAGCAAGTAATAGAGCATCCACTGAAGGAATAACGAGTGGGCCACCAATGACCAACGGTGCTTAATGCCAGGAGGCAGAAGGACTAGGTTTGCTGGTGGATGCCAAGACCAATGTACGATGGGCCAGTTGATGGAAACTAAGCAAAAGAAGTATATACTCTCTAGGACATTTACTGGCACTAACTATGCAGATGAGACAGAACGTGTGCTTCAGCAAATCAGTATACAAGCATCAACTAACATGAACCGAACTGCTATCATGCGTGCATATATTCATTCACTGAATAAACATTTACACCACGCCTACACTATGCCAGGCACTGTTCCCGGCACAGAGATGTAGCAGTAAACAGTGTGACAGAATATCCCTTCCCGTCAGGAAGTTATAGAACATGCAGCAGGGGTTGGAGGATATAAAGGTATATTCGATGCATTTCCTGCTCTCCAGGTGTACACAATCTGGAGGGAGTTCAGCAATGTAATTTAAATGCAGGAAGAGTGATATACATACCTCATTCCACCTTTATGACACACTGTGAGGATAAGCACGCACCCTATCCCATTTTACAGATTTGAGAACTGAGACTCAGGACGTTTAAGTAACTGGTTCCATCATAAAGCTGGTTAGTGTAAGAACAGGGACGTGGTGATGCGGACGACTCTGTGCAGAGTTACTATTTAGTACCTGCAGTATTCTCAGCATAGGTACCCCTTGTGTTCTACAACAAAAGATTTTTTTAATTAACCAAGTTCACTTAATTGAAAACAGTATGCCTTGGGGGAAAATTTAATTCAAATACCACAAAGATATTCAATAAAAATTGAGTCTCCTGTCCAGCCCAGACCCTTCCAGAGAAACGATTGCTATTATCAATGCCTGGAAACAGCTTTACCACAAAGCTCTTCATTTACCGTGTATGCGACAAGCAAATAAGATGGAAACGCTACAACCAGTAAGAAGAAAAATTCTGGAAACGCTACAACCAGTAAGAAGAAAAATTCTCAGAATATCAGAGAGGAACCAAGAGACCCAAATTCCATGTTTAACAGTGATTTTTCTTAATTAAAAAAAAGAGAAAAAAAATATTAAGTATGCTCATGCTATGCTGCTCTCAGCACCTGAGCTTTAAAGAATTTTGAGAACTGTTACCGGACTCATAAGGTACATCATTTTGTCCAGTGAGCAAGTACCTTGTTCAAGTGCTTTTTCAGAGTAAAGCCCACTGGACGGCTTCTTCCTCCTTGGTGTCTTGCACCAGGGTTGAGCTACCATGTGCCTGGGGACAGGGCCAGACCAATCGCCCGGGACAGTCAACACCTGCGGTGGTGACGGGGCGGTGCCTTCTTTCCCTACAAATGTGCCTCTGCACTGAGATTGATGGGAAGACCACACTTAACTCCATGGGTTAAGAGTTTTCATGCCCTCACTGGACTAAGATCCTGAGTCCCAGCAGCTAAGGGCTCACTGCTGACTCATCACTTCCTTACCCAAGGGCTCTATGGAATGGTCTCAGAAGTGTGGTTGGAAAAGAAGACGTTCTGATGACCCCTGTAAGCAGGATGAAGGGGGCTGTGTTGACTGGGCACCAATTCGGGGGAGATGCCAACTTAGCTAACAGAAAAGAATTCACGCAGCCTCCTTGAACTTGAATCTTCCTATTTTTAAAGGCAGATTGAAAGAACCTGGTAAACATTGGTTGCATGGATGGTTAGGTTAGACCGGAAATTCTTCACATGACCAGTTTTAACATTCTAAGAATTTGAACCCTTCTGTGTTGATAAAAAGTACACATGTTTATTCGGTTTATTCGGTGTCCCTTTATGCTGACTTCAACTTACTAAGAAATTTCCCTGGGGATGTATTTGAGAACAAGAGCCTAACCTTGGTCAGGCATCCTTCTCACATCAGTTTCTATCCTTCAGCCCCTAGCATGCGGCTCAATCACTCCAAGTGACAGGCAGGAAGACTGGCACACACAGCAGGCTCATGGGCGCAGGAGGCTGGAAGGAAGTGCTGGTATTTCCCCGCCCAAGTCCAGGCTGGATAAGGAACCAGTCAAGTCAGAAGGTTCTTATGGACCACAGTGACCAGAGGCAGAAATCTACTCTAGCACTAACTAGGCAGTATCCTGTGACATGTGCTGCTATTGAGTCCCACAGCCCTACCACCCCCCGCCAACCCCGGGGTACTCACAGTGGTGAGAAAAGAGGGTCTACAGTGCAAATACAGCATCTTTCTCCCCCTGGTCTTTAAAGCATGTTAACTGCTTATTTAGAGAAAATGGTTTCAGATGGTAAATTTGGCTTATTTTTGATTAGACATTCTTAGTTATATCTTAGGAAAGGCTAAAAATGAGATATACGAGCTGGGAGAACAGCTAAAAGATGATGAAGACAAGGTGAACTGTGTGTTTAGAAGACAGAGAGACAAAGACAGACAGATTACCCTTGCTTCATGTTACGTTCCTTGGAGGGAAATGAACAGCCAATGTGCAAAGCCACTCACCAGACGATGGGCATCCCAAGTTGCCAAGGCAACACCAGCTGAGCAAGAGATGAATACAAGCCTGTACACATGAGGGCACAGGCACCCGTGCACAATACCTCCCTGTGAGCAGGGACACACCTATAGAGAATGTTCCCCACCAGCAAGGGACTCATTTCCACATTGCTCCTTTGGGTAAACTGGAAAGGTGCTGATGGCTATTGCTTCCGGAAGGATTTTAAACATACAAATACAGCAAATAACACAATTACCATAACCAAGCTTAAATCTAACAAATGTTAACATTTTGTACTACTGATTTCAGGTCTCTCTTTTTCATTCTGATTCTTTTTTTTTTTTTTTTTTTTGAAAGAAATAAAACTTTACAGAGTTGAAGCCTCCTCTTTACTCCAGCTCAATCCAACTTTCTCACCTTTCCTTCCCAGAGGACACTGCTCTTCTGACCTTCGATATGTCTTTCCCATGCATGATTTTATAATTTTGGTACTTATGTGTTATCATAAACTATGTAAAAGTGCTATTTTAAAAATTTTATATAAATGGAATTCTACTTGACTGCAACTTTTCTGAATCAACAATAAGCTATCCAGATTTATCTAACTCCATTCATGTAATTGCTATAGAGTATTCTATCTTACACATATAAAATACTTTATTCCTCCATTCCCTAAGTGATGAACATTTGATTGGTCTCAGTTTTTAACTCTTATGAAGAACACTACAGTGAACACTCTTACACAAACACGTTTCCTCATGCATACATGCTCAATTTCCTCTGGAGTCTATCTGTAGATGGATTTTCTCTGGAGTGTACCTATAAATGTAGAATTGCTGATTTGTAGTAGAAACTACCACTTACTCTCCAAAGTGATTTTACCAATGTTCATTCCCAGCAGCACTGTATGAAAATCCCCACATTTCTGCCAACCCTTGGTGTTATCGGATTTTAATTTTTGCCAGTCTGAGAGGTGTGGGATTATACCTCACTGGGTTGTATTTAATTTGTATTACCCTGACTACTGGTGTGTTTGACCATTTTTCATGCTTACTGTCCTTTCAGTTTTCTTGCCTCTGATTTCCCCCATTCCCATCCTGTACCCGATTTCTATAACATTACCTTTTTCTTACTGATTTGTAGAAATTCTTTAAATACTCTGGATATTAATCCCTGACTGACTATGCAGATGGTTATTACAATCATCTCACGTTACGCCTTTCAGTTCAGTTTATGGGGTCGTATTATTAAGAAGGTTTTAATTTTAATGTAATCAATTTCTCCTTAAGGGTTTGCTCTTTTCTTTCTAAAAGGTCTAAATTTGGGACTTTTCATATTTAGGGCTTTAATCATCTTCTTTAATTAATTAAAATGTAACCAATTTTTTAATAAAGTGTGAAATAAGGATCTGATTTTCTTTTTGTTCCTTTTAGTTTGCTGGCAGTTTAGGCATTCCCAGAATAAATGGTTTTTCCTCACTTATTGTAACATTGCTGCTCTCATTCACGTGTCCAGACACATACACATTGGCTTCTGGTCACACCAGGCAGTTTAAATGGTATATATTTCTATACCTCTATGCCAATACCATATACCAGAATTATTATAATTTAGGGCAATTATTATAATTAGGGCAATTTCCCGTCCTATATAATCCCTTTATATAAAACTACGTTAATTATTCTTGATCAATTACTTTTCTATGTGAATTTTAGGATTATCTTGTATTGTTATACATACATTTATACACACACACATGCTCACACTGCCTGTTTTCTTTTTATTGCAATTGGCATTGCCCATTACAGATTATATTTGGGGAGAAATAATATCTTTTGATACTGAATCATTCCATCCATGAACATGGTATGTTTTACCCTTTGTTTAAAAAGTCTTTTATACCCTTCAAAGGGTTTTATGATACTGTCCATAAAGGTCTTGCTTATTTTCCTCAATCTCTTTTCCTCAATCTCTTTTCCTTACATACTTTACAGTTTTTGTTGCTGGTGTAAATTTTTTCTTTTAACTTTTTCTTTTCTACTTGGTTTGTGGTTCTCTATGGGAACACTATTGATTTTTGTATACAGATCTTGTATTCATTAAACTTCAATTCTTACTAATAGTTTATAGATTCTCCTTTTTGACTTTGATAATCATATCATTTGCAAATATGGGCATTTTGTTTCTTATTTCCTGATTTTACACCCCTTTTTTTCTTATCTTATTAAACAGCTAGAAGATCCAGGGTAACAGTGAATGGGAGAAGTGAAAGCATGCTGAAATCATTCCTAAAGTTTCACAATAAAGTATCATGCTCACCATAGTTTATTTGTTTGTAGACTTTTTCTTTTATCAGAAAAAGGAAGTTACCTTCTAGTCTAAATTGTTCAGGTTTTTCTTATTTGTTTTTTCTTGCTTTGTGTTTTTAATTATGAACACATATTAAACTCTAAGCAAAGCTTTTTTTTCCCACCTACCTTATGTAAGAGATGTACAAGATTTTTTAAAGAAAAGCTGTCAGGGTGCATAACTACTTTTCTCCTCCAGGGTCAGAAACAGACTTGAAAAGACTAAATCTCTAGTCCCCCAGCCAGGCTAGGTGTAAAGCATCCAGGGTTGACCTCCCACTAAGTACCTCCATGGACCACACAGGTCAGCAGCTTTTCTATGGTTGCCTGTTGGAATGCCTCAATATTGTTTTGGTCTGAAATTATCCTTAAATTTCCTGTGTGTGTATGGGGGGGGGGGGGAGTTCTTGTGTGAGCTTTTAACTCCTAACCATTAGCTGTTTATTACACTAGCTCTCCAATACATTCATTAGGAAGAGAAAGGGAACTCGCCCTGATGCAGGACACCCATGTTATCCTCACATGGAACGAATGAGGTCAGCATCATTATCTTCCTTTTCTACTCAACGAACCTTGAGGAGGTTAAATAACTTATCCAAATTCTCATAGCAGAAAGTGACAGAACTGGGATTAGAATCCCTGTCTGTGTGACTTCCATGCCCTGCACTTTCCACTGCCTGTGGCACTGTCTCCAAATCTCCAAGTACAGTGGGCCCACTGTATCTCCCGATTCCATACCTGTGGATTCAATCAACCTCAACCAACCTCGGATCGATCGTATACTACGTTTATAATCTGCTGATGGTTGAATCCGCAGATGTGGAACCATGAATACAGAGCATCATCTAAGGGACTTGAGCACCCTCAGAATTTGGTATCCATAGCAGGTTCTGGACCCAATCCCCTGAGGATACAGAGGGAGGACCATACACCCAACAGAATTACCTCTGGCTTCATAATGCATAACTCACATAGCCAGCAAAGCCATTCTCCTTTGTTTTATTTTTGTCTCTCCAACTACTTTGTAAATTAGTGGTTGGGGTTCCAAATCGCCCACTCTGCAGAGTGCTGTGAATAATGTAATTAAGCACAGGAAATGGTTTGCTGTTGTTAGTCTGCATCCTAGCAATGAAGGTCACGGGCTCAGGAAGTTGGTTTTTCCTACTTGGGAATTCAGGGCAGGGACACCAGGGCTCAGAGAACAGGCAGCATCCAGGCATGGCGCATGGCTGCAGGACCCGGGGCAGAGAGCAGTCACCTTCCAGATGAACAAGTCCCCCTTTAGCAGAGGCAAACAAAAGGTGCTGGGCAAGGGAAGGGAACTCAAGTGTGCCGACCCTCCTGTACCTGACCGAGAGGCCTTTCATGTCTTATCTCGTTTAATCCTAAAAAATCCCCAAATAGGAATAGCTATTATCTTAGCTTTATAGTTGAATACACAGAGGCTCAGAGAGGGACTTTTCCAAGACACTCCCCCACCCCCCACAATCCTGGATGGGTTCAGAATCCGGTTCCCTCCTCTCCTAGATCTTAACCCTGCCCTGCATCAACCACCCGATTTAGAACTGATTTCCTAAAACATGTTCCTCTTAAAAGACAACACAATGTACTTGTCGAGAACATGGACTCCGCCAAAACTGCTTAAGTCAAATCTCAGTTCTGCCTTTTACAAATTCTGTGACTTTGTGCAAGTCATCTCTGGGCCTCAGTTTCCACATGTATAAAATGGGTATAGCAACAGTACCTACTTCAAAGGGTTGTTATGAGAGTTAATAGGTTAATATTTGCAAAGGTCTTAAAACAACACCTGGCACATCATAAGGACTACTGCATTAGTCATCTACTGCTGCATAGCAAATTGCCTCAAAACCTAGAGGCTTAAAGCAATAATAAGCATTTATCATCTCATACAAGTAGAGGGCATATATACAATGGAATATTACTCAGTCATAAAAAAGAACAAAATCATGCCATTTGCAGAAACATAGATGGACCTAGAGATTGCCATACTGAGTGAAGTAAGTCAGACACAGAGAGACAAATACCATATGATATTGCTCATATGTGGAATCTAAAAATAAAAGGGTGCAAATGAACTTGTTTAGAAACCAGAAGTAGAGTCACAGATTTAGAAAACAAACTTATGGCTACCAAGCGATAAGGTGAGGGAGGGTTAAATTGGGACTGACATATACATACTACTATATATAAAGCAGAAACTAATAAGAACCTACTGCACAGCACAGGAAACTCTACTCACTACTCTGCAATGGCCTATATGGTGAAAGAAGCTAAAAATTAAAAAAGTGAATATATGTGTATGTATAACTGATTCACTTTGCTGTACACCTGAAACTAACACAACATTGTAAATCAACTACACTCCAATAAACATTTTTTTTTTTTAAAAAGGGCAGGAATTTGAGTGGTTCTGGCTTACAGTCTCTCATGAGGCTCCAATCAAAACATCAGGCAGGGCTGCAGGCATCTGAAGCCTTGACTGGAACTGCAAGATCTGCTTCCAAGATGGCTCGTTCACACGGCTGGCCAGTTAGTGCAGGCAGCCGGCAGAAGGCCTCGGTTCTTCACTGAGTCCTTCCTACAGGCAGCCAGCTTCACCCCAGAGCAAGTCATCTCAGGGAGCAAGGCGGAAGCAGCGACATCTTCTATGACCTAGCCTCGGAAGTCACACATCATCACGTCCCCATCATCATATTGGTTACAGCACTATTCACCGTGGGAAGGCAGGAGGCAAGGAATACTGGAGGTCAACCTGGCAGGCCGCTTACCATAGGACCAGGTTGGCTAAGTGAAGAAAGGCCTTGGATCTTGCATTCTACGCGCCTGGCATTTGGTGAGATAATCACTACACATTTATCAGAAGAATGGATGTATGAAGGAAAAGAAGAAATGCCCAAGTCGTGCAGCCAAATTCCATTTTTGCTCTCTGTTGTTCTTCTACCCGCTTTTTGAACCACTTCCAAGGAAGGAAATATTAGCTCTCAATTTCTACTCTAAATCATTATCTCTATAAATTAGCTCTCAAATCTCATCTTCCTATAAAAGCGTTTGGAGAGGTAACCTCAAACCCAAAGGGCTCTGTCACTTTCTCCTTCACCAAATATATCACTATGAAATACTTCCTCTAGAATTCAGAAGACTCAAAACAAAGTCGACTGAAATTGTACGCCTTGGTTGACATGTCTGCACTAATGTGATCATGGAGAGAACAGTATGTGTCCCCAGACAATTGTGGGAAAGTTCCTCCCTGGGCAAAGGCAGACCATCCGCTTCCTCCTCTCCCCACCAAAGCTGTATGCAGGAGATTAGCCTGGCTGAAACCCAGAGGAGGCTGCTCACCAAAGCCAGCGAGCCCAGGAGCTCCAAGCGACAGAGTGCCTAAGGACACCACCTCTCTGAGGGTCTGGGGTCCCCTCCAAGGTCCCTGACTCCTGCTTCCTAGCAGCTGAGAAACCATGAAAATGTCAGATCCATGCCAGGGATTTTAGACCTGCGGACATGTCACAGTAATGGTGGCCCCCCTCAGCCCAAGGATGGCCTTTTCTACACTGTCGGCAGTTCAACCCCAAATGATATTCTCAACTTTCGCCACTGCCCTGATTCACCAGAGGTGCAGCCACTGGCTCCTGGAAAGGACTGATGGTGAGTATCTTCTACAATACTGATGTATCTGAGGACACGACATTCAGGTCAAGCAGGTGCGACTGGCCGTCCTGAGAAGCTGGCATACTGTCCCTGGTTCCCTCCAGTGACAAAGGAGCATAAATGACCACACTTTGGTCTTTACTAGGAGTACAGAGGCCTGGTGAGAGCTCAGTGTGTCCAGAGTATGCTTCACTCCGTGCCATGCTGTTGAGACTTTACTCTTGGAAGATGCTCGTGTGGGAGCATCACGTCCTTCATGCTTGCAGCCTCACTAGATTCTTGAATGTACCATGGATGGAGGCATAAGAAAACATAAAAAACATGGAGCTGGGAGTCAAGAAAGGGATCACAACCTTCACTAGGCCAAAGCTGACAACAGCTCCTGAGCTCTGCTCCCCAGCAGGAAAATACAGTGGGTGAAAATGCTCACCTGGAGCAGTGAGTATATTTGCTAAATCTTGATTGAATGACAACGTCATCACTGAATTCAGAACATTCTTCCCCATTTTGCACTGGTTTCTACAACATTCGCTTCGTATTAAATGCTTAAGGACACATGCTCACCTTGACATTTCAGGGGGGCAAAAGCATAGTAACAATGCAAAGTGCAACCCCACCTCAAAGTGTGAGTAGAACATCAGCTGTGAACTGCCCTGCGACAAGTAGAGCTCCAAGTAGAAAAGTCCTATAAAAACCTCCTATCAGCCATGCTTGAGGGATTTTTGAAAGTCTGTAACTGATCACTCTGGTGCCTCCCAGAATCTTTTTCCACACCATTCTTCGCATCAGTTTCAGACTCATCACTCTCAGAGTTGCTATCTTCTGCTTTGGTTTATCCTAGATTCAAATTACCTAGCTCTATGCAAGCATAATGAATAAAATCTCGCCTGACCTGGTGTGTGTGTGATTCATTCTTGCTCTTCACCATCAGAGCACTGATGACCGATACAGCAGCCAGTAGCCACGTGGGGCGTGTCCAGATTGAGATGTGCCAAAAGTGTGTAAAGCACACACCAGACTTCAAAGACTTGGTGTGCAAAAACACAATGTAAGGTATCTCATTAGCAATTTCTTACTATTGATTCCATGTTGAAATATTTTCGAAATATTGGGTTAAATTAAATATATTATTACAATTAATTGCCCCTCTTCCTTTTTACCTCTTAAAATGTGACTACCAGACAATTTTAGACCCCACATCTGTTTATGGCACTGGGTATCTCTAAATAAGAGACTGCAAACTGGCAGCTAAGGGCCACACAGGCCTAAGAGAGACAGTTTGTACGAGTTACACAATGTTAGGTCAAAGGATGATTTTATTTATTTTATTTTTATCTTTCGGTTTTGGGTTTTTTTAATTTTTATTTTATATTGGGGTATAGTTGATTAACAATGTTGTGTTAGTTTCTGGTGTACAGCAAAGTGATGCAGTTGTACATACACATGTATCTATTCTTTTTCAAATTCTTTTCCCATTTAGGTTACCACAGAATATTGAGCAGAGTTCCCTGTGCTATACAGTAGGTCCCTGTTGGTTATCTGTTTTATATATAGCAGTGTGTTCATGTCAATCCCAAGGATACTTTTAATTTCAAACAACTGCTGTCATTTATAAAATCAGGCGATTCAAAACAAAGAAACAGATTCTGCATTTTCTTTAAAATCAAAGAAATCTGGCAACACTGGGCCCAAGATGGCACGTTCTTAGATGGCAGGGATGGCCAGGAGCTGCCCCGCCTCGGTCAGGGCACCTGTCCTCCACGGCTCCAGCATCCCCACCAGGATCTAGCGCTCCGCAACACTGAGGCGAATCTCAGCTGCCATTTTTCACTCCACCCTTGCGAGCATCACACATTCAAACTCCCTTGCTGGCTTCTACAGGCCTTTGTGTGTGAGAGCCCCAATCCAGACTGGGCTTGGGAGGCATTTCAGACGAGGGCAGAAGCAGTGGGGAGGGACTGATCACGGCATGTCTGCATAACAGGAAAGATCTAGAAAGAGAGGTGGGTTTAAACACACGTGTTTAGTTGAGGGGTCTTTTTCTTTTGGCTAGACATCCACGTGGAGATGTTCCAGGGGCATCTATATACATAGGAAAGAGCCAGAGGTAAGAACAGTGCCTTAGGGATGCCCAGAGGCAAGAGGAAGGAGGATGAAATAAAGTCAGCTCAAGAGTTTGAGAAGAATGGGTGCATCTAGAGGGAGGTACCTGAAGAGAGTGGTGTGCAGGAAACCAACCTTGCCACAGGGCTGCCAACGGGGTGCTCCCTTGCCTAGTCCTGGGACAGGCTGCCATCCTCCTCTTTTAATACAAGCTATTGCTTTAGCTCAGGCAATGGACTAGAAAAAAAGGCAAAACTTATCCAAGCAATTTCACACAAACTCTAGCACACCACAATTTCTTCAAAAAACAAACTCTGCCTTCCCCTGCCAACACTGTAAATAGTCCCCCATCCAATGCCTGTCTCTAAAAAATCTCCCCCTTTCAGCTTAAAGCACTGTCCTCCCCACCCACACGATTTTTAAAAATTTTTATATGTGTAGTATAGAAGTGATAAACACTGTAATTGAAAATGCACAGAAGAGATCATGGACCCTCTGATAGTGGATTTTGAAATATTCTAGATGATTATAATTCTGCAGCTACTTTTTTTTTCTAGGTAAATGGAAGAAATTTTCATTCTCGTAATCTTTTTACTATCACATCAAATATTTTCCCAAGTGATTATGTTAGAGCTGAGGCTTCAGACACTAGTCCTCTGATTCATTTGATAACTTATCATTGTGACCAAAATATAAAGGAGATTACAGATGCTTATGTATAACGATTTTGTAATATTCACTCATATCCCTGGGCTGGTATCAGCAAATTGCTTTTTATTCGTAGATAAATAATACTTTGGTTCTTCCATGAAACAATTAATATAAGCAGAGTTAGATTCAGACTTGACTATGATGCAGAGCGACGTGATGGAAATCTCAGGAATTCTCATTATTATCTTATTTGCACCATGACTCTGCAACTCTTTTCCAAATATCAGTCATTTGAACTCTCTGCATTCCATTTATTGGTAGTGATTTCATTCTATTTATTTTTATAGCCTGAGAAATCTGCGATGCTTTCACTAAAGCATCCAATCATGCAGTCCATAAATATTTACTGTGCATCTGCTATGTGTTGGCTGGGAGTGGGGATGACAACACTGAAGAAGCTATATCTGATGCCCCTGAAGAGCTCCCACCAACTAGGTGGGGCTATCTATACACATGACAAAGTATAATATAATAAGTGCTGTAGCAGGGGTCCATGCAAGGCATGGAGGGAGAAAGAGACGCCAAGAGGAGCCTGTTCACCAGGTGGCAGCTGCACAGGGTCCTGGAGGAAGAATAAAACTTTGCAGTGGGTTAATGCAGGGGGGAGTTTATGCAAGGGCATAGCTGGAGCAACAGCAACACGGTGGGTCTGGGAAACCGTGAGTGCTCGTTCCAGCAGCCTCTGCAGAAGGGCCGTGTCAGGATTTGAGCCGAAGGGAAGGGCCAGGTTACTGAGAGCCACATTTTAATATCCCCACAGGGAAACACAGAGAGATTGTGTGACTTCGTCAAAGACACCAAGGTCAGCCTAAGGCAGTAATGAAAACATATACAGAAGTCGCTGTGTTTTTTCCCCTAATTCTTGTTGCACCCATCATTAGACAGTATTCTATCTCTTTCTGCATTATAGAATGTGTGGCCCAAGCTTGCATTAACCACATGAAACTGAAGCAGGAAGCACTTGCATGTGTCCAACAACCGCAGTAATGAAATAGACTGGACTCACAGCGTGATTCCTGGACCTGCAGCAGTAGCACTTGGGAACCTGTCAGAAATGCAGATTTCCGGGCCCCACCCCAGACCTACAAATTATAAACTCTGGGGGTGAGGACCAGCAATGTGTGTTGCAACGTGTCCCCCAGGTGACTTGGACTTCACGCACATCTGAAAGCCACTGACCTAGACACAAAGAAAGGTTCGTTATTTTCCTAACTGAGCTCCAAGTTTCCTTTTCCTTCTGACTCCTTGCTTTGAACCATCCCATGGAACAAAACGTTTCCGTAGCTCACTTGACTTTTAATTTTTTAAATACAATATTTTTCAATGTGAATTTATGAATTTAGTTTTTTCACTTGTCATTTGACTACTGATGACGGACTTCTGATCTATGCCATCTTTTTAATTTACATCTTCTTCCCATCGCCCCCCCCACCCCAAAAACCCCTCATCTGTAAATGAGAAACAACTATTTGTCAGGTCACAGATAATAGCCCAGAAACAGGCTTATGGGCCAAACTTGATTTACGGCAAGTGTTCTTAAACAGATCCCCTTACTCTCTCCCAGCCAAACCTCACATCCCAGTGTGGCCAGCAGAGCACCTCCAATAGATGCTCTGAATATCTGTTGTGTCTGCTCACTAATTATATCTTCTAAGGCTCAAGATAATGACTGTTTTTTTCCTGAGTACTTTCACAGTAAGTCACAGGTCAGACTGTCATTTGAGCTATGTCAACTATTATTGTTATTACTGCTACTAACAACAACCAAGTAGGCTTGACACAAATTCTAAGGGAGTAGGAACTTGGTCTTTTCACCACTGTATCCTCAGTCTAGAACAGTACCCAGCACCCAACACATAATGGGTGCTCAATCAACACAAGCTAAATGAATGAGGTAATACATTAGCCTCTAGGAATACGTGGGAAGAACAAGACAGATCAAATCTCTTTCTTCATAAAGCACCTACCTACGTGCAAAAAGCAAAGAACTAGATGCTGTGTGGCCCCATAGATGAATAAGAAATGGTCCCCGCCTGTGCACAGGCATGGACACACAGAGATGGACAGTGCCGGATCACCCCAGCTGACCACGGCTGCCTCCAGCCAAACTCACGCTTTACATTCACCACTCGCAGCAACTACAGGCAAACGTTCAAATGGAGACACACTTACCATATGCCTTAATGTTAAACGTTTAACAGACTCATAGACGTAGGGAATAGACTTGTGGTTGCCAAGGGGGAGGAAGGGGTGGGGAGGAATGGATAGGGAGTTTGGGGATAGCAGATTCAAACTATCATATATAGAATGGATAAACAAGGTCCTACTGTATAGCACAGGGAATATATATTCAATATACTCAATATTCAATATCCTATGACAAACCATAATGGAAAAAAACATAAAAAAGAATGTATATATGTATAACTGAATTACTTTGCTGTACAGCAAAAATTAACACAACATTGCAAATCAACTATATTTCAATAAAACAAATTTTTAAAACAGTTTAAAATCAAGCTAACACATTGTTAAATGAAATATGTCCTAGCCTCGTCATTTTACAAATATACCTTTATAACAACAAAATTCAAACTACACAGAAGCAACAGTTCACATCAAATAATACAGATGGTACAAAACCAAACTAATTTCACTTCCCACCACAGGGGTCTACACTATCTAGTAGGGGAGACAAAGCCGCTGTTCTGACCTGAGATATGGTACCTGCATATTTACACACCGGATTTCACCACTTAGCACACAAAAAATGTAAACATCTTGCCAATAACTGTGGTATGTTGATCACTTGTTGAAATTAAAATATTTGGCTACACTGGGTTAAAATACACTAAAATTAATTTCACCTCTTTCTGTATATTCTTTTTTAATGTGGTCACTAGAGAATTAAAATTACACCTGTGGCCCACATTCTATTTCTGCGGGACCACACAGCTCTGGGAAGACGCAGCCCAGGAGGCCACAGCAGGATGGGCGGGAGGGACAGGACACCGCTGCCAGCATCCAGCTGCTTCCTCAGCTTCCTACGCCAATCCCTCTGGAAATCCACAGGATTAATGCCCACTTTCTGGCCCTCTTTACTGTGGGGCTCGGGGAGGCTCTTCATCTCCTGGCCAAGGACCAGCTGCCTGCATGTCATCACCTACCCCCAAGCCCCCACCTGGACTCCCAGCAAATATGGAGCACAGTGGCTGAGAGGCCCCCTCACCCCACGCAGCCTTTGCCCACAGATGCTCCCAGCGTCCACCTCCACCGGCTTTGCCCTCCCACACTCCTCAAAGGGACCTGAGCTTGGAAGACCAGGTGCGAACTTGGAATTCTCAGCCTCAGCAGCATGGGGAGCTAGTTATGAGGCGGAGAGCTGGCTCGTGGTCCTGGTGGTCCTCCTCCTCCCACCCTCGGCTCCATTCTCTCTCGTGTGCATGGAAACTCAGGAGCCCACAAGTGCAACTCCCCCTTCCATCCCACCGCTGCCAAGAGCATCTCCTGGACACACCTTGGGTCATTCTCTGCAGGGCATGCAGGCCCTGGGAGTGGTCTCGTGGTCCTTGGCACAGGGGACTCCAGGTCCCTACTAAGTAGAACTCTAGGAGGTAACCCTCTCAACCCCCTGGCCTTCTGAAGAGCACTGGAGAGGAGCCTTGTAAAGCCCAGGGCCTAGAGGACCCCTTGTCTGACTGAAGGACTGTGCTTCACCAGAAGAGCTCAAGTTAAAAAGAGAAAAGATTTGGTATACATATGTATGTGTGTGTATACACACACACACACACACACACAATGGCATATACTCAGCCATAAAAAAAGAATGAAATTTTGCCATTTGCAGCAACATGGATGGACTTGGAGGGCATTATGCCAAGTGAAATAAGTCAGACAAGAAAGACAAAAAGAAGCAGACTCACAGATACAAACTAGAGGTTACCAGTGGTGGAGGGGCAATCGGCACGGGGCGGGGGAGTGGGAGGTACAAATTATTGGGTGTAAGATAGGCTTAAGGATGTACAACATGATGAATATAGCCAATATTTTGCAATAACTGCTAATGGAAAGTAACCTTTAAAAATTGTATAAAAAATAAAAAGTTTTAAAAAGACAACAATACCAAGGGTTGGTGAAGACGTGAAGATTCTCCTCATCTCCTGCTCACTTGGAAATGGAATTGGTCCAGTCACTCTGGAAAACCTTTGGGGCAGCATCCTCTAAAGATGAAGATACCTATGACCCAGAAATTCCACCTGAGGTACACATCCAACAGAAACACATACATACCTTCACCAAAACTTAAGCATGACGATGCCCACGGAGGCAGTACTCAGGACAGCCCCAAACCGGACACTGCACACACATCCACCAACAGCAGAGTGGATGGAGAGGATGATGAAATGGTGGTACCATCATCCCACGGGGCATCCTACTGCAGTATGAATGCACTCCCTACCACCACACCCAACAATGCAGAGCGAAAGAAGCCACACACAACAGACTACATACAGTATCATTTCAATGACAGGTGCCCCTTGAACAACTTGAACAATGTGGGGGTTAATTCTAGTATACTTAGAGTCAGCCCTCTGCATCTGCACATTCAACCAACCACGGGCCACACAGCAGTGTAGTATTAACTATTGAAAAATATCCATGTATAAGTGGACCCATGCAATTCAAACCCACGTTGTTCAAGGGTCAACTGAATATAAAGCTCAAAGTCAGGCAAAGGTTCCGTACATTAATATATGTCAGGAGATTGATTACTTCCTGGGATGAGACGCTACATTTCCTGATCTGGGCGCTGGGAATGTGGTGTGTACATTTTGTGAAATTCATCAAGCTGTATGCTTATAATGTGAATGTTTTTTCTCTATAGATGATATGCTTCAAGTAAGAATTAAAAGTTCACCTAGGGACTTCCCTGGTGGTCCAGTAGCTAAGACTCCGCACTCCCAATCCAGGGGGCCCGGGTTCCATCCCTGGTCAGGGGACTAGATCCCACGTGCTGCAACTAAGACACCTGGAGCAGCCAAATAAATAAATTAAAAAAAAAAAAAAAGAAAGAAAAGAAAAGGCTCACTGATATTTAGAAAAAAAAAAAGTTCACTTTAAAAAAAAAAAAAAAAAGATTCCTGTGATTCCTGTAGAGAAAGCATGGGTTGAAGATAACATCAATAATGCAAACACAAGTAAATATAAAAACAAAAAACAAAAAAAACAAAAACAAAAAAAACAAAAGAGGGCAGGGCCACATATTTCCCTAATGAAAACTTTTGTCAGCCATATTACAAGGTTAAAAACAATGACCAAAAAAATCAGCAAAAATTGTGAAATTATTGAGAAAATAATTTCAAATATTGATTTGTACTCTAAATCATTCACAGCAAACATCACTATTTTTGTCTGGAGATATCAGCTGACATTATGAAACCATCAGGATTAGCTAGATGACATTTAAAAATACTGTGTATTTCATCTTTATCTCTTTTTATATACATGTTGGCTTGTTCTATAACTTACATTTTACATTAACAAAGCAATACCAGGACATAATTTATATATAAATAAAAAGTATTATTGGTACTTACAGAAACTTTCACTGATGGGATTTAAGCAAAGCCATTTGGAAACCCTTATCTAGATGCATTCACATAAATACACCATCTTATCTCTTAGGAAAAAGGCACCAAGGTATCCAGACTTTGTGGAAATTTTGCACTTTTAAAATTACTCATAAATCTCCAATAAGCAGGACAGTTGAATCCTCCAGGAAATCCACTTTAAATTTTCATTTTTTCTTTACTTATGAAAACACAGCTGAAGAGGGAGGTTATCAAATAGACCTTTATCTCCCTTTGACGCTTCAGAAATAGTCTGGAGAGAGGATTTAGGTCTCAGCACTGGGTTCCCACCACTGCCCCTTGAGAAAAGTCAACAAATTGGGTCACCCTGCAGCTCACGGCCAAGCCAGGCAAGCAAGCAGAAATGAAGGCGCAAACCCCTCTTTTCAGGGGGGATGACCAAGTGCAAATCTGACCCGGCAGCCCCCAGTCTGGATAAACAGAACCCTTGTTTGGTTGGGAGAGGGTCAGAGGTGCAGCGGCTGAACTGGAAAACCATGTGAGTGGGAACCACGTCCACCCTCGCCAGCATCTCACCTCTTCCATAGCAACCGTCTTCATTTTCCTTCTTGATTGATTAGCCTAGTTACCATAGAGAGATTCACTCTACAACACATGACAGCATCTAACCCAAAATTAGAGTACTGTTAGGATTCAGGAATGTATCACTGGTTGAGTATCTTCCAACACGACTTCTACAGTCAGAGATGCGTACACGTGTTGGCGAATTCCAAATGCCCTCTCCCCCGTTTCTGCTCCCATGGCAAATTTCACATTGATCTCACACTTCCATCCATCAACACTATTTTATTGCTTTTGGTCACAAACATTAAACCTTGATTTTCACCAAGTTACAGTCCCCATGGCCTCCCCATGCCACAGCTAAACAAATGTGCTTTTACTGCCTCGAGAAGGAAATAAGTAATTTACTTTTAAAAGTGTGCTGAGCACTTGGGGGAAATTCAGCCTCATGATTCCTCCTGATGGGTTTCAGCTCTCAATCCGTCCAGGGGAGTCAATTAAAGATTAAGTTGGAATTGGAGAGAAACCAGCTAGGCTGGCTCAGCTGGGGGAGTCTGCCCATTAGACCAAACAAAGGATGAGGATGAAGGGTAGGGGCAGCCTGAGGATGTCACTAGAAATAAGCAGCACCCCCTCCTCCCACCTGATGGTTCTCAGGGGCATGTTTCAAGAAAAATGTGGGAGAAATGCACCCTGGGCTTTGTTATTAAAATTCTTAACCAGGCAACATTTATGATATGCGAATGTTTTTAAAATGAAATGAAATGTACAGCACACAGGACTATACCTGCTCAGTGATCAATCCCTACAGCAAAAAGTCAAGTGCATCTCGTAAACCATAACTTGTTAAAACGTGACTGCTACTTCTGACCAGCCGCACCCCTGGCCTGGGGAAGTAAGTCAGTGGATACATGGAGAAGACACTGCACTTGGGACAGAGGCTGTCTCTTGCTGCTGCTCCCACAGACTCAAGCAGGGATGCCATTCTGGGAAGGGATGGAGTGCCGCAATTCCTGGGATGTGGCTGATGCAGGTAAGTCACACCTAAAATGGGCTTCTGTTCCCTCTGTTGGGTGCGGGGCAGAGAGCTTGGGCTTGGGACTCAGAGGCGTGTTTTCATGATCAAGCTGTGTGATTGTGGGCAAGCCCAGGCACCCCTGCCCACCAGCATTCACTGCACACCTCCTGCAAGACTGGTGGGCAACACCTGTCCTTCTGCCACGCTTATCCTGTACTTCCCACGTCAGCAACCCAAGTCATTTGTGATTTCAGGGCATGGGTCTTTCTCCCTAAATGCTGTTTTCTCAGATACTCAGTAGAGGGAGCCCGCTGGCAGGTGCATAGAACTTCAAGCTCCACCATCCCCTTCATCCAGGAAAACTCTACTTTGTCATTTTCCATTTTGGACACCTGCCTAAGATTTTGTTTGAACAAAGGACTCCCTAGCTAAAAAAGGAAAAAAAGAAAACCCGTTTGGGAATCAGTCCGCTAGGTGGGATTCATCTCATGAATTCTTAAAGGAAACTTCAACAGGGCTCTTAAAGTGTAGCAGTTATCTTCACTACAACTATTTCTTGTAAAGCCCGGCCCTCAAAGCCAAGGCCAGACTGTGAAGTTAATTCAACAAGCACTCCTGCGTGTGGGCTGCTACCTTAGAGAGAGCTGGGGGCCTTGCTCTGATCACTAAGTGATCTAATGACGCAAAACAAGAAGCCACGCCATATTTCCCACCTCAAGGAATGTGTGGTTGGCACGACGCGTAGGGGGTCCTTTTCTGGCAACCATCAAGTGTTCCTGTCACAAATTCGGCAGGACCTCCTCTGGCAGCTGCCTGCAATCAGGAGAGCCTGGCCTGCAGGCTGAAACAGGGTCTGTGCCTGGCATGCCAGGGCCTTGTGGCGGGGGCTCACCCACTCTGGTGCTGAGGTAAGTAATCTGGCCGAGCAGTGCTGGCGGGTGCAGAGGAATGCACGTGGAGTGTGCAGTTCCATGCCTGGCACGCAGCATTCATACACGCTCCCCAACAGGTGGATTCTATGAATGGAAATGAGCACCATCTTTAGGCAAAGGGTTGTGCTGGGGAGGGGATGGCAGTCCTCAGGGAGATTAGACCCCGGGGCAGGAACTGAATGTTTACACATGTCCATATTCTACAGCCCCCTAGGATCTGTTGCAAGAGTTTTCCCAAGAAAGAACTGAGGGAACTAGAAAAGAGAGGGACCCACTCTTTTTCACAAAAGCTTCTTGGATAAGGAGATCTCACAACACGGTTTGCCCAGGCAGTTCTGGTTTGGGAGGTTGGTTCCGAGAGAGTCCAGGGTGAGTGATAAAATCTATGATGGCCTTACATGGGGAGGACCTGGCCCGCCAGCTGGTCCTTGAAGGACCTGTAGGATGTCCACAGGTAGGAAGCATTCACCGCGGAGAACAGCTGAGCAAAGAGCCACGAGGTAGGAACATGGCCATGTTTGGGAAACACTGAGGGGTCAAGGGGTATGCTTTGGGTGGAGCCTAAAGGGCATGGGGAGGAGTCAGAGGGGAGATGAGAGAATCCGGCATATTCCAAGGGGCGTCACAGGCTGAGTCACACTTCCCTTTGGTTGGTGATGGACGCCCGTGGAGCTTTCTGAGAAGGATGAGGGTGTTCAAAGGAGAGCTTTCTCACGAAGGAGTGGGAGGAACGGGAGGACAGAGCTGGGAGAGGAAGGCAGGCCTGGCTGGTGGGACAGGAACCCTGGCATCCCAATCATCCCGCCCCAGCCCTGGTCTCTACCCTCCTGGGCTGCCTGGGATGAGGAATGCTGGCTCGTTCTCCAGGGCGGGAGGCAACCTACTCCCACCACTTCCTGGACACACACTGGTCCCAGGAGGGGTTATTTTTGGCCCTCCCAGGCCAGTGTTTGACAAGAAAGGCATGGCTGCTGGGCACTCCCACCCCAGTGGGACTCACTGTTCCATAAAGGGCTTGAGTTATGGTCCCCTGGACCCTAGGGCACAAGGCAGGGGGGGTAGTGGGGTGGCTCTCCTTCCTAGAATCACCATGCACCATCTTTCCTGGGTCTGGGGAAAGCCAACCAACAGCCTCTGTTCAGCACGTGCTGAACCCAGAAAGCAATTGTTCCTGGGCTGTCTGCTCATGGATCACTGGGCAGCAGGGGACACTCATTCATGTCTCATTGACTCTAGCCTGCCCTCTGTTCAACTACAGCTGCAGCATGTGGGGGAGAGCACTGCCAAGGGAGGCAAGGCCTGACAACCCCTGCAGAAGATCCCTGAGCCAGGGGGGATTTCTAGTCAAGGAGTCGTGTGTAGAAGGGAGCCACTGAAAACAAGTTTAGAAACTTCCTACCAACGATAGTTTCATCCTAGCCTAGTACCCCTCTCTGCTCCATCACCCTGTAAATCCACTCACCATTTTTCACTTGGATTACCTGAAAACTCCCCACTTTCCCAGTTCTTTCCCCCTGAGTTCTTGCCTTTCCAATACATCCTCAAAATTGGGGCCCAAGATGCTGGGTCCTTTGTGGCAGAGCTAAGTACTAATCCCCCTTGATATCTCTGTGCACAGAAGAGCAAAGTAAATGTTGAGTGAAGAAATAAATGAAAGAACAAAGGAGTGAATGAACGTGACTTGGGTGGCTCCATCTGAGCAGGGTGTCCTCTCCCGACCACAGCAGCCTCCTGGGGGGGCTGGGAAGGGAAGTAAAGCCTCACGTGCACAGCTAAGGCGGAGGGGACTGGTGGAGGCAGCAGGAGCTCTGAAGGCAATCCGGCAGTGGATCTAAAAGAAATGTACAAATCCAGCCTCTCCACTGCTTCTCCTTTATTTTTAGTGATGCCACATTACAGGAGGTGAAACTCTAAATTTATTTCCCCCAGGAGGACACCTGTTTTCTTTGTGAGAGTGAAGCACAGTGGCAGAGATGATGAGGCTGAGAAATGTGGGTAGAGCTGACAAAAGCCATGGTCTTCACCAACAGTTTGCACCTCAGGAATAAAATGATGACTCCACTAATGATGAAAGTGATACGTGGGACCATTTAGTTAGTACCTACTGGGTGCAAGGCATTCTGCTAAGTGCTTAACATGCATTGTTCACTGAATAGTCACCATATTACTAGGAAACAGGTTCTATTATTATCAGTGTTTTGTGAGGAAATTTAATGAGATTAAGCATCTGGCTCAAGGTCACATAGCTGGTAAGGGGCAGAGCAGCGACTTAAAGCCAGGCTGTCTGACTGCAAAGTCACTACTCCTGTGCACCCTGGTGCCATTAAATATTTTCTTGCATGGATAAATGGTCACACTTGTTGGGAAAGAGGTGGCAAGAAGAAAGGGAAATACAGACTGAAGGTCTGCTAACTGCCAGGTACCACGCTAGGTGCTTTATAGATGTAAACTCGGTGCAACGCTTAACACCAAAACCTGCATTACACCCCACTTCGTGCAGAGTATGTCAGACGTGAAATTGTAGGTCTGAAGTCATAAGTGGTAATTAGCCCAAGTGAAGAGTATTGAGGTTGGTAATTGATTTAGGTAACTCATGACAAAGATGGGGTAGAGATTGAGGAGTAGAAGGGTTAATTGGGGGCAGTGGCTTACTCTACGTGTTGAACTAGAACAGAGGCTGGCAAAGCTTTCCTGTAAAAGGCCAGATAGTCACTATTTTAGGCTTTACTGACAAAAACAGTATTTGGCCTGTGGGCCACAGTTTGCTGGCCTCTGAACCAGATGATGATGACACATGGAAAGTTTGAACTCTCTGGAGACGCCTGTTCCCAAGAGCGGCTTTCATATATGAATTCATTCACGATTTCTGAGAGTTGAATTTGTTCTATGAACTTAGAATCACTAGCATATGCTGTCAAAAGGCAAATGCCTGGGTAATTATTAAATCAACTCTGGTGGGAAAATTCTAATACACGTACAATTTTTCCAGTGGGAACAGAAAGGGGAGTACTTTCCACTGAGGAAGAAAAAAAAAAAGTAAGCACACATTCCCGTACTCTGAGCTCTGAATACAGAACAGATGCTAAGACTTAAATTGACATCCAAATCCTTTGCTCCTCTTTGGAATATGGACCAGGGCTTAGGCGAGCTGGTGGTTTGGGTAATTAAGAACTAAAGATCACTGGCTTTCATTCTAAAGGCCGTATGTTCACAGAAAGCTTTTTCCTTGTGCAGATGCCAGAAACTTACACACAGCACCATTTTCACTGAAGAATGAAGCAGCTTAGTTCACGGAGGAAAGAAAGAATTAAAGGATTGAAAATATAGACATCAGAAGTAATCCATCTTCATAAACTGTAATGGGAGGACAGGGGGGTACAGGACTGAGGCTATCATTTATGGGTGAGAAAATCCCTCTGGTAACTGATTTATGGCTTTGACTTTGACCAATGACCTCCAAGCAGACATACTTCCTAGCCCTGGTGCATCCCAGAAATCTATAAAATCCCCAGAAATGGTGATGGGAGAAAACCAGCAAGAAGCAAAAGGCACATTTGTTTATTTAGGAGATTGGTCCAATATCTGACTCAATAATCAATATTTCTATATTCAATATCGGAGTCAATAGTCAGTATTTACTGAGTAAGGGCCTACTCTGTGCCTGGCCCCAGGCAAGGTCTGGGGAGACAAGACGGCCAAGGTTCTTGTCCTCACAGAGTTTAGAGTCCACTGTGGGGGATTATTTAGAAGTGTATTTTTAACCTCAACCATTAAAAGCATTTCTAATAAGGTTTGCTTGCAAAATAAAGATCTGCCTCTGGCCTCTCTGTATTGAGATGTCTCAGGACTCCATTTCCCTGGGGTACATTCTCAACATTTTTTCTTTCCTCCCTAATTAAACCAAAATGTACTGAGCTATCTGGCCTTCTCCAGAGCTGCCAAGAGATGCCACCTCTAAGTATATCACTGACAACATGAAACATATCATGATAGCCTTGGACAGCTGCTTCATTGCTCTCCATGGACCATGAGGACATGGCTGGTTGGTTAGGAGCTTGAAGGTAAAGCAACATGTTACTTGCATACAAAGGAACAGAGGTCAGGCTGATCTTAGCTTACTCCCTCTTCCACTGGAAGACAACAGCTCCATAGTTACAAGAAAAATGACTGTAACAAGTAAGTTTTCTATCTGGGCAACTTATTATTGAGGTAGAAAGAAACACAAAGCCTTCTGATACACAAAAACTCAGGCATTTCCCTGGTGGTCCAGTGGGTAAGACTCTGAGCTCCCAATGCAGGGGGCCCAAGTTTCATCCCTGGTCAGGGAGCTAGAGCCTGCATGCATGCTACACCTAAGAGTCCACATACTGCAACTAAGACCCGAAGCAGCCAAAATAAATAAATAAATCACTAAAAAAAAGAACTCAGATAATACATCACCCATATGCCTTTACTGAGAAAACATTTCAAAGACATACTCTGGCTAAAATCGAGAACTCAAGGATGAGAATGTCCCAGTATACTAGGAAGGGCAAACACCAATGACATCATCTAAATTTAAAGAATTACGTATAAATGGCTGTTACATTTATGGTTTAAAAATTGAGTATAAAAGTCAAAAACTAAGCTTGAAGAAATATTTTATGGTAGAAATAAGTATGTAATGATAACCTTAGTCTATATAGAATTAGAGACTTTATAACCTTAGATTATTTTAACAATTAGAAATTGGTTGGGGGCAGATTGAAGAAAGAAGGAAGAAAGTGCAATGAATTTCTTATTTTATCAAAGGAAGATCTTACTCTTAGGTTTTTTTTTTCTTACCTTTAAAGATTAGAGAAATGTACGTTTACAACCTAATGAAAAGCATTACTAGGATTAAAAACAAGCTATCTTCCAATTCACACCATTAACTAATAAAGGGAAAGATAAAATATATAAACAGCAAGTAAACACAAAACATAAAATTCCATATAAAAGGACAGAAATCAAACAATTAAAAATTTTACTAAAATCCAGAGACTTCCCTGGTGGTGTAGTGGTTAAGAATCCACCTGCCAATGCAGGGGACAAGGCTTTCATCTCTGGTCCGGGAAGATCCCACATGCTGCGGAGCAACTAAGCCCATGTGCCACAATTACTGAGCCAGTGTGCCACAACCACTGAAGCCCACATGCCTAGACCCTGTGCTCGGCAACAAGAGAAGCCACCACACTGAGAAGCCCGTGCACTGAAGTGAAGAGTAGCCCCCGCCTGCCGCAACTACAGAAAGCCCGCTTACAGCAACGAAGACCCAACGCAGCCAATAAATAAATAAGTGAATAAATTTTAAAAAGTAATAATAAAAAATAAAACTTTAAAAATTTTATGAAAATCCAAAAAAAGCCAGAATGAGTTCTAAAGAAATAAACCATAATCCGATTATATTCTGTTTGACAAAGCACATAAAACATAAGACCTGTGAAGTATAAAAATAAAAGAATGGGGACTTCCCTGATGGCACAGTGGTTACGAATCCACCTGCCAATGCAGGGGACATGGGTTCAATCTCTGGTCCGGGAAGATCCCACATGCTGTGGAGTAACTGAGCCCGTATGCCACAACTAGTGAGTCTGTGCTCTACAGCCTTCGAGCCACAACTACTGAGCCCGAGTTCCACAACTACTGAAGCCCACACACCTAGAGCCTGTATTCTGCAAGAGAAGCCACCACAATGACAAGCCTGCACACTGCAACAAAGAGTAGCCCCCACTCACCACAACTAGAGAAAGCCCGTGTGCAGCAACGAAGATCCAATGCAGTCAAAAACAAATTAAATACATGTATAAAAAATTTAAAAAATTAAAAGAATGAACAGAGAAATATCAGACAACATAAATAAAAAAGGAGAACAATATTAAAGTGAGATAAAGTAAAATTCACTTCAAAAAAGCACTATACACTATACAACTCAACAATCCCACACCTAGGTATCTACCAGAGAGAAATGAGAACACAGAACTGCGGGCAAGTGTTCACAGCAACATTATTCATCATAGTCAAAAACTGTTAACAGCCCAATGTCCCTCGACTGGTAAAGAGATAAACAAACTGCTATGTCCATGTAACAAAATACTATTCAGCAATAAAAAGGAACAAACAGGTAAGGGTTCCAACACTGCTGAATCTCAGAAGCATTAAGCTGAAGGAAAGAAGTCAGATGCAAAAGGTTACATACATGATGGTTCAGTTTACACGACATTCGAGAAAGGCAAGTCTATAGGGACAGTATTCAGACCACTAGCTGTCAGGGACCAGGGGAGGCAGGAGGGCATCGTCTGGGAAGTGGGTAGACAGAACTTTTAGCAGTGATGGAATTTCTGTATCTTGATTACAAGGGTATTCATACGACTATAATATTATACTTTTGTCAAAACACATCAAACCGTATGCTTGAAGAGTACATTTTATTGTATGTGATTACCTCAAAAATCTGACTTTTAAAAAAGAAACAAAAAAATAATTTACTGTAAGTATCAAATGCTCATTATGCCCAGCTGGCAGACAAAGAAGCTGAGACAGGTAAAGACTAGGCAATGTGGCAAAGGCCTCACAGGCAATGGAAAAGGGGTTCAAAACCAGGTCAGCTGTCATGCACGTGACAATATCCAATCCTGATAATTCTATTCATAAGCCTGTCACTCTTAAATGTAAAAAGTAGTATTTCCTTATGTCTCCTCCCCTCATTTCCATTCTTCCACTGTGCAATAAACAGCAAAACAAACTCATGTGGAATTTGTTTGTCCATCTAAGGTTCTGGAGTTCAGCTTCGGCCAAATCACATGATCAGATACATCTAAAAACCTACACCTAAAATCACTGAAATCCAAAACTGTATTAAGCCATGTGTAGAGAGAAATACCACTGCTTGTAACCAACAGCCAAACACACAAAAAGGTGACCCCATAAAATTGGAGTAGAAAGTAAATATAAATATGTCTTCCAATGTTCCTTTGGGTTACTGTTCATAAGTGTGCACAGTCACCCCTTCGATTTCAGGTATTCCCTGCTCACTGTTCCTATGAGCCACCAAAGCCCTGGGGGTACATGCAATGGTTAGGAGCTATGGGAGCCCAGGCCCCATCTCAGACTAATGGGGTGGGTGGGAGGGGTCCACAAAATTCTCCCAGAAGAATCTGATGCCAGACCTCACTCTAAGGGATAAACAGGAATTACCCAGTAAAGACACTGGAGTTGATTAGGGAGACGACGGTGAGCAAGTCTTCAGGGACGATGGTACATTCTGGAAGGAATTAGTATATATGGTTACAGCCATGCTGTCCTAAGGTACCCACTAGCCACAAAGGATTTTTGAGCACTTAAAATGTAGGTGCTCCAAATGGAGATGTGCTGTGAGTGTAACATACACACTGGATCTCAAAGAATTAGCACGCAGAGAAGACTGTGAAATATCTTAATGCCTTTTGTATCAACTGTGTGTTGAAATGATATTGTAGATATTTTGGATTAAAGGAAATATAGCATCAAAATTAGTTTCACCTGTTTTTACCTTTTTTTTTTTCCCCCCTGTGGCTATTTTACTTTTTTTTTAAGGTAGTAGAAAATTTACAATTATGTGGCCATTAATGGCTCCCATCATATTTTTACTATCTGACACAGTGAGAGTCAGAGTGGCTAAAGATGATGATAATAACAGATATTAGACTGTTTTTCTTAATGATGGTGAATATTGAGTTCTCTGTGTTCTAAGCACTCACCAATGTTAGCATATTTAATAGAGCCTACAGTTCCAAGGTGGGCTCTAGCCTTCAGTATTTCCATTTTAAAGGATAAAGAGCTTGAGGCAAAATAGTTCGTTTCCCAGTCATACAACAAGGGGTAGAGCAGAGATTCAAACTCCTTTTTTTTTGGTCCAAAGCCTCCCCTGCTAGGTGCATAAGACAAGACAAAGAAAGAGCTCGTGTTGTCTTCCCTCGAGGTAATAGAGGCAGGAGAGGATGCTAAGGAGGGTGCCTTACACCAGGGCATCCCAACTTCCCACCTGTGGGAAATGAGCTGAGCCTGGAGCTGGGAGAGCAGAGTCACAATGAGCCTGAGGACCTGCCACCCTGGCTACAAAATCCACCTGAGAGCAGCCCCAACCTAGGACATAACTCCGTCCCTACTCTGAAGACACAGCCCAACACATTTATATGTCAATTACACCTCAATAAAGCTGGAACAAATAAAAATAAATTAAAAAAATAAACTACACATGGTTAAAAGCCTAAAAAAAAATCCTCTGCCTATAGGATACCCTTGCTTCTACCCACCCTCTCCCCAGGGCAGTCTGGGACCCTCACCCCAATCAGCACACACATTCCTGCAGTCCCAGGCTGTGGGCTGCTTGGCCACACTTTGAGAAATAATACTGACTGATTTTAAATGCTTATGATTTGCAGAGTAAGAACCTAACATTTTTCAAGTCCCCTCTGTACACACTGCCTCTCTCTGGCATCCTAACAATCACAGTAGTTGCTGCAAGCCAAACCAGTACCCCAGTGTCACAGGCAGGATGTCACACCCACTGTGAGGCTCAGTGACCTGCCCAAGGTCACACTTCAGCCTAAGGCTCTGCCTCCTCCGGGGCCAGCGGTGCTTCCCTGCTCCGTCATTAGCACTGCTCCCCAGGCTGCTGTGTGCCAGGGCAGGCAGGTGCCCCTCCTGCTTGGAGGGCCCCCTGCATCCTGGGGTGGGAGTGCAGGCTGAGAGTGGGATGGAAAAGGGGAGTGGGAGGCAGGAGCTAAGTCTGTGAGTAGGAGTGGACCTGGACACGAGCCTGCAGCCACCACCTGGGCTTGCAGGGTGCCCTCCTGGCCTGGGAATCTGCCACCATGGAAACCGATCATCACTGAGGTCCTGGGCAGAATCCAGCCTTTGAAAACACTCAACAGCTCTATGAACAGGGCTCATGCCCATGTATGTGGGTGTGACAGCTGGCTCAATTCAGGGCTAATCCTGCAAACCATTTCTGCTGTATCTTCTCCTCCCTATGGACCACAACCTTCTGTGTCCTCTGTCCTTGTGTCCAGGGAGCCAAGAGCAGGGGACACTACGTACGTAAGACTGGACCCGTTTGGGGGGGGGTCCAGTGGTGGTGGTCAGGATACACTGTGAATGGTGCCAGCCCCATACAAAGGCATTCAAATTCAATTAAAAACAATGCTCATCTGACAGCCAACTGCAGCACACCTAGCTGCCAGTTCTCAAGCTCAGCCTGGAGCTGGACACTCTTTCTTCAAGATCTTTTCACTGTCTCCCTTAAATGGTAAAGAGGGCAACACGCTAATGTTAATTGAGGATTTACTTTATTTCAGGCACTTTATTTGCACTAAGTTATTTCATCTCATAAAAAACCCAGTGATGTAGGTACAGTTATTCTGCTCATTTTACAGACAGGAAACTAAGAGAAATTAAGTTAATCACTCACAAGCTCACAGTGAGGAAGAAGAGATGCTGGGTGGGAACCCGGGCAGCCAGACTCCCAGGCTCCCATCCTCTGGGAAGGGTATCTAGAGCCCAGCAAGGTTTGCTTTTTGATGAAGGAATTGTCTTCTCTATTTTGACGCAAAATGGGAGACCGATTTTATCACACCTCTTGGAAAGAGGTCACACACTTCCCCACTATAGAAGGGCTGGAAATGCCTCTATCTCCTTAGAGGGATCCTCCATCTTCAAGAGAGAGGAAATGCAGGTGGACACAGGCACCTGGAAAGTTCAACATCGCTAATCATCAGGGAAATGCAAATCAAAGCCATAATGAGGGACTTCCCCGGTGGTCCAGTGGGTAAGACTCTGCGCTCCCAATGCAGGGGGTCGGGGTTCAATCCCTGGTCAGGGAACTAGATCCCGCATGCCACAACTAAGAGTTTGCATGCTGCAATTAAGAAGTCTGAATGCTGCAACTAAAAAGATCCCGCATGCTGCAACTAAGACCCAGCGCAGCATCAATCAATCAATCAATCAATCAATCCACCATGAGATATCACCTCACACTTGTCGGAATGGCTATCATCAAAACGAACACAAGTAACAAATGTTGGCGAGGATGTGGAGAGAAGGGAGCCCTTCTACACTGTTGGTGCGAATGTAAATTGGGGCAGCCACTATGGAGAACAGTATGGAAGTTTCTCAAAAAATTAAAAATAGAGCTACAATATGACCTAGTAATTTCACTGCTGGGTATGTATCCGAAAAAAACAAAAACACTAGTTGGAAAAGACACATGCACCCCAATGTTTATAGCACCATTATTTACAACTGGCAAGATATGGAAGCAATCTAAATGTCCATCAACAGGTGAATGCATAAAGAAGATGTGAGATATATATATATACATATATGAATGAAATTTTGCCATTTGCAGCAATATGGATGGACTTGGAGGGCATTATGCTAAGTGAAATAAGTCAGAGAAAGATAAATACTGTATGATATCACTTATATGTGGAACCTAAAAACAACAAACTACTGAATATAAGAAAAATGAAGCAAACTCACAAATATAGAGAACAAACTAGTAGTTACCAGTGGGGGGTGGGGAGCACTCTAGAGGTGGGGGAGTAGGAGGTACAAACTATTGGATGTAAGATAGGCTCAAGGATGTACTGAACAACCCAGGGAATGCAGCCAATATTCTGTAATAATGGTCAATGGAAAGTAACCTTTAAAAATTGTACAAAAAATAAATACAAATTTAAAAAACAATTCTTTTTAAAGAGAAAGTCTCCCTTGAAGCTTCAGAGATCACTCTTCCAGAGGCACCCGATTCTTGGCTGCTTTGGGTCTGTCCCCTTGCCCTGGACTGAGGCTGACCTCCCACAGCCAAGTCCCCACTCTGCCTGGTTGCTTCCCACTTTCTAGAACATTCTTCCCTCTTCCTGGATCCTCCTCCACCTTCTGGTCCTGACAACAACTCAGCTGAGATGTCCCTGCCCTCCTCAGGCTTCTCCAGGCTAATTAAGGCACCTGCCCCCATCTCTGCCCCCACAACACTTGGCAAATACTCCCAATACAGGAAGGAATTTGCACAATTCATTTTTATTCATGAGTCTGTCTCTGAAAACGTCACCAGCTGCCCCAGGACACACAGCAAACATATATTGCAAATATGCCTGCAGATATCCAACAAACAAACATTGTAATCAGTAAGAAGAGTCAGAGAAATGAAAAAGCCAAGGGCATCCCTAAACAGGTCCGTCTGAACCCTCACGGGGGACTTGGTCTTCTAGGACCCACTGCTGCTCCTGCTCTTGCCCTACGGTCAGACCCCCACTGGAGGTCCCACACTGCCTGGGAGCCCTGAATGGTGGCCATACCTGCAGTCATTACAGACAGCACTGGGCCCCCAGCCTGACCTCCCAGGTCCGAGGACACAGTCTCTCTTGCTTGACTTTGTCACCGATCTGTCACCTGCCACCATGTGACTGCATGGCTCACAGACAGAGTACGTCTTATTTAATACAGAGAATGTACAAAGAAAAAGTAAACTCTGAGCCAGGAATGATGACAGGTCAGAGGGAAATACTTTTACTGTAGTTTCTGGATCGATCATAGTCTCTAATTTTTCAGCGGAGGAACTGTAACCGGAAACCCCAAATAAAAACGCTATCTTTTGCTGTCACAACACTTTGGTTTCCCTTGGGCCTGTCTGCAGGCACCTCTGGGGTCTCTGTGCTCTGACCCCAGATATCCAAGCAACACACCTCTTTCAAGAACCTGCTTTCATCTTAATCCAGGTCCTCGCAGCCTTGGCACTACTGACATTCGGGGTTGAGTAATTCATTGTTGTACGGTTGCCCTGTGCATTGCAGGATTTTAGCAGCCTCCCTGACCTCTGCCCACTAGATGCCCGTCACACCCCTAACCACCTACCCATCCCCCACCCCACCTCCTGGTCCTCAACAACCTAAAATGGACCCTGACATGGCCAAACATCCTCTAAGGGGCAAAATCATCCAAGGTTGATAACCACTGTCTTAACTCACCTTGTCCCCTGCCGTCACTCACGCAACTTCATCTCCCTCAAAGGAACCATTATTTTAGACACTCAGACAAAACTCTTAGCTTCTTCCTGCTGTTCTGTTTTTCCAGTCACCCACCAAACCCTATTAATTGTTTCATTAGTAAACCTAGGCTTGAAGCTAAATTCAGTCCCTTATTAGCCACGTCCTCTGACAATTCAGGTAACCTCTCTGCGCCTGCCCTGAATCAGCAGTGTGGAGATCACTCAGAGGGCTGAGGTCAAGTTCAGATGACATCAGGTGCACAAGGCCTGACAGCACTGGGTACTCAGGAATTTGTTTGTTCCTGGATATCTATTACCATTTCTTCTCTGGGGAGTGAGAAAGCAGAGACATGAAAATCCCCACCCTTTCATCTCAGTTCCCTGCCCCAGTGCCCTGCTCCCTGTCCTTTCCAGTGTTTGTGTGGATGGAAGCATAGTTCATCTCACAGCTGAGACCCACAGAGGACCAGGTGGTACCAGGAACCAAACTGGAGGCAACGTCAGGGCATTCCCTGGGCCTCTGTTCTCACCCAGAGTCCAGGGGACCATGACCACTACCACCCTCTCCAGATCAATCAACAGCACTTTCTTTGCATCCTATTCACAGAAGCCCCCTCCCCTCCATTCCCACCCCCCAACCCAGCACCAGACCCATGTGAACCCACAATCTGTGTCAGGGAGGTTTTTCCATATGACCACAGCCAAATGTTTCCAAATGTGCATCACAGATACAAACTATGTAAAACACTCTCTCGAAGCACTTTACTCAGTTCATTCTCAATATTTGTGAATCACGGTAATTCTGTTCTCTGAAGTTGCTGCAAACACTGAATTAGTGAACAATGAACCATTGCTCTTAGGGGAAACACACGGTTAGGCTCCCACCAGCCTCAGGCCACAGCAGTTTCATCAACAGATCAATATATAACCTTGTTTTGCATGTTTCTGCTAAAAGACACCTTATTTAATAGGTTTTTGTTTCATTAACATTGAACTTGCAGCCCAACAGCTCTGTCACTTATGCCTAAACCAAGCTTATCTAACACCTCTTTTCTCCATAAAGCACATCACAGCCTTCTTGCACTTAAGAACTCTAGACGGCACTTCAACACTCTTCTTGGGGACCGTTTCACACAGCAAAATCACTAACAAAAAGCACAAAAATGCAGCATTAAACAGACTACACAAAAGACAGCTGTTTACAGTGGGAGAGCTGAAACAGTAGGCAGAGCATGGCCTTATTTGACCTTCGCTGGGGATGTGTGTGTGGAGCGACTCAAAGTTTTCGCCACTCTCCATATGTGACAGATGATCACAAAAGAGCTACAAGATTGATTTTGAGGTTTCAAATAAAGTTTAGCAAGTAGGCGAGTTCGCAAATATGGAATCCACCAATAGTGAGGACCAAATGTATATGCCTATACCTACCTCAGGATCCACACCCACCCCCTCGGCATAGACCTGCATCTCAGCACAGGCAGGCGGCTGGCTGGACATGAGCCTTCGGGATGGGGGACACCAGGCACCCCAGCTTGGCGTCGCAGGGCCAGCAAACAGGCATCAGCCTCATCTGCTCTTCTAGCTTGGGGAGGCTGTTGGCTGCCAGGAGGAAACTTTATGTCTGCCTAGGCACTGTCTAGCCAAGGCAAGACACTGCATGTTGGTGGGATCCACCCTCACTGCCTGTTTCTGGTCAGGAGAGACCTGGAGGTCTGAGGGTCCATTGGGAAAAACGGGTCCATCCATTAAAAAACAAAAACAAAAACAAAAAAAACCATCTAGCTTCACTGGGGCTCCTTCTGGATCCCTGGAAATGACTTACAGCTCATTCCCTAGCTACTTGCTTTCATGCTACAGAATGTCACAGTGAAAGCTCACAGACCTGGAATTCCATGTCAACTCTGGTGTGCTGGCTGTAGGGACAGCAGTGCAGGAAGGCCTCTCCCCACCCTGCAGGCACCTCACACAAGCGACTCCACAGCCTTTCTGGAGCCCCAACTGCCCCAGGCTTGGGGCCAGCTCACCAGCTGTGGCTTTCATCACGTCTCTCCTTATTTGGAAAACAAAGCCCGAAGACAGGCATGCAAATATCCTGCACTGTGGCCACATTTTAAATCATACACTAACGCGTAGTTCAGAACAAACCCTACCTCTCTCCTACATGTGCAGCCAGGACACTGCTTATGAAGTGTTCTGAACAGCCTGGGCAAAGGTACTGTATTTCAATGCCAATGTCTTTTTTTAATGTTCCCAGGACTTTTTTTTTTCTGGTTGGAGTTAAACGTTTCTCCGTGTGAGCAAGAAAAGTCTTTTTGCCTTTTAGCATTTAGCTGAGAGGGGAAAATGCTATAGTACCTTGGTCACCATGGAAAATGTAATACTAGAGAATTCTGGCACATAAAACTAGGAAATTAGAGGCCTTGTCGACCACTGTTGCCAACTCCAATTTTCTTCTAGCCAGCAACCCAAGGGGCTAACTCTGGCCAACTCCCCAACACTCAATCTGGATCCAAGCCCAGTTTCCACCATCAGGAGGCCTGTAGACAGAGCTAAATCCCTTCCATGGAAGAACAGAGATTTCTCGTGGGAGAACCAAGGGCAAGTCTTGGTGATGGCAGGAAAGAAATTATAAAGGTTGAGTGTTACCAAGTTAAAGTAAATTTTGGTAGTGTTCCTGATTGAGAGAAAATAATAACAATAAAAAGACAAGTGTAAGAAATTTTACTCCATAAGAACAATCAGTTCTTTTTTTAAAAAATTCATTCATTTATTTTGGTTGCGTTGGGTCTTCGTTGCTGTGTGCAGACTTTCACTAGTTGCAGCAAGTGGGGGCTACTCTTCATTGTGGTGTGCGGGCTTCTCATTGTGGTGGCTTCTCTTGTTGCGGAACATGGGTTCTAGATGTGTGGGCTTCAGGAGTTGAGGCTCACAGGCCCTAGAGTGCAGGCTCAGCAGTTGTGGCGCATGGGCTTAGTTGCTCCACGGTATGTGGGATCTTCCTGGCCCTGGGATTGAGCCTGTGTCGCCTGCATTGACAGGCAGATTCTTAACCATGGTGCCATGGGGGAAGTCCAAGAACAATTAGTTCTTAGTGTCCACATATGGTGGTCAGATATTCCAAACCAACCCTCCCCACCCCCCTCCCAAATTTATTCATTCACTCATTTATTCATGTAACAAATACCTACTAACCTCCTGTAGGTGCCTGGCATGTTGACGCACACCACATTTGCTTTGTACAACAAAAGAACATGGTTCACCCCTCAAGGCAGAGTGGGGAGACAGGAGCTTGAGCAACAGATGCCGTATCCCAGAACGATGGTGAAGGATGGCAGTGTCATGTGCACTGCATCACTGGAAGTAAGCCCTGGGGTGGGGATGGGGGGCGTGCAGAGAAGGCTTCCTAGAGGAGGAGTCTCTTGAGCTGACTCTACATGAAGCAACAGGGGATTGCCAGATCCACTGGGTGGAGGAAAAAGAAAGAGGCTTCCACGCAAAATATAAAGGCGCCAATATTCAGGGCCCCCCCCAGGGTGACTAAAAGCAGTGCAGTGCCTGTCGTTAGGGCACACGGATGACGGGCATGTTTGTGAGTGCCAACTAGGAACACTGTGTGTGTGTGAGCACGTGTGTAAGTGTTCTGCACATGTGTGTGCATGGTGCATCTGAGTGTGCGCAGGAGGGTACAGGCCTCCACCCCAGCTCCCTCTCCTTCCCTGTCTGTGACGGAACCTCCTTTCCTTAACACCAGAATTTGGTGCAATTTGTGCCCATGGCAGTTTGCGGAGCCCTATTCATCTCACCTAGTGACCAGATGTGATAAATTAGACGCCCTGTTCTGTTCTGGCGGGAGCACTTTCATGCTGCAAAATAAACAGAGTCCAGAGAATTCTAGGGCCAGTCTATTACTCATACTCTGTCTCCAATAATCCCAGCAGAACTCTGCAGAGTTTACTTGAGACAAAGCTCTCAGGAGGCTAGAAAGCATCCTCTGAATGATGCCAGCTAAAGGCTCTTCTTGCTCCTCCCCCTCCATTTCCCAAGGAGAAGTGGAGGGAGCCAAGAGCAGACTGGGGAGTGCCCTGCAGACACCTTTTCCCGTCTCTGATCCTACACTGGAACTGGGGGCATGTGCTTTCCTCTGCAGCCTTTGTGATCATTTCCTCTGTCTGAGAAAGCGGACGTGCACTGCATTTGGATGGATGGGCCGTGAGCTGCTTGCCTGGGTACTTGCCGAGGCAATTAGGGGAGAGAGAGATCGAGCAAAGGCTCAGAGTGGAAGCATCTGAACAAATAAGGTGATCAGAAGGGAAAGAAGATATGGGCATTTCAAAGCTACCTTGCATCTCTGCAGGAAGAGGAGGGCCAGAGCAGGGAGTGGAAGCCATCCTCTTGGTTCAGCTGCCTTAAGAACTCTTGGTATTGAATCTTGTAGACAAAGTAGACAGGAAGAGAGCTTATGCCACTGGGATTTGGGAGATGGCTGAAGCAGCAACCTTGACATTTGTTCCTGCCGCTCTGTCCTAGTGCCTCTCAAATGGTTGGCGTGTTGAAAGTAACCACAGCCCTGAACTGTGCTTTTGATATTTGATAGCTCCCAGGATCTGGGTATTTAATATCTGATAGGGAACAGGATCCAGGAAAACAGGCTCGAAAACAGGAGCTGGAAGTTAACAGGGCCAGGACCAAATGGTGAATCCATCTGTAAAATGGGTTCAATTTACTTCATCTGGGATTATTTGTGTGCCATGGGACTCATCCAAGAATGGATTATTATTGCCTGTCAAGTGCTATCTGTCCTCACCTGCAGCAATGCTTTTGGGTTATGTCCCCACATCCTGTGTACGAGGCAGGGAAGGAAGGAGACACAGAGCATTATTATCCAAAGAAAAGACTAACTAGGGTAGCTATTCTACCACAGGACACCATATAAAGCTTCAAGTGGGGAGCTATTTGTACTCATATAGATTAATCTAGGCCCCAGTTCACTTCTGTGTAGAGTAGTCAGACTAGAAAACTGTACTCTGTGTTTCCTTTATACCTCTCCCTGTATGCTCTGATAATTAAAAAGCTCTTTTATCATGTAGAATTTTTATTTAAAAGAAAGACAAATGCAAGAGCTACTGCATTTATTTATACATAGATTCTTATCACCTAATCACTTCTGTGCCTATTTAAAAAGAAAATCATAAGCAACACCACTGGATTCAGGCATTTCAAAACTACTTCGGAGGCAACTCTTCTGGATCATTTACGTGGAGTTTTTGTTATGGGCTGAATATCTATGTCCCCCCAAAACCTATATGCTGAAATCCTAATTCCCAATGTGATGGTATTAGGAGGTGGGGCCTTTGGGAGGTGACTAGGTCATGAGAGTGGAATCCTCACCAATGGGATCAGTGCCTTATAAAAGAAACCCCAGAGAGCAACCTTGTCCCTTCTGCCATGTGAGCACACAGGGAGAAGACAGCCATCTATATGAACTAGAAAGTGAGCACTCACCAGACACTGAATCTGCCACGGCCTTGATCTCGGACTTCCCAGCCTCCAAGCCTCCAGAACGGTGAGAAATAAATGTTTGTTGTTTAAGCCACCCAGTCTGTGGTATTTTTGTTATAGCAGCCTGAGCACACACAAGGACAGTTTTAAAGTCACTTATAAAGTGATTTGAAAGCAGAGTTCAAAAACACAAATTATGTCTCATCTCTCCTGCAGTCCAAGAAAAAAAAAAAAATGCAGAAAAAGTTACACGAAGCTTTTGTCTTCTCCATGACTAAAGCCGCCCTTTGGAAGTGAAATGCCATACAAATGGGATTTGTGGTACAGCAGCCAAGCTCCTTGCAGAATCAAGGGTTCAAGTTTTTCACATTCTGCAAAGCGCCACCTTTCACTCAGCCTAGGGCCGAAACCACTCTTTACAAGAGTCGTGCCAGCTGCTGGCTCTGAGAAGTGTCACCAAGGCCCGGGCATGGATCCCTTGCCCTGCTGAGGTATTCCAACATGCCCAGGTTGACTGGGATCTGGGAATGCTTACTGCTCCTAAGGGACCCATTGAAATAAATGATTCTAGAATTTGCATTTGAAAAGCACATCTCTGCCTAGTGTCTTAACACAAACCTGCATCCACAAAATTCAGGCACTGGGCTCAATACCTTGGTGGGGTCACAGCCTGAATTGCTCAGAATTGCAATTTTGTGCCCAGATCCAAGACAGATTTTTGTGCCCAGGCACCTAGGGGACACAGTGATGTCGCACTGTGTTCAGTGGGAGGAACACCTCGCAGAGAGATGCTGGTGCTTGTGATACGTAAGAGGAAACTTGTTTCCTGGTCAGCAGAACCCGCCTTGGCTTAAACCCTGTGCTGTCCACACTCCTCAGCTGTGACCCACTCCCTCTGCACTGGCGTCAGTGCTGGTCTTGGTCAGTACCAAGCCTGAACTCCTCCTTTCCCTGCGTCCCAAATCTGTCACAAAGCAGAAACGCCCTGACCTCATCGCCAGCCACGAGTGCAGCCACCGTGCAGCTGGGGCAGCCAGCCCGAGCCCCTGTTTCTGTCTGGGTCACTTCTCCACCTAGCTCCACTCAACCTTGTTACTTCAGATCAGAGCTGTCCATAATTAGCCGGGCACAAATGCCCTGCGGCTGCCAGAATGAGCAGCCCAGGATGCCTTCCGGGTGACTCACTGAACAAGCCAGGCTAGGATGAACCACACTGACTCTTTACAAAATTGCCCGAGAAGGATGTTGAAGGCGGTGAGCTTTGAGATTCACAAGATCCCATCCTGGGCTCCTCTTTGAGCTTCCCCACTCCCTTCAACACAGCTGGGGGCTGGAGTCAATGTCCTGGGGCTGGACGAGCTCAGGTGATGACGGCGCACTCCTGCCACAGGCCTCCAGCAGCCAACTCTGGGAGTGGAAGCCATCTGGAGCACCGGCCACTTACTCCCCAGAACTGCCCTGAGCACATGTGCGCGCGTGCGTTCACACAGACTCTCACACACAGAGACTCAGACTCACACACAGACTTACACAGACTCAGGCTCACACACACAGACACACACATACATTCACACACAGACTCTCACACAGAGACCCAGACTTGCACGTAAACTCACACACACACGGACGCTCACTCACACACACCCCTGCTAACTCCCCCCAGTCCGAGTGTGCCCGTGGGCACAGCATCCCCTTCCCACCTGCCGCATCTCCACAGGGCCCGCCCGAAGGCAAGTCCTGCCGTCACCAGCACCCAAGCAAGGCCAGGCGGTGGGAAGTGGAAGGAGGCAGCTGGGCGGACAGCAGAAGAAGAGTGACGGGAGTGGAGAAGCCTGTGTGTGGGTTATGAAGTGAACAGTCAACGAGGGAGATTTTTAGAGAGCCCGAAGCTGAGAAAGCCACAGAGGCCCAAATGAGATTGTTCTTCACGATGGGGGATATTTATTTTGACCTGTCGGGTCTAGTTTTAAAAGTCCTTCCTCAGATCCCCCCAGAGTCCGGGGATTTGAGCAGAATCTCGGGCTTCTAACTCACTGTGGGACTTTCAGTCATCCAAGGGGCTAAACTTCTCCTTTAGAGGAGCCTACGGGCGAGGGCTGGGGTGGGTCCTCACATGTTTCCCCCTTTAATCCCATGCCTTCTCTCACCCTCCTGCTCTCTGGGGCACTGGGTCTCACATACATCTCTCTCTCCCCAAAGTTTCCAAAAACTCTCAGCACCACCGAGAGTCCTGGTCTGTGCTTGTCACTGTCACCAAGGAGCCTCTCAGAGGAGGTTATGGTCGTGATTCTCCCGAGAGCCAGCACAGCACAGGTAGAAAAGTCTAAATGTAGGACTTCAGGCCACATTCAAAAATGCATGGGATGAAAGCCCAGAATCAGGACTTCCCTGGCGGTCCAGTGGTTAGGACGCTGTGCTTCCACTGCATGGGGCACAGGTTCGATCCCTGGTCAGGGAACTAAGGTCCTACATGCCATGCACAGCGGCCAAAAAAAAAAAAAAAAAAAAAAAAAAAAAAGCCCAGGATCAGGAACAGTACGAGGCCTGGGAGTGTCCAGATTCCAGTCCTGACACCATCACCCAATCCTCTGTGGCCACGAGCCACTTATATCTTCTGAGCCTCCATGTCCTCATCTGCAAAATGGGGACAATACCAACCTGTGAGGATCAAAGGAAACAATTCTCAAGAGCATGCTTGGTCTCACACGAAGGGCTGCCTCACTACAGGGTGTATTGTACTAAAAAATACTGACTCCTTGTGGCAGAGAAGGACTGCTGTTGCCTAAGCTCCCGCTCCTCCGCCACCGCACAGTTTCCCGGCCTCCCAGGGATGCCCCAGGACTGAGCTCTGGCCAATGGAAGGTGAGTGGATGTGACCGTGCCACCTCCGGCCCGGCCTACAGAACTCCCCACCCTTCTTCTGCCTTATTCCTTCTTCCTCCTTGATGCAGACAAATCCAGCAACCACGCACATGACATGCTGGAAATGGCAATGCCAAGATGGAAAGAGCCACCACGTGGTAGAGAGCAGCCCCTCTGTTATAACACCTGTTTTGGATGTCACACAAGCAAGAAACAAATATCAATTTAAGCCATGATGCTTGTGAGGGTTTGCTTGTTATATCAGCTACATCTCAACAAATACGTTTACCATACTCAGAAAAAGGACATTTAATGGGTCACCTAATGATTCCCCACCCCCCACCCCCCACCCCAAAAAAAAAATCACAAATGACCAGGTCATTGTATCTACTTTCAGAGTTCAGTCCTGACTACATCCACAGAGGTCACGTGACCTATGGATCATTCCAGGTACGTAGATAATCTTGAGAGAATTTTCTGGTGCCACCACAGGCTTCCTTTTCCTGCCAGCTTATTTTCACACATTGAAGACAGGCGGATTCCCCTACCAGGCAAGGACCACCTACGGCAATAAGATCACATGATCTATCCCACAATCAGATCCAGTGTGACTTGGGGTGCCTATTCTCATTATCCAGGGCTCTTTCTCCTCAGCACAACACTCAAGAGTTCATGGTCCAATGCTGCTGTCCCCCCCGTCCCTCGGAGTGTTGGACCCTCAGCAGAGAAACATCTGGGCACACCGAGGGGTGGGGCGGGTACACGGAACATCCTGGGATGAGCTGGGGGTCATTGTAGGCTGCATCCATCACAACACTCCTAAGATATCACTGCAGAGGCTTTCCTTTGGGTTTACGACCTTTCAAAGCTGCTCGCGCTGCGTCATCCTCCCTCCTTCTCCACCCAGCCCCCCCCCCCCCCCAGCACCAAGTCTCTTCCACGGTTGTTTTTCCAGGTTTTACTTATTTCCTGTTTTCCCTCTCAGATCATAGGAACCCCTTGCTCCGTAACTCGAAATTGCAACTCCATGTTATATACCTCATGTGCCACTTCCTGCTAAAGTCTGTGGCATTTTCTGAGACTCCCCAAAGGACCTACAGAGGACTGTCTCAGGACCTGTAAGTCTGGGAAATGGCTGCAGAGAGACCCAGAAGGGCCGAGCTCAATTCAGAGCTCAGCCACGACCCACCAAGTGACCTTGAGTAATTATCTCAAGCCATCTGACTCTTGGTTCCTTCCCCCACGTGACAGTGATAACAGCACGTTTGCCCCAGGGTTTTCATAAAAGTAAATGCATTCAGGCAACACACATTTACTGAGAACCCTCCATGTTCTGAGAGCCATTTTAAGCTTTAAAAGATGTAACAGTGGATGATGTGCTCTCATGGGGCTTGCATTCTGTTGAGGAACAGCAACAGATAAACAAATAAATATATAAAATGCAAAGTGGAGATAAGTGCTGTGAAGAAAAAAGAAAGCCAAGGAAGGGGACCAAGAGTGAAGTGGGGGGTGAGTGGGGGTGGGGTGTTCAGGGAAGGCCTTTCTGATGTGAGGACAGATGGACAGAGGCCTGAGTGAAGTGGAAGAGCACGTGCAAAGGCCCTGAGGTATGATCCATAACATTACGTACAGGAAAATGCACTCAAAAGTGCTCTGAAAACATGAGACACGTTTGATCTCTGGAATCCCACACATCTTCAACTGAGATGTTTTCCACAAACCCTCCTTTGTTTCCTCAGAGTACAGCCAGAGAGCTGGTCTTCTGCACCACCATTCTCCCCCTCAAGATGATAGGCCACTGCTACAAAGGCCCTTCAGCAGAATCTGCACATGCCTTCCTTCAGGCAAAGGAGCAGAGCCAACCTGAGGAGTTCAAACCTGGCGCCTGGCAAAGCAGCCCTGATGCTGCCTCTGTTATCACACCCTCCAGCAGCCCAGACTTCATGACCTTCTACAAATGCTTTTTGGAATTCTACTGGGGTTGTGGATAATGCAATTAGGAGATAAAGAAACTGACTGGAATGAGATGAACTAAATACTCAAAGATCACGTTTCAGACAAGTCCATTTAAAGTCGAGGGTTCTTGGAGCAGAATGGCAAATTTCATTCAGTAAAGGGCAGCTCCAGGGAGAAAGTAACATGATCATTTGAGAAGGGAGTCAAATAAAGCTGGGTAATTTAACTGAGCAGAGTAAGGCCTAGGAGAGGCATCAAGAAGATAACTAGTATGTACAAAGAGAGGAATCCAAGGGGACAACATCAAAGTGATAACCAGCTAGTCATACAGAAAAGTGAAAACATAAAGATAAATCAATCTTATAGCAAAAGAATGTCTGCTGGGATAAGTAACACAGCTCTCTAAAAATACAATCATAATTGAAAGGAATGTGTTCAGGAGCTACCAGGGGATTTGGGACCTGGCTCCAAGTGTGAACTGCCCTCTAAGAAGGTATCCCTGAACTGGCTTGGAGAAGTTCAACAAAAGCTCTCCTCATCCACAGAAAACTTGTACACAGAAGTCATAGCAGCATTATTTATAACAGTGAAAACGTGGAAACAATCCAAATGTCCATCAATGGATAAATGGATCAACCATATGTGATATATCTATACAGTGGTATTTTTGTGTGTTTTTCTGTTTTTATTAATTTTTATTGGCTGTGTTGGGTCTTCGTTGCTGCACACAGGCTTTCTTCTAGTTGTGGTGAGCAGGGGCTACTCTTTATTGCAGTGTGCGAGCTTCTCATTGCAGTGGCTTCTCTTGTTGTGAAGCACGGGCTCTAGGGCGCATGGGCTTCAGTAGTTGTGGCACTCGGGCTCAGTAGTTGTGGTTTGTGGGCTCTAGAGCACAGGCTCTGTAGTTGTGGAGCACGGGCTTATGTGCTCCGTGGTATGTGGGATCTTCTCTGACCAGGGATCGAACCTGTGTCCCCTGCATTGGCAGGCGAACTCTTAACCACTGTACCACCAGGGAAGTCCCCTACAATGGTATGTTATCTGCCATAAAAACACATGAAGTACTGATGCATGCTACAACATGCATGGATAAGGTTTGAAAATATCATATTAAGGGAAAGAAGCCAGTCACAAAAAGGCCACATTTGTTGTTTCTTTTTTGTAGCCTTTGTGACCTGTAATATTAACTTGCTTGATGGTAAAGAACCAAAAGTTTAACAGAAGGGCCTTGACACCAAGTTTCTCCTATGACAACCTTCACGATTCCTGATTTTGTGGATTTAGAACAATGTTACAAATGTATTTATTTTGTTATTGATTAGTAAGGCAATATATAAATTTAGATTTGTTTTTTTCTGAAGCTAAAAGAACTGAATGAATACTGGCACTCTTCCAGTTTAAGTATTACAGACAATGCTCTTATTCATCCACATACTTTGAGCATATGCTCCTTTCAAACATGCATATTTTAAAATATAGTGCCCAAATGTGTTAATTTGAGGACACCAACAACCTGAGCACACACTACATGATTCCATTTATATGAAATGTCAAGAATATGCAAATCTATAGGGACAGAATATAAATCAGCTATTGCCAGGGCCTGAGGGGAGGAAGTAACGGGGGTTGACTGCTAAGGGGTGTGAGCTTCCTCTTTGAGGGTGTTAGAAATTGGATGGTGCTGATGGCTGCAGAACTCTGAATATATTAAACCACTGAACTGTATGCTTTAAATGGGTAAATTTTATGGGATGTGCATTATACCTCAATAAAACTGTTATTCTTTTTAAGGTGTTTTCTCTGTTTGTGGACACTGAATTAACACAGTATACAGCCTAACAGACACTGAGCACCCAAACTTCCCTTCCTCCAAGGCATGCTCCCTGCATTTGGCAAGCGAAGAAATGAAGGCTCAGGCAGGAAGCGGACTTGCCTGGCAATACCTGACCAGGGGGCGGAAGAGTCAGAATTCGAATCCAGGGCTGCTGAAATCCAAAGCTGACCTTCACCACGTGACAGGGTAGTGGATGCACATGGTGGGTGAATGCGAAGGAGCGCGAGGAGACCTAGCTCTTCATCTATACAACAGAGACTTCGTGAGGACCTGTTCACTGCCAGAGGCTGCTCGACGCACTGGGAACCCAACCGTGAACTAAACAAAGTCCTTGTCTTTAAGGCATTTACATTTTGATGTAGCAGGACAGAAACATAAGTAACTACGCACTGTGTCTGGCAACAGTGAGTTCCATGGAGAAAAATAAACCTGAGAATGAGGGGCAGGGAGTGCAGGGGAGAGAGAAGGGGTGCTACTTTATATAAGGCCACAGGGAGGGCTCTTCTGATAAGATGATATCTGAGCAGGGCCCTCAACCAAGTGAGGGAGAGCCAGGAGGATGCAGGGAGGGAGGGAGGCAGGGAGAGGGGAAGGAAGATGCAAAAGCCCTGAGGTAGGAACAAGCTTGATGTATGTGAGAACAGCCAAGAGGCCAGTGTGGCTGCAGCAGGAAATGAGGACAGGCAGTCAGAAGGGCCAATCACATGGGGCCATGATGGCCTTGGTAAGACCAACTTTTACTCTGCGTGGAGGGCACCCTTCAGTGCCTCTGGCGCTGAACAGGTCCTCACCCAGTCTTTGTTGTACAGATGAAGAACTAGGTCTCCACGTGCTCCTTCATATTCACCCACCATGTGCCTTTTACACTGCTTTTATGCCGATGCGGGAGGCACCGGTGCCCTTGCTCACAGATGTAAGGGAGCAGATTCACTCTGGATTTTTAGGAGATCACACTGATGGCTGCAGTATGCAGAGGAGATGCTAGGGCGCTGGGGGAGACGTCAGCAGACGAGGTGGGGGACTACAGCAACCATTTCGGGGACAGAGATCACAAACGCTCGGACAGGAAGGGCACAGAAGCTGACTGGACAGGGCAAAGAGACATCTACCTGTCAAATTCTCCCAGGGTCCTGGGCTGAGGTTTAGGCTCTTTCTCCCCATGGTCTAGCCTCAGCAGGGAGACAGAAAGCCTCTTTCTCTAAGACGATACAGAAGCCAAGTTCCCCGCTGCTTGTTCAGACAAGGTTAAAGAGCTCTCAATGCCAGAGGCTGTTTCCCATTGCCAGATGAGCCATTTACCCCAAGTTGTTTTCTTTTCATCTTCTGCAAACTGCTTCCCTTTGAAAAATTCCGCTTACTCCACTTACAAATAAATAAGCCAGCAGATCTGCAGAGCTGGAGGGGAAAACCCAGAGAGCCAGGGCAAGTGGTGCTGCCAGGAGTGGGGGAAATGGTAATGACCGACAGTGGGTTTTTATCTCCAACACCTGGGACTCATTTTGCATCAAGACTCCCCTCAATCATCTGCTCACAGACTGTGCACAGGTTCTGGATGGCGGTCCTTCTGGTTGAAAGGCCACCCAGATTCTGTGCAGCTCAGACACCAACGGCCCTGGCAGGAAGTCAGAGGTAAGGGAATTATAGCGGCCAGACTTTAGCTCATTTTCATCCTCCAAAAGCTGCCTCTGACCTCAGAGCACCCCCGGAACGGGCCTTCTAACCACCTGCATGGGGAAGCATTCTCCTCTTCTTGTCCTTACGTTGAACTAAGAGCCCCAGCCCAGGCCTTGGAGGGCACAGGCGCCAAGAGCCTTTTGCTTTTGACAAAACAGTACAAACATTCCCTCCTGTTGGTCAGGGACATTACAGTGACAAAGTCATTTCACAACCACATTCCCCAATGACGGGAATGATTTTTAGAACCCGTCTAGTCATAATGAACTCGCACCTCTGCCCTGAAAAATGCTGGTAACTACAGCGTCCACACACATTAACAGGTGGCAGTCATCTGCTCTCTGTCTGCTCATCAGCCCATGTTCTCAATCCTTTATTAACGGCAAATGCACAAGGCATGACGCCCAGGTGAGCAGGATAGGAAGATGACATTCATTTGTCAAACCTCTAATGAGCACCTACTATGTGGAAGTCTGGGAACGAACACATGGTTCGAGAGCTGGCGAGAAAATGACGCAAGACAAAAAGTGGCCAGCCCAGTGCAGTGGTTAGGAGTATAGTTGGAACCAGACTGCCTGGGTTCAATCCCAGTCCCATCACCTCCCAGCTCTTGTGCAAGGTACTGAACCTCTCTGGGCCTTGGTTTCCTCATCTGTGAAGTGGGGATAATATCAGACCCATTCCACAGGATTGTGGAACAGTGGCTCATAGCGTGAGAGTGAGCTGTGATGATATGAATGAGCTGTAGGAGGAAGCAGAGGTAGATGAGGTGACAGGAATGTGGTGGGGAAACGTGGCAGGGAGGCAATGGAACTGGGGTGTGAGGAGCATCTGATGAGGGATCCCAGGCAGAAAGAAGAATGCAGCTCAAGACAGAGGTGAGGAAGGGCGTGGCCAGGGACTGGGAGGCATGGCCAGGGACTGGGAGGCATAACAGTGTGCAGCCCAGAGCAGGCAGTAGAGAGAAGGACCGCACTCAGGGCTAGCCGGAGGGTACAATATCCAGGCCAGCAATGGACTCCTTCCATTCAGATCCTCCAGTGAAGGAGGGGGATGTGGCGGGTGCTTTGCAGGCCAACCCCCTCACCCTCCAACGTGCCCCCTCTTCCTCTAAGTCACTGGGCTCTAACCACCCTGGGCCTCCTCCATCCTGATCTAATGTCTTCAGGGCCACTTTCTCAGCCTGCAGTGCTCTTCCTCCAGCTGACTTCCCCTTCCTCTTCAGCTAGGAGTCTGGATTCACTTCCCCAGGGAAGCCTGAGGGCCCCTGATTGGGCTCCGCCCATCACGCTCCCTCACAGCCTCATCACAGCTGCAACAGAAATATCTGCTGTTGCAATTCCACACTGAACTCTGGCCCCCTAGGAACTGCCCATGGGCAGGAATTCCTTACTTGATGTGGTATCCCTCCCCACTCAACACAGTGTCCGCCTGGCCCCCAGACAGGACCCCAGGCCTGCCCATTCAGTGCGTGGATGATTTATGCTGAAAAACTCACTGGGGGCTCAGGGACAAAGCAGAACGTGAACTACGAATACAGCTTGTAATCCAACAGAACCCTCGGGTATGGTCTGGCACCCTCCGGGGTCACCAACACCCTTTCAGGAGGGTCTATGAGGTCACAACTGTTTCCATAATAATACCTAGACCTTATTTGCCTTTTTCACTCTCATCCTCTCTCAACTGTACACTGGGGTTTCCATCTGATGTGTGAAGACATCTTCACTTGACGACTGAGGGGATGTGTGCCTGTGCGTTCTCAGTTTTAATTTCTAATACAGTCTGTCCATATCCAAAGATACAACCCACATAAACATAAGATCACTGGGGTCCTCAATAATTCTGAAAAGTGTAAGAGTCCTGAGAACAAAACGTGTGAGACTTGCTCACTGTTCCAATCAACCCACTCGCCCCTCCACCCCCCCACCCCCACCCCCAGGAAGATGCTCTTTCAAAGGCAAATTGGCCTCAGAGAGCTATCGGACGAGACTGGGTGTCCCAGGGACAGAGGCAGCACCCTAGACAGGCTCATCACGCAGCTCAGGCAGGATGCCACCACCCCACCCTGAGACCCACCCAGCAGATCCAGAACCCTCCCTCCCAGATCTCCTGCCACGTCCCACCCAAGCTCCCCACCCCCACCCCGCAGAGCTGAACACTGGGGGGGACATTCCCACTGACAACCCACCGCCCCCATTCCTGGCGACGGCCCTTGGCCACCATCACAGCATACTCCCTGCGGTTCCCACCCACGCCCTGTGGTTTCATGGGTGCAGGCCCCAACAGCAACCGCCCCTCTGCTTGCAATGCCCCAGTCTATCTATCAGATACCCACTTCTCCTTGCAGGCTGCACCTGCCCCTGCAGCCCCTCCTGAGTCTCCCAGGGAGGCCTGACCCCATCCCACCTCCCCATCCCATTCACCACCTCTGGGTCTCCTTCGCACTCATTTGCTTCCCTGCCTGGGTTTGGCAGGAAGAGACAAGCTCCTGGAGGGCGGAAGCTGTCCTTGACTCCTCTCCAGAGCTCCCCCAAGGCCCTTCCTGGGACAGCCATGAGCTCAACAAGTGTTTACTCAATGTGTGAAAGAATGAGTGAGTGAGTGAGTGACATACTTTCTAAAATGACAGTTTATCTGACATTTAGCAACTTTATAAACAGATGTCTTCCCCTACAGGGATGGCCTGGGACCGCTTTCTTGGATTGCAGAAGCCTCTCTCCAGCTCTTATCTGCAGAATGAGGAATCCCTCTCTGTCTAAATGATTCTGAGATGCAGCCTCCCCCGGGGCTGACGCCTACCCATTTCTTTGGATTCTTTGATTCCATTTCTTAGAGTGACATTGTCCCCCCTTGTCCCTAAATCTGAGACCCTCCCAGCTGCCTCTTCCCTGACCAAGGTGATGGTAACAGGACAGCTGGCACCTCCCTTGCCAGATTTCACCCCTTCTTCCCTCCTGGACCCAGCAGTTTGGGAGGAGGTCGGTGAGGATAGATTTTGGAGCTGGGGTGGAGTGGCGTGGGGGCAGGAGGAAATGTGCAAATACTTGCTGAGAGGATGCAATCAATAGGTGACAACTGTAATTCTCAGCACAATAATTATACCACGTTTCCAGGGCTGTGCAGAGTCACCCTACTAATCTCAGAAAAGTACATTTACCACGTCAGAAACACAGGTGCAAGCCCAGCTCTGCACTTCAGCCTTCCCCTGCATTGATCTTGAAAATGATATCCGGATACAAGATGCCTGATTGTGCAAACGTGCATCTTTTGCTTCTGTGGTTTTGCTCGGCAATTTATTATCCATTTCTGCCTACCTTACCCAGATCCATTTTTATCCTCTGAAAGTGGCAAAGGAAAACCATGTATTTATTTACTCACATCACTGGTACTTATTTCATGCCAAGTTCTGGGTACGATGCCAGTGACACAAAGATGCAACTGTTTGCTGGTGGAGTGTCTGAGCACTAGCCTTTGTGGCAACCAACAGCTCCATATTCTGGGGAAAGGCACTAGTTCAAATGTAAACCTTAAGTCAATCACAAAATGGGAGAAAAATACTTGCAAAGTATATATCTGATAAGGGTCTAGAAACCAGAAAATATAAAGAACTCTGACAACTCAACAATAAAAAGATCGATAACTCAATTTAAAAATAGGCAAAGGCTTTGAACAGACATTTCTCTAAAGAATATATTCAAATGACCAATAGGCACATGAAATTTTGCTCAACACCACCAGGGAAATGCAAATCAAAACCACTTCACATCCACTAGCATGGCTACAGTCAAAAAGACAATAAGAAGCATTGCCAAGGTTGTCAGGAAATTGGAACCCTCATAGTTACGGATGGAAATGTAAAATGGTGCAGTGCCTTTGGAATACAGTGTGGCAGTTCCTCCAAATGTTATACACAGTTACCATGTGACCCAGCAGTTCCTCTCCTCAGTATTTACCCATGAGAAACGAAAATGTATGTCCACACAGAAATTATACATAAATGTTCAGAGCAGCATGATAGCAGCCAAAAACTAGCAACAATTCAAATATCCACTAACTGATGAATGAAGAGAAAAAAATCTGTTCTATCCATAGGAAGAAATATCACTCAGCTATAAAAAGGAATGAAGTTCTGACATATTTACAATGTGGATGAACCTTGAAAACATTACACTAAGTGAAAGCAGCCGGACACAAAAGGCCATGTGTTACATGATTCCATTTGTCTGAAATGTCCAGGACAGGCAGATCCACAGAGACAGAAAGTGGATGCGTGGTTGCCAGAGGCTGGGGGGAAGGGAGCATGGGAGGTGATAACTAATGGGCTTTCTTTTGAGGATGACAGAAACATTCTAGAATTAGATAACAGCGATGGTTGCACAGCCTTGTGAATATCCACAGGATTCCACATTTTAAAAGGGTAAATTTTACAGCATGTGAATTACTTCTCAATAAAATGATGTATATTTAAGGACGTGAATAAGTGAGGTTAGGTAAATTCCTCAAAGACACACCACCCCCAGGGAACTGCGGGAACCGGCCTTAGCATGAGAATACACACAATAACTTAAGCTCCTCTGTCAAATGGAGTGAAAGCCAAAGAAATATTTGTTTTTCTTTCTTACTCAGATTGGATATTAGCTACCTGTTGTGACAGTCACAAAGGGTGGCTCCCTGGCCTTATTGCCCAAGACACCTTTGTCATCAAGTTACTAACAGCAGAATTGGCATTCCACACACTATAAAATCCAGCACTGCCAAAAACGTACCACAGCACGCTCACCTGCCCTCACCCCCCAAAGCAGGGGCACTGCTTGGGACGTACAGAAACTAATGAAACTGGCCAAAATCGAAATTAGTTCTCAAGAGAGAAACAGGGGGAAGATGTATGTATTGCACGGGAAACGGAAGAGAAACTAGGTAACGTACCAGGGATCCAGGAGACTAGTCAGACTGGACCAGAAGATGGAGCCCACAGCACAAAGCCAGGGAAGCAGATGCCCGTGTGCGTCCTGTCTGCTCCGCACGCGATGTCCCCTTGCAACAGCTCACGTGCCCTCCCCTATGACCCCATCCCAGAGTCGGGGATCAGAGGACCCCCTTCATTAAAGCCCAGGATCAAGGACCAGTGGCAGGGCTGGACTCTCCCCTGCCTGCCAGACCACGTGGAGCACCTCTGACTCTTTTCACCCACTGGGCCGGGCCCCACCACCATCCCTAGGCTGATTCCTGCTTCCCCAGCCCCTAGCAATCCCTCCACTAACACCCTAACCTCCGGCCACAGAAGGGGCTCCACTCTACCCAAGCACGCAGCCCCTGCACCTGCAGGCATCCCTGTCTGTGGTCCAGCTACTTCCCGTGCCTGTTATAACCTTCTTCCTCGATGGCATCTTCAATTTCCAGCCCTCCTAAAAGCCCCCTGATCAGAACTAGTTTTCCCTTCTCTCCATTTCTGAGCGTGGCGTCTCTCCCTCTCCATCCCAGGGTACCTTCTGTAACAATGACAGCCACCAACAGGCTGATGGAGTTTCCCAGCTCCCATGCACTGTATGGGTGCTTCTCCTAGAGTTACTCTTTTAATCCTCACAATAACCCTCTGAGATGGGTACTCCTCTTATCTCTGCTTACAGGGGAGGAAACCGGTACAAGGTCACAGGCAGGAAATGGCAGAGCCGGGGGGAACCTAGGCAGTGTGATCCTGTTGTCCACATGCTTCTCCAATGAGCCACCCTCCTTCTGAGCTTATCTGTGGGTGCATCAGAGTTAGCTGTGTTCAGAAGCATCCATCTCCCCAGCCGTGTTTGATATTTGCAATATCCCTTTCTCCAACAGCAACCCCCCTCCACACCCAGACACAGCATGCAGAGGGTAAGCACTCAGTGATGTATGACCAGAACACTGTACAGAGGTTTAAAGACCGTGGTGACATCTGCCAGAGGGCAGTGAAGGTTACACCAGGGGCAAAAACAGCGGGAATGATTCCCACAGAGGATGATGGAAGCAAGAAGCCAAAAAGGCTTTTCCAAAGAATTGATTCATTTAGGGACAGCCCATCTCCTTGGTTATTATTAAAGGAAACGAGGAGGTGGGGTGCTCCTCAGTCTCTGAGACCCTTGACACGGAGACTGAGCACAGGCCACCCAGAATCACTTAGGGGGCGTTAGTTGAGATACAGGACCCCCATACATCTGACCTTGACCTTCAACCTTACACATGTCCTGACTGACTCTGCATCTCCTTCCTCACGCCTCTCCTACTCCTTAGAGTGCCGCCTGCTGTCAAGGAAGACCCAGCCCTCGTGTCCACGAGCACTGGGTATCAATATAGACCAACCAGGACATTCCTGCTATAATTCCCCATGCTGTTTTGAAAACTTTTCAAGCTTGGGGACAAACTCCCTGTCTCATCAGCAACAACACAAAATATAAGGATGCACGTTCCCTACAAAGATGTGTCTACCTTAGACCCTTCCCAGTAAGCACTCAGGAGAATACTGGGGCTGGGAAGGGGAACCTCCTCCCCAACCCTACCCCATTCCGTCCCAACCGGTGACCCCTGCTTCCCATCCCATGGGGTGGTGTGCACGTGGCACTTCTGCAGGGTCCTGAGTTTATCTGCAGGAACACCGTGTGAGGCTGGCATCACACCTCTTCCTCTCAACTTGGCTACAGTTCACACTCTCAAAACCCTGCACATTGACAACATTCTTGGGAGCAAGACGCAGGGTCACGTTTGGGCCCACAGCAGAGGGCTGGCCGTGACTTTCCCACGCCAAGCAGGAGCGGAACAAGCTTCTCAGAGGAGGGCACTGATTAGCAGGGTGACACGGGAGCAACAGGCAGGTATCATAGGAGGCCAGGGCCTCCTACCCACTTGCTGGCCCAAGCTTGATGGAGGGTGTGGAAAGCAGGGCTAGGAAGGCAGACGTCAATGTCTATTTCATCTCCACCTGGCAGTAGATCTGCCATCTGAGTTCTGCGTCTGCTCCCACGGTGCTGCTGGAACAGCAAACTGGAAGGATAAACAACACTCACGTGGAACTGGAAAGCCGCTGACAGCTGGGCTGAACCCCTTCCTGTTACCTGTGCAGGGGGCAGATAGGAGTAGCCCCTAGGACAGCACTCTACAGTGTATAGATCCAAGGGTCCCGAAGTCACCTGCTTATAGGGCCAGGCACTGGGTACACATGAGGAAAGCAGGTTGGGTGGGCACTGGGCAGTCAATTCTTGGTTCAGCCATCATTGCCCCAAGAGAAGCCCAAATCCAGAGTTAATGTCAGGAACTAACTCATATTTTTAATGAACATTGAAGTGAATTAAACAACCAACCAACAGAATTACTAAAGGCTGAAGGAGCTCTGCTGGCCTCTAGTGCAGAGGATAAGAAGTCCTTTATACAGAGTCTGTTTCCTGCACAGGACAACCAGCCTCCTAGCATCACAGTCTCAAGGCCCATGAGTGTTCGAGAGGTCCCCACAGGGCCACCACGAACAGTGGAGCACAAAAGAAAAGGAAGAAGAGATGTAGGGGATCCAGGCAACATGGCCCCCCATGGGCGAGAGGCTGAAAGATGCTAACCTGGCCAGCAGCAACCAGACCGAGGCCACAGAAACACATTCAGGAGAGAACAGGCCTGAGAACCCTCAAGAGTTCACAGAAAGGCCTGCATACAAACTGGATTTGCAGGTTAAAGACAAACCGCTCCTACTCAGGGCAAGCAGCACTTTCTGCCACAGCGCATTCTGAAACAGCCAGGCTTGGAAAGAAGGGGTCTTATCCTTGGATGTGCACCAGAAGGAAGGCCCCGGGAGGGCCAAGCGTGGCTATTTCTAAGAGCCAAGCTTCCTGTGCCCTGTCATTCCGCCCTCCACAGCCACACCTGAGGTCCAAAATGGTAATGCACAGAACCAAAGGCCAACATGCGCAGCACCTACCCTGCCATCACATCCTGTGGTCGCCCCATCACTCAAGGGCTCAACAGCCAGCTTCCTTTGTGCTGCTATACTGGGGTACAGCGCTGGGGACTGAGCGTGCTCCATGGACACCCACTGGCAGATCCCGCCTTGAAGTCACCAGTCATCCCCTGCCTCTGCCACTCCACGGTGGGCTGGCAAGTTTCCAATGACTGCTGAATGTCCCTCAAAGGATGCTTACCCATCCTCCCTTGGCGGGGGGGGGGGAGGGGCGGAATTTTGATGACTCAGGTCATTTGTCTTTCTCTCCTCGGTCTTTAAGCATTAAAACTAAACTGGGAAAAATGGGTCCTGGTTGCACTCTCCCTTTTTAATGTAAAAAAAAAACTATATTAGAGACATCTGGGAGGGAAATAGTATAATTCTTTTAAGTCCTTTTCCTTAAGTGCACTGTATACCCAACCTACACTGCAGTTTTGGAGTCTGTTTTTCACTTGGTCCACTACCACATGCGTTCAAATGTAACAGAATAGTCTTCCAATCATGATCTTTAATAGTCGCAGAATATTCCATCATTTGCAAATATCATAACTGACGGGACCATTCCCTCTGTGAGGGTCTTCTGATGATATCTCGGTTCTTTTCATTTTTTTTAATTGAAGTACAGCTGATTTATAATGTTGCATTAATTTCTGCTGTACAGCAAAGTGGTTCAATATGTCAGTTATTGACAGTGCTGCTGAATTTGTACCTTTGCTTTTTCATCTCAGGCCCATTTGAAAGGTTCTTCTGCAGCAAAGGGGCTTGGGAGTCCACGTAGTGTATCCTCTTTTTCTGTCCATGTAAATGCAGGCCACTCACTATCTTTTCATTTTTTTAAAAAAAAATTGCTAATATGACTTTTCTCTTTAATAGGTCTACCAGGACAAGGACACATTTCCTAAGTTATTATTTTAATATAATGAGGGAAAATAATTATATTTTAATATAATGAGAGATATATATCTGAATCAACTTGCTGTCCACCTGAAATTAACACAACATTGTAAATCAACTAGACTTCAATTAAACAAAACAAAAAACCTCTGCCAGCTCCATCTGAGTCTACTTCACTGCCTCCACTGTAATCCAGGCTGCGATGATCTTTTACCCCAAATGCTACAACAGTCTCCTAATTATTACCCATCACCCATTCACTCAGCAGCAAAACAGCAGCAGATCAAATCACTCCTATCAAAACCCTGAAGATGGATTCCTATTACATTGAGAAAAACACTCTAACCCCTCTGCAGGACCATCTCTCAACTTCAGCTCTCCATCTCCCTCCCCCTCACTCTGCCACATGGGTTTTATTTTGGTTCCCCCTACACAGTAATGTCTCTCTTATGCCTCAGGGCCTTTGCACACACTCTTCCCTCTGCCTGCAGTGCCAGTGCTACCCTTCCATAGCGTTCATTACAGCTTGTAGTTACTGTTTGCCTACTTACTAATGCATTCATTCATTGTGGCTCTTCCCTACTAGAATGTCAACTCCATGAGGCCAGGGTCCTATCTCTTTTGTTCCCAGCATCCAGCCTAATGCCAGCCACACAGAAAATACTAAATATTGCTGAGTGAATAAAGAAAGTACAGAGTCTACAGCAGACCGTAAATTCTCCAGACAATTCAATCAGGGCCTGGGCACTTGCTCTAATTGAAGAATGATAAAAATATGAATGTAAGAAGCAGATTTTAAAATGTGAATGATTAAAACGTGAATACAGAAAGTTTTGGGCAAGTGTGATATTTCTTTGCACATGCGTGAGTGTGAGTGTGTGTGTGCTCCTGCCTTGCCTCAGCATGGCCATCATCAGTGCTGCTTGGCAGGGCAGCCCTCCATCTCCCACATTCCTACACAAGCAACCTGAGTGTTCAGATCTCAAGGTGGGTGGGCTTCCCCCCACATGGCACCTCGTGGGTGAAGAGGGAACCATCACTGAATCCCCCACATCAGAGATCCAAACCCTCCAGGACTTCACTGTGTCCTATCTGCTTGCCAAGGGCTGAGCAGAGTGACAAGGCTCCAAAGGGGCCTGGTAGTGAGACAGGCTGGGACCTAAAACCTGGGACCTGGGACCCTCTGCTGCAGTGCTTGCACCTGGACAAACGTCTCCTGGAGCAACAAAATACAAAGAAACTATAAGGGACTAAAAATAACTGCATGCATGCACAGCTGGGGCAAATCATGGACAATAAGATACAAAGAGACCAAAAACCCAGCTGCCACTTTTAAGAGCCGGGAGCAAAAGCAGGGTCCTGCGCATGCCCCCTGCACTCAACACCACCGAATGTGTGCACAAACCCCCTAAGCCACCCCCGCGGCTCAACCCCTGGACACACCCCACCCTCACCCCATATAAGGAACCAGTTCGCCGCACCTTGGGGAGCAAGATAGCAAGGGAACTTGTTTGTTCTCCCTCCCCCTCTGCTGCAGCAGGGGCCCCAATAAAGCCTTGCCTGAATTTCTTATCTGGCCTCTGATCAATTTCTATGGATTAAGGAAGGCCAAGAGTAGGACCCGTGACAGGTCATCTCCCAGGTGAGCACAGAAGTCAAAGCCGCTCTGAGCCCAGCCTGGCAGCTGCTGGCTGCTTCACTAAGCTGGTACCAAGAGGAGGGCCTGCCACCAGCTGGGAGGGGTCAGCGAGCACAGTACGTCATCTCTTTGGTGGACAGGACGCAGAGCCTCCTGGATAACATTGCTCTGCCCTGCTGGCCTTGTCCTTCTTGCCCCTCAGCCCAGAAATGTGGAGCTGCTGAAACCCTGAGGGGCTCACGCTCTAGTGGAAGGGCCCTGGAGACCTAAGCCAGCTTTAGAGTCTAAAGAGGGGCCTTGCGCAAGGATACAGAAATCATAAAAATAATAGCAATGCTTATGTAGGGTTTCCTACATGCCAGCGGCTCTTCTAAGCCCCTCAGACATATCAACCACCCTAAAGCAGGCATTTCACAGATGAGGGGAACTGAGGCACAGTGAGGCTGTGCAATGTCCCCAAGGCCACGCTGCAGATAAGTGGGTGGTCAGGGAGGATGTGCAGGTAGCAAAGAGTTAGACTCATAGGTTGAAGAGCAGCCAATCAATGACGATTTACAAAGGTGAGGGCAGGGCTAAGGGCCCACCAAGGGACGCTCCCACCCAGGACTAGCAATAGTGGGAGACAGTCACCAATCCTTAGGCCTAAAGAGGCAAGAGGAGAGAGCCATGTCATTGGCGCCCAGCAAGAGCTGGCCTGGGAGGAGGAAGGCAGCTACGCTGGAGTGGGGGTGGGGACAGGACAACACAACCCCAGTCATCCTTCTCTCACTCCAGGCTCTGATGTCCTGCTAAAGCCTCCTAGGGGGTCTCCATCCCATCATTAATAAAACAGGGAAATCATTCAGCTGCTATAGAAAACAGTATGGCAGAAAAAAAGTACATGTCGAATTACCAGATGACCTAGCAATCCCACTTCTGAGAGTGTATCCAAAGGAATTGAAAGCACTCAGAGATATTTGCACACCCATGTTTTTAGCAGCATTACTCACAATAGCCAAGAGGTGGAAGCAACCCAAATGGCCATCCATCGATGGATGGGTGGATGAGCAAAAATGTCATATATACATACAGTGCAATATTCTTCAGCCATAAAAGAAAGCAACTCTGATACATGCTGTAACATGGGTAAATCTAAGGACATTATGCTAAGTGAAATAAGTCACAAAAGGACAAATACCATATGATCCCCCCTATATGAGGTACCTAGAGTGGTCAAACGCACAGAGACGACAGAAAGTAGAAGGGTGGATGCCAGGGGCTGGGGAATGGTTTAATGGGTACCTATGGATCAAGATGAAAATGTTCTGGAGACCAATTTCACAACAGCATGATAATATTGAACTGTATACTTAAAGATGGTTAAGATGGTGACTTTGATGTGTATTTTACAAAATTTTTCTTAAAAAAAAACAAAACAACAACAATAGAAACCAAAAAAGGCAGGGAAATTAGACTAGACCCAAGGTTTTCGGTGTGTTCTATGGAGTCCTGGGATTGCAGGGACAGAAGGTCCATGGAGATGCTGTCAAGAGAGAGAGGGAGGCAGCGGGAAGGCCCTGTGCCCCATGTCCCTCAGGCAAGGCAGCGCTGCTCTGTCTGTCTGAGGTGGGGGGCTCTGCTTAAGATTTCCAACAGGCAAAGAGTTCTGTCAAATTAAAATCTGCAAACCAGTGAGCCTAGTATTTTTAAATCTAAGAGGGAGGGCTGCCAACACACAACTCTAGGGCACTTAGTTCAAACTGTAGTCTGTAGTGGCACCCCCTGCAGGTGTGCAGTGGGGGAGCTGCAAAGAGTCATGTTTTACCTGCACAGCTTTAGGAAAATACAGAAAATAAATTCTCAACAAAGAACATACATGCTTTCACATCAGATCTGTGCAATAACATCTAATTGAGAATTGGAGGCTCATAAGTGTCTAGTACGGATCAGCTACTGCTGAGTCCAGCAGTTCCTGCATGTTTGGATTTTATGGGCCAATCGAATGTAAAATACTGAGAAGGTACATGACAAAGGTATGCCATCTTTTTATTCCTACAAGTACAACTTTAAAAAGAAAAGCTACAGTGAACGAGAATGATCTATGTTTAAACAGCAAAACAGGAGGTAAGGCATCTCAGAATAAAGGACTTCAAGTGGAATAAATTAAGCTTATCACAAATACTCCACACCGTATGTGTTTCTCATTTTCGTCCTGGTTGGGTGAGACCTACATCAAAGGCAGGCAGTCCCCAGGCAACCAGCATTTGGGTCCCTTAGTGCAGACCCCTGCTTGCAAACCGAGAGCTGTCCCTCTAACATCAGCCACTGGCCCTCCCTCGAGGACTGCAGGCTCCTGGAAACCAGATAGCATTTCTGGAGTGCCTACAGTATACAAGGCAGCATGGGAGGCTTAGCCCAAGGCCAAAGGTCAAGGGGGGGTTGGGCACTCTGAGACGTGGTCACACATACACAGAGACAAGCTCAATGGAGGTTAGCGACTGGAAGAAGACATTTTAGCCTTAAAAAAGGAGAGAAAAGTTTTTAAAGGGAAAAAGTGAGAAACAAATACCTCCAGTGGGAAAAAGTACAAACCCATTGGAAATAAGAAGGTTCAACCTCTGCAAGAGGAGGGAAAAAAAAGATCTTTGATGCAGTTAAACATCCCACCCTGAACCACACTACATCCACATCGTTCTCCTTTTACAGAGGAGGAAAGAAGGCTCAGGGAAGCTAAGTAACTTGGCCAAGGTCACTCAAACTTAGTAAATCTCAGAGTTGAGTACCAACCGTTCCCAAGGCCAGAAGGAGGCACCGCCCCCTCCCCCACACATACAGGGTGATCCTGCCACCGCCTGATGAAAATCCGCTGGGTAGCGGCTGACACCACTGCCTCCCAGGGACTCTCAGGGCCTAGGGCTCAGTCCTAACTAGTTTCTCACTCACTTATTCAATGTCCTACCCCACCCCACCCCCACCCTCATCCTACACACACACCCAGAGCAAGCTCTCAGTCCCTTCCCAAGAGAACAGTACAACCTTCTCACCAGGCCAGTGGAACACGCCTGCTTTCTCCCTGCCCTGGAGCAGTTTCGCCCACAATCACGCAGGGAAGGGGGGGCCTGCAGAATTAATTCCGCATTGTAGCTGCCTAACGACCTTTAATTGCATGGCTGGAGGCTTGCACATGAATGCGGGCAAAACTGGCCATCAATTGCAAAGGGTGATTTCCTCCCACCATCCACCTCTGCCTCCCTTTCAATAAATCACTCTCCTAAATTGGCAGGGTGGCAAAGCCAAAGGCCAGAGGTCAAGGGGGCCCTCCCCTGGCTGGACCTCTCATTAACATTGAGCAGGCCCGCCCAGATGTTCTCAAGCTGCCAGGGGGTGCCTGGGGCAGTCGGAGAGTGGCAAAAACAATTCTGAGAGGCAGCGGTCAGGATGTAGGATATTTACCCAGGTCACCCCATAGCACATGAGATTTACTCAGTACAAAACACTCCCTGGTGTGGGGGCGTCTGGGCACAAGAGGCTCTCCGGGTTGCCAAAGGAGCCCCTGAGCTGTGATTAACACCTGCAGGTGCACCGATGCAAACGTGAACGTAGGGCAGGCTACAAGAGCAAGTGAGTGTGTGTCCAGGTGTTTGCAGCGGGCAAGGGGTACAAGAGTGATGCTCTTGAATGACCCTGTTGCAATTCCCTGGACCACGAAAAGTGCAATCAGTTCCTGAGGGCTGGAACATGGGCCCCAGGGCCAGGCTACTGAGGCTCAAGGCCCGATTCTGCTACTCTCCAGCTGTGTGACTCTGAGCAAGTGACTTGACTTCTCTGTGCTTAGACCAGCGCCTGGCCTCAGTCACTGCTGACTGTGAGTAACACACCAGCAGCAGGGTGGCAAGGTTCTGGGCAGCACCCTGTGGGATGTGGGGGCTGCTGATGGTTTTACAGCAGGGGAGAGGTCCTGGGGCAGTGGTGTACAGGACAGATGGAGGAAGCAGGAAGGATCCCAAGGCGGGAGGGAGTATGAGGTCTGGGCTAGAATGCTGAGTGGGGGGAGAAGGAGCAGCAGCCTGGCACATCATCTAGTTCTGCCCGCTCACATGCATGCAGGTCCCACAAAAGGCTCATCAGGAGGCGTGGAGCTGGCAGGAGGGCAACAGACAGCGGCGGCCAGCACCCACCGCCTTCCCCAGGCCTGGCTGGAGCCAGAGAACAAGGCGGGAACAGGAAGGCTGGCCCTCTGCAGAGCTGTGGGAAACGACACAGCCTGCAAAGCTGGGAGGTGGAGAGTCCTGCTGCAGGGACAGACAGACACACACACACACACACACAGACACAGACACACACACACACAGACACACACAGACACACACAGACACACATGCCTCAGCGATGCCCAAGGCACTTCTGGGAGGGGGGCAAGGTTTCGCCTAGAAGAGGAGCAGATCCGAGCCTAAGTTTAGAAAACCTCCAAACCTACCCAACTGGTCCAGACAAGGCTAAGAGCTACTGGCGACCTAACAACACTTTCTTTCTCCAGTAACCCTCTTGGCTACGCCTCAGTGGCTCCTAATTGTAAAACTGCTAACTGTAAAATGCAGTCCCCGACCAAATCTAGAACTGCCAACCTCTAAGCTGTGGGTTACATTCTGGGGTCTGTGGACCTGGGTGCAAATCCCGGCACCACCACCTACTAGCTGGATGCTCGTGGGCAGGTTAATCTCTCTGGGCCTCAACTTCCTTACCTGTAAAATGGGAACAATAATCCTACTTCTTAGGGTTGTCTTAAGGGTTACATCAGTAAATATAGGTCAAACGTCTAGAGCAGCGTGGCACATAGAAAGAGCTATTGTAATCGTAAAAGAAACCATCTTGTAACTATGCCACAAATGCCTAGATACGGAAAAGCCATGTTTTGCTTTTTCTATTTAAGCTGCAGTGTTGCACATGAGCTGGCCCATCCCACACAACAGCTGCTAGATTAATCTTCCTCAAATGCCGTTTCACCCCACCCCTTTTGAACTAAATGGGCTACCCAGTGACTACTGGGAAAGTTGGCTGGGAAGAGGACAGGAGGAAAGGAAGGTGATTGAGGCCCTTCTCTATTCCTGGCCGTGTTCTAGCATTTTATAGACAATATTTCATTTAAAGATCACAAGAAATCCCATAACACAGAGATTATTCTCTCCATTTTAATGAGAAATAAACTGAAGCTCAGAAAGCTGCCGCAGCTTGCGCAGGGTCAGTGGCAACGCCGGCATCTGAATTCAACACCAAAGCCTATTTTTCTTTTAATAATAATAAAGATACTAGGAAGCAGGAGAAGGATAATTATGATGACAGCTAATCTGCATTGAGTGCCCACTCTGAGCCAGATGACACTAAGAATGCCTCACAAGCATTAACTCACACATCCTCAGAACCGGCAGACGAGGCAGGTTCTATTACTACTCCCGCTCCCATTTTACAGATGTGAAAACTGAGGTCAAGTAACTTACCCAAAATTGCATACCTTGGAGGCGATGGAATTGTTCTAATAAGTTATTCACTGCCTGAAGTTAAAACTTTGCACAACCTGTTCTTCTTGCAGGCCCCCTTCCCTTCTTCCCTTCCCCCGACTTACCAGCCTCCCTCCTCTTCTTAATAATGCAGCTCGAAACCCCTTCCACTAGGCTGCCTCCCCGGACACCCTACTTGCTACAAGGGCAGGGAACAGTCAGAGCTTCTAGCGCTGGCCCTTGCTCCCCAAAGGGCCCGGCACCTAGAGAGTGCATTCCTCGTGCTCCCAGGAAAGGCGGAGATGACAGCAGAACACAGGCCTTACTAATGTCATCTCTAATGAGCCCTCAAGAGCTCATAAGCACATCTTCATGAAAGTGGGTGGTTTCCTTTTACATCATCAGCTGGTTCTTTCGCTACAAAATGCAGCTCATACCCTTCTCATGGAGATGAAACCCCAAGGAAAGGGAGACACAGGTGCCCTGACTCTCCAGCCCCTTCCAGGACTGACTTTCCTTCTTTGCAGATTCTGGGATCAGAGCTGGGACAATATTAATTACCTATACTCAGCAAATGAATGAAGGGCCTTTGGTGTCCCATAATCACAGTGACCTTATTTTAGGGACACAAATTGGGACACAGGGTGCCTATGAGGGAAACAGAATGGAATATGAGAAAGTGAGAACATCTTGGGGCCTGCAGCAAAAGGGAGAAATGCGGCCTCTGTGACCATTGGCAGGAGGTGTGGGGCTGAAAGGCACTTAGCGGCCCTCAGCCACCTCTCAGGGCAGCCCTAGCCTTCACCTTGGAGAAACTCCCTCCTCCTCAACTCTATCTGCAAGGGCTCCATTATTCCAGCAGTCATTGAAATAGCCTGTACAGTCCCATATCAGCACTACATACATTCTTCTCTACTTGTAGAACAGGGCATAGAAAGGGAATTTGTATCAGAAAAAAAGTTCCAGAATTAAACAGTCTTTATAATGTCATCAACAGTCTTTACAATGTCATCAACCCTCCAGACCAGAGCTGTCCAAAAGAATTTGGGGCAATAACAGAAACGTTCAGTAACCTACACTTTCCAAAATGGGAGCCAAGAGCCACGTGTGGCTCTTGAGTCTTGAAATTCAGCCAATGCAACTGAACAATTGCATTGTCAATTTTAGTTGGCTTGAAATCACTTAAATAGCCACGTGTGGCTAGTGGGTGCCACACCGGACAGTGTAGCTGCAGGCCATATTTAGAAAAAAACCTACCACAGCTTAAACCTACAAGCCACGTAAAAACTGGGGGATCGGGCTTGTGCTGACGTTCCCTCCTCCACTTAATAAGGCATCGAGCACTTACTACTTGCTACAAATGGCACATTTTCATGTCACTTCCCACAATCATCACGATGTCGCTAATAACAGAAATGGTATTATTATTGGTTCCCATTGGACCTAGGAGGAAACTGAGTCACAGAACTAGGAAGAGATAAGAAGCCAAAAGCAAACGCCGGCAGTGCAATCACTAACCCACTTGCATTCCTGGTCGGTGGTTTGCTGAGTGACCGGGGTTTATTCTCTTCATTCAGACCAGTGAAAATTTTCATAATTAGCTTTCTATTTCCTCCTACGTTCCCAAGGCTAATTGTGGTGGGATGTCCCTGAAACAGTTTGAAGGTCCTGAAAGATGCCACAGAGGCTGGTTAAATGACAGATCCTTCCAACAAGAAGCATAAAAGCTCCTAACAGAGAGGCTACCTATAGGCGCTGACCACTGTTCAGTAACATGCCCTGTGCACAGTCACGTGAAACACTGCCTTGGCATCACCCAGAAGGGAGGGATAAGCCCTCTTGCTCTCCCCCACACCAGCAACCCCCCAAAATCGCCCTTCCTTCAGCCCCCAGAGTCAACTGCCTTTCATTAAAATTCACGAGAGAAGAGGCTAGGCTTGCCCACATCTCGCATATCAGATTCAATAATCAGGCTGGTTGAACAGCATCCATCCTCGTAGCTAAGAGAGGGGGGCTGATGTGAAGGCAAGACTGGCCTTCACCCTCATTGGCCTCACCTTCCCTCCACCCCGCCCCAGGACCTGTTATGTTCGATCTCCAGGACTCTGACTCCAGGCTCCCAGTTTCCCACAATGGATCAGAGTTGATACCACATTGACAAAAAGTCCACGATGTTGCCTTTTCCTCCCCTAACTTACAAGGCCACTTCTTTCCCTCAAACGTACAAGGCTTGGACCCTTAATGTTCCTTATTTAATATAAGCAACCCAATCAGGAAATTCACTGAGGATGCCAACCTGCTGGAGAGGGCTGACTCCCAACAGTGCTCTCATTCAAAGTTCAATATGTTACTATGAAAAGGTGAAGTTGTAATCAGGGTCTTAGGCAGAGCAGTAATTTACAGAATTATAAAAATCATGGGCAAGGAAAACTGGGCTCAACATTGAAAAGAAGTTCAACCAGGAAAAAGAAAAGGAAATAAAAAAGAAACCTATTATGTAGGAATGAAGGTGATCAATGCTTGTCAACCTCATCCCTCTGGCTGCTTTCAAAATGTTACAGTTACAAATAAAAAAGAAATGCCATAGGTTTGCAATGTGCTGAGCGCTGATCATTTGTTCAGAGTGGCCTTCCAAAGGGAGCTCACTGGATTTTTGGTTTTTACACTAGTCAGAATCTGATAACCACAAAACCTGGAGTTACTATGTCAGGGAATATTGGCAAATGGCTTAAAAAAGCAGTAGTTTGTCAAAGAAATGGTACGGGGTGCCCACTTGACGCTTTATTCTAAAGCCAGTAAGATAGGTACAAAGATGTATTAGGAGAAGCAGCCACTGATGACTCTCTGAGCTCCTATACATCTTCCACTTGTGAGAAGGCAAGGCCATTTATTACTCAGCCATTTCTCAGTGAGCAACCTTGACAAAGGAGAGACCGTCTCCCCCTAAGACAAACAACAGGCTTGCTTACTGCTTGCTAGAAGAGCAGTAGATTACCCAAATGCGTGTTCCTTTCCTATAACACAACTCATCGCGGGAGCAGACATCCATCCATCCGGCCCTCCAAATCAACCCCCACCCCCCATGGTACTGACGGGGCAAAGGGAACAGTCACAATACACTGATTTTTGTGCCAGGAAGAATAAACCCTTTATCCCTGACCCAGGCATCTCATGTCTTCTGAGCATCCATGAAGTAACAACAGGCTAAGTTTTTAGCTTATAACAAGATAAAACCAAATTCTAGACTCAACAAGGAGCTCAAGGCAAGCCAGTGACCATTTGAAAAAGTAATAAATCTAGGGACAGAGCACACGGGCAGACTGTTAACTGCCCAGGGGTTATAGTGTCCTCACTCGTAAAAACCAAAAAAACAGACTCTGGCAACTCTAAAGCAAAATGTGGTATATGAGAGCAGACACCTGCGTTCAAATCCACCACCCAGCAGCTCTGAGACTTTGGGCAAGTTACCAAACTCACTTCCCTGTGCCTCAGTTTCTTCATCTGTAGAATGCGGACAATAATAGTACACACTCCAGAGGATGAGTATTATGAGAATTACTGAGCGAATTTATATTAAGCACTTAGTGCATTGCACAGAGTAAACGCCACACGAATATTTGCTATGGTTACCATCAGCTCTCAAAATTCAATGATGTGATGTCCCTATATAAAATTACCCTCATCCTTCATATAATGCAATGTTCCTTTATTTACAGCATATATTGTCAAGTCAGGTGGAGGAAAATGTATATAATAGTTACCCTTTATTCAAGAAAAAGGAGATATTAATATATGTGTATTTGGTTACATTTTTAATATAGAAAAATAAAACCCCAAAACAAATGTGAAAAAATGGCTACTTTGAAGGTGAGGGAAGGTATAGATAGAAGTGACTGGTTTACAAGCTAGAATTCTCAGAATATTTCTGTTTTGTAGATTTGACTTTGAAACCATGTCGTTTACATAATTATAAAAACATATTTTAAGAGGTAATCTATAAAAATCAAAAGCAACGTGGAATAAGTTTAATTGCTCATTGAACTGGAGTCCTAACCACAAAAAAGAAGCCATTTTCAATGATTTTTAAACGCAGTAACATAACTACATATCCCTAATAGGATATACCTTAAGGACAAAAAGAACTAGGAAAAAAACCTAAATCATTTTCGGTAATCATTCTTATATTATGATTTATAAGAAAAAATATATATATTCTTACATACAGGGTCATAAAGGTGAAATGGGTGTCTTGTTCATAACAAGTTCTCTCCATTACAATTGGGTTCATGCTAATGCAGGTGACTGCTGATCCCACCCCCGGGTGGAGCTGGTTGCCAGGAGAACCAACCGCTGATTTGTGATTAGAAGGTTGACTCATTCAGTCCCACAGCCGCCCCCCCTCCCGATTGCTGGGGAGGGGAGGGGGCTTGAGGCTGAGTCAGTGCCCCTGACAGTGATGTAGTCAATAATGACTATGTAACAAAGCCTCCATAAAAGCCCAGAAGGACAGCTTTTTGGTTCCTTTTGCAGAGAGCTCCTGTGTCGGGAACCACAATGCTTCCACGTGCCACCGTGCTGGGCCCCAAGCTCCTCTGTTTGGACCTCGTCCTGTGTATCTCTTCATCTGGTCGTTGATTTGTATCCTTTAATGTCCTTGTATAATAAATAGGTAATCTAGAGAATCAATGGGCTTTCCTGAGTTCTGTGAGCCATTCTAGCAAATTAATGGAATCCAAGGAGGGGGTCATAGGGACCTATGATTATACGCTTCAGTCAGAAGCACAAGGAACAACCTGGACTTGCAAACGACATCTGAAATGGAGGGAGGTCTTGCGGGACTGAGCTCTTCATCTGCAGAATCTGATTCTATCTCTGGGTAGACAGGGTCAGAATTGAGTTGATTTCTTAGACACCAGGACTGTTTGTTGGTGTGGGGAAACCTCTCACAGGTTGGAAGTGTATTCAGAAACTCAAAAAGTTTCTGCTTTCCTTATTCTAATACTATCTCAGGGTAATAAAATAGTTGAAATAACAAACTTTCTCTTAATAGAAGCAATATCTGAAGAAGGAATGCTAGAATTTGAATGCTACCACTATTAAGGCCATGATCAACAACGGCTGTCAACACCATAGAAAGAGAGGGCCAGACATCATATATCTTATAATGGAAGTACACATCACACCTAGAAGTGTTTGTTGTGGAGAAAAAAAAAAAAACAACCTAAATCGGATCCGTTCTCTACCTCTAACAACCAACTTACAAAAAATGCAAGTAGGAGACAGAAGAGCACGTTAAAAAGAACCACCCAGATTGTACAAAACTGCAGAAGAAATGATCCAGTTTCTTTATCTGGCAGGAAGAAGAAAAACCTATAAATTAAAAGATACTTAAGAGACAAGGCAATTAACTGCAAAACATAGAGCTTGGGGATCTGATTAAACATTTTTATCTGAGACAATCACAGAAATTTGATCACTGAGTAGAATTGCTGATATTAAGAAACTGTTCTTAATTCTTAAGATATGACAATGAAATTGTGATTACATTTTTAAACAGTTCTTATCTTTTAGAAACAAATACTAAATAGCTGGCCAAAAAATGATACATCTGAAAATTTCTGAAACAATACATCTGAAATAAGGAGTGGGGAGATTGGGTGGAGGTATATACAGATGAAATAAGAAAGGTCAGTTATTCTACAAAATCTAAGTTCTGGGGCCACAAATCTAAAAGAGGACTGACATCATAGCACCTAGGCTACCGAAACTGAAAAATAGAGAATGCCCCCCACCCCCAAGTTAGAATTTTTTAACATAAACAGTGAGAATGAAAGCTGAGCAGGAAAAACCAACAGCTGTCAACTACAAGTGCCATGGCAATTTCTGGCCCCCTGAACTTTATTTTCTTCACACTTTGTGACTTCAAATAAGCTACATAAACAATTTCTGGAGGTTTAAATTTTCTCTTCTAATCAGTATTCTCCCACACATTTTTATTTTCATAGAATGAACTATCTTTGATTATAAGTTTCTTGATTTCACATGCATCTTTATTGAGCTGAACACATGTGATACTTGTTCATTATAAATTATAAACCTCTTCTGTATTAAAAAAATAAAAAATAAAAAAATAAATTCTGGGGCCAGACACAATCAGTAGACATTATGTTCAAATCTTATCACTCTTACCAAGAAATATGACTTTGGACAAGGTACTTCATCCTGCTGAGCCTCAGCTTCCTACACTGTAAAATGTCACGATGAAGATAAAATGAGGAAACAAAACGCTGAGCTCCGGGCCCAGCATATGCTGTGCCCTCTCCCCACAGAGCTGCCCACCACCCACAGCTTTCTAAGTCCTCACCATTGCAGACAGAAAGCTGGGGCGCCGAATCTTCCATCCTGATGTGAAATTAGAACGTTTAATGCTCACGGATTATCTGCTTGATCGTCTCCAACAAGAGTGAAATGATTTCTTAAAAGAACACGCTTTGTCTTTGGTGTGATAAATAATCATCTCTGCTTTCTCCCTTCATCTACACACAACACACACAGCACGAGGTGGTTCCTCTCCGGCTGGCCTCCGTGATTCACAGGAAGTCAACACCACCTCCCCAGCCGTAAAAGCTCCCAGGTTCTGAAACCATTTCACCAGACATCCAGACAGCCAGTTCAGACACTACTTTCCTCTCTGAGCCTGGGTGAGAGGCTTTGCCGTGTGTTTTGCTTTCCTGGACAATGCACCACATCAGGGAACAGCATTTGACACCTATGAGACACGGAGTTTACACCAGTCCTTGCTCTGGGAACAGGCTGAACGCCATTTCTTTTCTCTAACAGCAGCCATGGCTGGGAAGATGGCCTGCCTTTCTGCAAGGCACTAAGTCACTACTTATGCTTTAAAATATTCCTGAGCACGTTTGGTCAATATTTCCCAACACCACATATACAAACGCAGGTGCAGGTTCCTATTAGCCTGTTTAGCTATTAGCAAGTTCCTATTAGGTGTTTCATTCTTCCCTATCTTTCAAGCTCTTGCTTTTCATGACAGCTCTGCTGATGGAGTTTGCTGGGAATACCTTCCTTGGAAAAATAACCCCCTTGGGGCTCAAATCTCCACATCGTCTCTCATTGGGTGGGTTACTCAACCTGTGTCCTGATTTCCTCCCATAAAATGCAGACAATGAAACCAACTCAGAAGACTGTTTTGGGAATCAAACTAGATAATATACTCAAGAGCTTCACCAGTTTCTGACAGACAGAGCATATAAACGTTTGCCAGTGTTATCATTACTCTTAGAGGTTGGTGCTGGGTCTAATTCCTCCATGGATACCCAGCACCTTGACTGACACATGGTAAGTTCTCAATCAATGTTTGTTAAATCAATGAATGAATGAATAAAATGTAGACAATTGAATTTAATGTCTCCAGTTGTGAAAAGGGGCTCAAATTATTTTAAGTATCTCAAAAATTATAGTACTATTACCTCAAACACATGTATTACATTAATAAATACAAGCATACTGTTATTATTCACTGGGCATGTAAGAAAATTCAATTAAATGCCATGTAGATGCCTTGGAACTTTTGTAACAAAGGCTCCAGAAAAATACATCTCTCTCCAGGTTTGTAAGAATTCAGAACGTGCTTTGGAGCAGTAGCACCACGGAGATCATTTGGAGACACGTCAGATTGGGCACGGTGAGACTCATCAGAAGTAGACATAATTGTCCAGGTGAGAAGGGCTGAGAGCCTCTGGGGCAGTGACTGTAGAGAGGACTGGGAACCAGACACAAGGGATCTTCAGGAGTCATGACCAGTAACAGGTGGTGGCTTTTAAATGCAGGGGTTGGGAGGGAAAGAACATGGTAGGTCAATGACAAAGCAAACTTGGGAGGAAATTAAGGAGTTGAATGTTGGACTTAAGCTAAGCTTGATACCCAAGCAGATGTCATTGAACAAGCCAGAAATAGGCTGCACACAGATGTTCATAGCAGCATTATTTACAATAGCCAAGAAGTGGCAGCAATCCAAATGTCCATCAAGGAATAAATGACTAAACCCAACATGGCAATATGCAAAGGGATATGATTCAGCCTTTAAAAAGGAAATTCTGACACCTGTTACAACATGGAGGAACCTCGAGGACATTATGCTAAGTGAAATGTCAGACACAAAGAGACAAATATCATTTGACTCTGCTTACATGAGGGAATTAGAATTAGTCAAGCCCATAAAGGCAGAAAGTATCAATAGTAGGGTGGTTGCCAGAGGCTGGGAGTTGTTTAATGGATACAGAGTTTCAGTTTTGCAAGATCAAAGGGTTTCAGAGATCTCTTGCATACTCACTTAACACTCAACAGCATATTCAAAAGTGGTTACTATGGTAAATTTTATCTTATGACTTTTTCACCACAATTAAAACTTTTAATTAAAAAAAAAAGCTAGAAATATGGATCTGGAGGAGCTCACTTTGCCCAACTTTCCAACTTTATTCCTAATTGACTCCTAGATTGAACACTTGGTCACACACCTGGTTTCTGCCCTCTGAACCCACTCTCTACTACTCCCCCCGGGGGACCAGTAAAAAATGGTCACTTGTCTACAGGCCGTCAACAAGATCTCAGTAAAATGTGGCTTGAAGACCTCGATTTACTGTACCTCGCTTTACTGCACTTTGCAGATATTGCATTTTTTTTTTACAAATTGAAGGTGGCAACCCTGCATCAAGCAAGCCTATCGGAGCCATTTTTCCAACAGCATCTGCTCACTTCAGGTCTCTGTCATGTTTGGATAATTCCTGCAATACTTCAAACCCTTCACCAGCACAAAAGTTATGACTTGCTGAAGATTCAGATGATGGTTAGCATTTTTAGCAATAAATTTTTTTTTCCATTTTTTTTTATTTTTGGGGGGTACAGCAAGTTCAATCATCTGTTTTTATACACCTATCCCCGTGCAATAAAATATTTTTAATTAAGGTATATACATTTTTTTAGACATAATGCTATTGCACATTTAATAGACTACAGTATAGTGTAAACATAACTTTTATATGCAATGGGAAACCAAAAAATTCATGTGACTCACTTTATCATGATACGTGCCTTATTGCAGTGGTCTGGAACTGAACTTGCAATATCTCCGAGGTCTGCCTGCACAGGGAAGAGTGTTCAGCTATTTGGACATCATGTCCCCCAGGGTGGCTAAAGGTGGGCTCTGCTACTCTCTGATCCTTCCTGTAACTACCTTCTCCTGCTAACACAGTTCATTTCCACAGATGATCTATTCTTGAAGTTCTTCAGAATTCCACTGGGCTGAACAATTGTGCAGGCCTATTATTTTCCCAGGATGAAAGGCCCTGGGAACGACCTTCTTTTAACCTGTTTTAACCTGTGAGTCTCTTTCTTTCTCCTGTGTTCATCCCTGATCCATGAAGTCTTTCTTACCCTACCTTCTCACCATTTTGGTCCCAGCTGTGGCCTAGTAGGTTCTAAAGTCACTCCCTGACTTGCACAGAAAAGCAGGTCAGCTGAGCCGAGCCTGGGAGTGAAAACAACTGAAATCCAAGTTGCGTAACAGGGATGAATGTACACCAATTAAATGCTGCTAGGTCTCCAGTGTAAACAAAACCGTCTAGTGAGTGTGTTTCTCTCACTCTACTACAGGGAGATTGTGAAAACAAGCCACATGGGGTTTTTTGGTGGGAAGCTTTATCTGATGAGTTTAAAAAATTCCCACGGGGAAGTCAGGCCCTGAGCAGCCTGCACCTATTAAGACCTCTCCTGGCCTGTAAACTCACCATCGTTTCACACTTTACTGCTATAATAACCCACAGCTCTAGGTATTTAGTATAGGAGGAAAAAAAAAAAAAGGAAGGAAGGGAGGAAGAATGAATTAGGTAGTTGAGTTAAGCCATTTTTAATACTTAGCATAGCACAGCACAGTTGGGATCCTATATTAGCCTGGTTGGGCATCACAGTGTCTAAGGACAGAGGAGGGGAGCACGTGGTAGGAAAGATATGGGGTAAGGAAGACCAGGATTGTAATCCAGGCCTTGCCACCGCTAGCTGTATGACCCTGGACAAGCAGCTTAACCTCCCTTGGCCTCAGTTTCCTCATCCATACACTGAGAATAACCACCCCTGTCTCCCTGGGCTTTAGGAACAAGAAACGAGGACAACCACATGTAAAGCTCCCGCTCCCTGTCTGTCATGCAGCAGAGACCCCAGCAACGAGAGCTAGTGCACTGTTACTGTGGTCGATATTCAAACCCTTGGGTGCTTACCGCACTTGTTGAAATAAGCAGACAGCTGTTAAATTTCCTTGGTGACAACAAGGGATCCTAAAATTAAACACTTGCTCATGACCAGTAATAAGGCCGGTATTAAAAAAATAAAATAATAGCACCAGTGTTGGGGACATTTTGTCCTTTTTAACTGCCTCATGGCTTTTGAATCTTGCCTTTAGCCCCAGAATCATAGGCATTAATGTTTAACTTAAACCAATACAGTTGATCTCGCTGGATCAAAACGAGGTTCTTTCCCTTATGATACAAATGCACAGACTGAGGTCGGGGCAGGTGAAATGATCTGGATCTAAGAATAGCCCACCACTGGGTTTCAAAAGATTCGGAGTGTCCATACACAATTTTAGAATCTATTAGATCCTTGCTGTGTTAATGAGGCCTCTTGCTGGGAACCCAAATTCCCTTTGTAAACTCCATTAACAACCCACAAGGCAGGTGGGCAGCTGTGAATGTGCTTATGGTAATAATGCCTTGCCCAGACAGGGAGGCAGTGGCAAATCACATCCATTTGCATCACATGCTTAGAACATTGGAGAGAAAGGGGGAAAAGCAGGTCTCCCTGGAGAGAGATTAGGATAAGCTCAACTCCAAGCCGCCCCTCTACCCCTGCACCTGAAATAAGAGGCAATGTAATTGGTAAAGACAATGAGGAGGTTTCTCAAATGCAGCAACTATCCCAAAAACTTTGGGATAAAAGTTTTACCCATAAAATGTTTACCAAGTTCATTTACGTCCTCAGATCCTTTTTTTTAGCGAAGCATCGTTGATTCACAATATCATGTTAGTTTCAAGTGCAGAGCACAGTGATTCAGTTATACATATATACACACACACATACATAGATATACGTTCTTTTCAGATTCTTTTCCCTTATAGGTCATTACAAAATACTGAGTAGAGCTCCCTGTGCTATACAGCAGGTCCTTGTTGGTTATCCATTTTATATACAGTAGCATGTATATGTTAATAAGAACCTCCTAATTGATCCCCCCCCTTTTCTCCTTTGGTACCCTTTCTTTTCTATGTCTGTGAGTCTCTTCCTGTTTTATAAATAAATTCATCTGTATCTTTTTTTATTATTATTATTTTGGATTCGGCCCTCACAGATGATTTCTTTGGGTCCCTCACAACTTTCTGCCTATTTGTTTTGCTTCTAATTGCCCCAAGAGAATTTCTCTTGTTAAGAACACATGGAAAGTTTTGACTTTGAGAGTTCAGATTCCATTAATGATCCAAGTACATTTTTAAAATGTTTTTGCTTTTAGAGCAAAAAAAAAGTTTTGATTTTCCTATCTGTGCATCAGTTCAAACCAGCACAGAAAACTTGCTGAATATTACTCAAAATACCCATGGTTAGGCTAAAAGCAGAGATGGAAACTTTCAACCTCCAAGGAATTTTCTTTGGGGGTGGAGGGTGTAGCACAGGACGACAAGGGCCGAGAGGGTGTCTCTAGTGCCACTGGGAACACGTTCTGACCTTTCACCCACAGTTGCCTGAGTGGTGCTCCAATGCGTCCTGTTGTAAGTACAGTGTCTCCCCAGGGAGCAGAGCAAGTTGAGGGCTGAGCAGTGAACAACATTCCAGTCCCCGAATGCCATCTGTCACAGCACACTGCCTATCACCTCGACTATCTTGGTTTATCTTGCCCCAAGTCTCCTGTTATCTGGGTCTGCTCACCATAAGGACTTTCTGTGGTTTCAACCTTTCGGGGGTTGTGAACCTCTCTGAGAATCCAGTGAACACTTCCCCACAAAAGGGTGTGTACATTTCCATACAACCTTAAAAGGTCGTGGACCCCTCCCCCTAAAGCACATCCAAGAACCTTTAGCTTCAAGTAGCCCAGTTAAGCAGCCCTCAATTTCTCTTGATAATCTCAAGGCAAATTCATGAAGCCCAGCTCCCAAGACTAAGCTTCTGTGTGTTTTTAAATAGATAACCAACAAGGACCTGCAGTATAGCACAGGGAACTCTGCTCAATACTCTCTAATAACCTAAATGGGTAAAGAATTTGAAAAAGAATAGATACATGTACATGTATAACTGAATCACTCTGCTGAGTCACCTGAAACTAACACAACATTATTAATCAACTATACTCCAATATCAAATAAAAATTTTAAAAGTTAAAAAATTGAAAAGCAATAAGAAAAGTTTTTATGAGTGTCCATGAGACACCTAATGCTTTAGTACCTTCAGATTTTATCCGTGTGTGGGCAAAAATAAGCATACACACACACACACACACACACACACACACACACACACACACACGCACACACACACGGGACTTGGTAAAAACGACATGGGAAGGCCGAGCTGGGATTGGAACATACTCATTTAACTTATTCACTCCTGACACTATGAAGCCATTAGAGGGATTAAAGGTAGCTTTGGCGAGCACAGCCATGTAAAGAAGCCAGGGTTGGTTGTGTTTTTTCCATTCAATAAACAGCAACTGAGTAAGTTTCACATGCTCAACACTCTCCTGCCCACATAAGCAATTTGCTATTAAACACTTACTGTTCCTGCACAAAGCCTACCACCAGGTTATTTTTAAACACTTATACTTGGGTTTTTTTGGGGGGGTGGGGGGGCAGAAGGGAGAAAGTGGAGGGGGCATTACTTATGGTCTCTGGGTCCCTATCCTGCATCTTAAAAGTCTATGAAATAAAGAAATGAAGAACTAAACCAGAACTTTCAACCTAATCTTTTTATAGGATGTATAGGGTCATGAGTTCATTAGTTCTTTAGAATATCTTGATATTATGAACAAGCTAGTGTTTTGATCATTGGACACCTGCCTTATATGCAGACAGAAACACTCATCTGTGTTGGAAGGTGCTTGGTCAAGTCTCAAGAGGAAAGCACTCCAGTCCAACTCTGACATGACATGACTGGGCATTTAAGCCTCATTAGGCAGGATCCTAATCCACAACATTTGACTGCAAATGCTGGAAAGGCAATTTATGTGCTCAAGGGGATTCTAAGGGGAATGCTGATTGGATGCAAGCTTCAGGCATAGCTGGATCCAGGGAGCCCTCTTGCCCTCTGTTTCCGCCTGGTCTGCTTTCCTTTGCTGTCTTCATTCCTAGATCAAGTTCATCACATGTGGAAAAAAAAAGATGGACACTGGAATCTGTGGGTACTCAGAGGTGTTACAGCTAGCAGTCCTAGATGAGAAAGTGATCTCTCAGCCCTCCAGTTAATTTTTCAAACCTCATAGTGGACTCTGGTTGTCTCACTGCTGGGGCCAATCACTGCAGACCAGAGCCTTTCTCTGTGTCGTGCGTGGTCATGCCTGGACCACAAGATCATCTCTGCAGCCCATAAGAACCACCTGGGACGGGGAGAGGCAGTTTCCCAGTGAAAACAATGAGGTTCTGGACAGAGAAAAGCAAACATCCACAACAAAGACTCTTATGTGAGGCATTTTAACACTAAAGAATTCTCTAGCAATGAAGAGCTCACTTCCCACTGAAGAGGAAGGCCATTAACTTACAGAAATCCCTAATCTAACAATAGCAAGTCACAATCCTCTATGGAAACCATGCCCTTCGTGGCGTCTGCGCTCACAGAAAGCCTCTTGCAGGTGAAAGGAAAAAAGGAAGTGAAGCCAAGACTATTCTAAGAAAGGAGAACTAAAGTCTCGAACTAAAGAAAAAAGATGCATGTTATTCAGGAAAATACCTCAAAATCCTTCATTTAAGCATAATACCTGTGCGATAGTTGAAAAGAAAAATAGAATGGGTCTGCTTTCACTAGTTAGGTGCAGTAAAAGGCTGGTAGTAAAGAAGTAACGAACAGTAGACTTTGAGGTGCTTACGGAAGGAAAACTCCCTCGCCTGCATCTTCACCTTCCCCATGCATCTTCTCTAGGTCAGCCTGGGCCTCTCTGGTCTTATTTCCTGTCTATCAAACACTACGATGCTGTGTTCTAAAATCCCCGAGCAAAGATGCTCTCACACACATACTAAACATCCACAGGCCCCAACCAGCCCCACGCTCCCTTCAGGGAACCCTCAGGAGGATTCTTCTTCTTCTGCCCTTGCTAAGCTGGGAGAAATGGTTTCCTTTCTTTTCCATTTTGCAATTCCCATTCTTATGAGGCAGGAGCAAAGCCTCAGCCAGAACAGCACCCTGAGAGGCCTGCTCAGCAGTGGTCCTCCACTCATTTCTGCCACTGTGTCCTTAGTTTGGGAAAAAGCCCTACCCGCTTCCCCCAAGCCAATGCGTACCAGTCAGAATCACAGCAGATAACACTACTTATTCTGGCCACGGCATTCATGATGTGCAACTGCTTTTCCTTCCTCCTTTTTTTTTCCTTTCTTATTTGCTACTCAAAAGGCGAATACCATCTGCAATTGATGGTCTGGAGCAAAAAACTGCAAACAGCACGCCACCAATGTGTTTAAGCTGGCTTCTGTGATCACTGAGCCACAGAGGGTTTGGAGATGATTTCAAGGAGCATGCAATTCACTCCACTTGAAAAATGTGAATTTCCAGTCTGTCTTGAAAATCAGAAGATCTGGCAGGACTGACCTTGCGTTCCCATGGGGCAACAATGGCCAAGGACAAGGCAAGGCCCTTTGGTTCCCCAGTCTCCACAAAGCCTTCTTTCCTCATTTGCTAACTGAGCCCTGGCAGGGCTTAGGATTGCTACCCCGAGCAGCAGATGCGGGAGGGGGTTGCAAAATAAGGGTACCAACGCTCACTGCTGGCTCAAAGCCTCTTATCATGACACCCTTCATTTATATTCTGGAAAAAGCCACGGCAAGGCCAAATGGCTGATTTCCAGTTCCCACTGAATCTATCCGAACTAACCTGAGCTTTAGCAAATGTAGATGAGGCTACGGTCACAAAAATATCCATCACCTAAATGTCCAACGAACTCATTCCAGATTTTCTAGATTGACAAAATATTATTCAGTCATCTAAAATGATCTTTACTGTTTATGATACACAAAAAAGATTGTCGTTGATAAAAAGCAGGTTTACTTAGAGTATCGTCTTAACTAAGTAAAAATAAATACAAAGAAAAAAGGCTGGAATGAAATATACCTAAACATTGACAATAATCTTCTATAGGTATCTGCTTACAAATTATTTGTTTTTCTTACTCTATTGTTGTTTTCTCCAATTTTACTAAAACAAGAATACATTCTTTCAAAAAATGAACTAATATTAAGAAGCAAATTAAGAAGCAATGTGCTGGAACCCAGAAAGCCAATCGCTACATCACACTGAGGCAATGGCCATACTGTGGGGTGCCTCCGACTTAATGCAAACCAGATTGCCTGCTGCTTGGGCAGCTCGAGCACTTTCTATGCTTTGAGATGAGCCGCAGGAAGGGGTCTGTAGGCACATAAGAGCCCTGCTGATTTAATTCAGGATAGAAGAGGTTGCTCTACTCAGATCTACTAGATGGATTGTACCACAGGCTAAAAATCAAGATCCAACCACTCTTGTCAAAAGACCTGCCTGTGTATTTAAACAAGTCAATCACTTATCCCTGCCTCCATTTCTACGTCTGGAAATGGAGATGATATAACCACAAAGATGAACAGGACAGTGTTTATTGACCTCCACCACGACATGATACCTAATGTCCAGGCAAAGCCTCGGTTGGTAGATTCCAGGCTCATTTTACTGATAAGGAAACAGGCTCAGGTCAACTGAAAACATGTCCAAAATCCTGGTGGGCAGGTCTGTGGAGGAGCCAGGATTTGAATCTCAAGATGTCAGACTCCAGAGCCCAAGCTGAGTCTTGCCCAAGGTCACCCAGGCAGTGAGCACAGCAGTGATTCCATGAATCATGGGGCATGAATTATGAGTAGCTGAAAATGAATGAGAAACATCCCCCAGCCCAGGCAACATGGAAGTACCAGATAAGAGCCATGCGCACATCTCCTAGCAAGTTGCTAAAACGCACGGAAAATGGCATGCGACCGACCAGCCGCTGGGGAAACGGCTTGGAACCCGGCCAAAACAAATTGACCAGTTTTACAGTGTCATTTATTTACAAAAAAAAGAAATTAACGAGGGAAACTTCAATATCAGTGAAGTTGCAAGAATATAATGAGCTGTGCTTGCTCCCACGAGGGATGGCTTTTTAATTATTTTTTCAGATGAACTGCAGTCACAGTGTATTTGATCCATACCCGACCCACACTCTTTGGAGAGTTAAAACACATTTTACCCAATGTCAAGTTAAAATAAAAACTCATCAGAAGCAAAATAACGCTGGGCTCCCAGGGCTCTGAAGAGAAATTTGGTTCTCTTTGGTTGCCGTCTGGTATTAGTGACTCTTGTGCTGAACAAACACTTGGCATATGAAATCTGAGGATAATTCTCTTTGCAGCATTAACCGGAACGTGGAAGGCTCCACTGGGTTTCAACACAAGTGATAAACAAAGAAGATGTGACACATTCGTATCTAATATGTGCCTCCCGACTTGGAGGAACTGCTCTGTGTATTCGGGTACCCTGCAAGGATCCCATTCTTGGGAATGCAGAAGCCCTCCTCAAAGAATCCATTTCCTCTAGTCAGTCCCACTCTACCTACAGCCTGCTCTCTGTCTCCATATCTTCCTGTGTGTGTGTGTTGGTGTCTCATGTATGTCTGTCTGGCAAACACACAACTCAAGACGATCTGTCTTCATCTTGATCCCATCCTGCATTTTTAAAACAATATCATCCACATGTAATAAAATTGCATATAGAGCTATACACAGACACACATACACACCACAAATGAGTATACATAAAACTGTTAAAATCTGAACACACCCCATAGATGGTACCCATGTGCACTTCCTGGTTTTGATACTGTACCACAGTGATGTGAGATGTTACCATTGGGGGAAAATGGATGAGGGGTACAGGGGACTTCCCTGTATTTTGCAACAAACTTGTGATTCTACAATTGTTGCAAAATAAAAAGTTTAAAAAAAATTACATCTTCCAATAATTTCTTGAGTACTTGGAAAACAAACAAACAAACATGACAATGCAGTTCCTTACAGAAAAGTTAGGACAAACAAGGTAGGAGTCTCAGCATGGTTTGGTACTGGTCCCCTTGGTACCTGTCATGGGCTGAATCATGCCCCCCACCCCCACCCCAAATTCATCTACGGAAGCCCTAACCCCCAGTACCTCAACATGTGACTATATTTGGAAATAGGGCCTGAAAGAGGTAGCTGAGGTTAAATGAGATCATATGGGTGGACTCTAATCCAATCTGACTGGTGTCCTTATAAGAGGAGGAAATCAGAACATACAAAGAGACACCAGGGATGCGTGCATATGGAAGGAAGACCATGTGAAGACATGGGAGGAGAAGGCACTGTCTGCAAGCCAAGGAAAAAGGAAGCCGACACTGACACCTTGATCTTGGACTTTCAGCCTCCAGAACTGCGAGAAAATCAATGTCCATTGTTAAAGCCACTCAGTCAGTGGTGTTATGTTATGACAGCCCTAGCAAAGCTATACAGTACCCAAAGCCTGCATGCCCCATTAACCTGGCTCTGTCCGCTAGTAACAAGCCCTCCAGGCTCGGTATTCCTTGTAAAGAGGGAAACGGTGGCCAAATGCAGCAGGAAACCGCATCAGGTAAGGAACAGAAGTCCCAGCACAGAAGAGCCAAGTTTTAGGTGCCCTTCCCTGCCCATGTGAGGCTGGCGCTCGGCCAGCTGTGGAGTTACCGAACATGGAAGAGGGATCACAGTTTCTCAAAGTGGACCCAGGGGGCAGAACCAGAGCCAGCATGTGGAAAACTAAGGAGACGGATTTACAACACAGCATAAGGGCGATATCCTAATGACTATAGTGGTTCCAAATGGAGTGAACAGCCAAGTGAGGGTATGTTGTCCACAGTTCTGGAGAGAGGTGAGTGGAACACGGAATCCACCAGCTCTGATCTGTACCCATCTCTACTCAATGCCCCGTGAAAAAGGGGCACAACCTCCTTTCAGGACCATGACGTGACCTGTTAGCTGGGACTCCCTTCTCTCTCCTCCCAACTCTTTATTCTGCCTTTCACACCCATTCTCCATTCTCATCGCCCCTCTCTCCTTGGATGTGAGACACACGGCTCTCTTCTCACCTTCCTGGCTCCTCTGATTTCTATTTCCTAAAGGCTTCAGGCTGTCTTGCAGAATGTCCCTACTTGCACCTGATCCCCTGGAGCACCCACCAGCCCTCTGCCCCCCGCCCCACCTGCCCCAGCCTTGTCACAGATCCCAGATGTGCCTGGAAAAAAAACATCACTCTCAGACTCGGTGCTCCGCCCCATTCACTCTCTTAGGCAAGTTACTTAACCTCTCAGAATCACAGTTCACTTGTCTGCTTCGTTTATGACAGAAAAACTTAAAAAACAAAAACAAAAAAATACTAGAGAGGGCATTTAATATTACAGTATAGATCCACAAGGGAATATGACATACACAGAAAGAACATCATCAAAGAATATTTAGTGACACAAGGAAATGTTGATGAAATATTAAGAGAAATACAGCAGCAAAACTGTTTATTAAAAACACATTTTGTGTGTGAGTAGAAAAGCATACTGATGCAGAATAAAGGATTTTATATAACCATAAAGCTGAGAGTAATTATTATTCAATAATTCTTTTTCTATACTTCCAAAGTTGTCAACAGTGAACATGTAATATTTTTTAACTAGAAATAAAGTTATTTTCTGAAAAATCCTTACCACGCTCATTTAGAGCTTTTTTCTCCCTAAAGGAAAAAAAAAAAAAGCAAGCAAGGCACCAACCAACTGACATAGCAACTTAATGAAAGGACCCCGCGAGTCCATTACATTAGCCTACTTACTCTTGCCTACAATACAACAGGCTGTGCTTTGAACTTGGAGAAACAGGGCAGCTAAGAAAACTGAGCTCATGGAAGGTCACAACATGGGCTAGCGGCATGAGTAACTCCCAAAGGGTCGATTGGTGGACCCCATTCACGCCCCCACATCAAACAGTTCCCGCTGTCACTCTGCTCCATCAGTCCCTCTGGGAAGAAAGAGCGCCACGTGCCACCCATGGGTCACCATCCAGCCGCACGGGGAGGCTTGGCTCCACATTGTGTGGTCCTGAAAAGCCTGCCAGCAGAGCCGCGTCCCCATTCACTGGGTTTTGTCCCCTGGTAATGAGCTCCCCTGGCTCCCTCCCCAGGCTGGGCAGGAGCAGCTGCAGAATCGTGCCAGCCCGAGAAGCCCCTTGTGAATGACCATCAAGGAATCCAGGAGTTTGGCAGTGACTCAGCCACAAGAGGCTGAAGCACATAGTCACTCGGGTGGAAAATACCAGCTTGATTCAAGATGGAACACTTCCCTTTCCCCTTGGCTGTAAGGGGTCTAGGACATGGCCATGGAGGTGCCGACGGTACCCGGCTGATGACCCAGGGGCAGGGCCTGTCACCAGTGGCCTGAGCACTGCATGGTTAGCACCTCTTTCCCTGCTGACACCCACAGGAAAAGAGCAGCTCTGAACAACCTGTGCTGCAAACGTGCAGGATTTAGAATCCTTTCCATCTCTAGTTCACACTCACATGTCCAGCATATGACCAGATGGCTGGCTGTGGGCCTCTCTCTCTAAACCAGCTCCTCAGGAGCTGGAACCAAGGGGCACACCTGCAACTCCACCCCGGTGGGTACCCATCCACACCCACAGTCCCAACACCAGTCTCTTCAGACTGTCTTTCTCCTAACTCCCAGGAAGTTATGAGGCTGTAAGTCATACCAATCCCATTCAGCAGCCTTCTCCAAATACTTTCCAAAGCCAAAGTAAGTGGCTTCAGAAACCAGCTCCCTATTAGAGGAGATAAATGCTAAAATAGTCTCATGATCACAGTTTTTACGAGCTGTACAATAAATGACTGAACCGGTTATACTCTGCATATGCATGGTCTTTTTAAACTGTTCCTGGAGAACTCAAACCATGCGTGGAATAAAAGGCCACCTACCGAGGCCGATCTGTGCAGAAAGCTTATTCTCTGCTGCTCCCTGTAAACACAGACCCAGGAAACCAGTTCAGAAGCGCTCAGGAAGGCCATCTCCACAGCCCTGTCCTGTCATGTTTTGGAATTTGGCCAGACGCAACAAAGATGCCCACGCCTCACACAAAAAGATGCTCTCATGCTAAACTATCATATAAGGAAAAGGATGCCCAACTAGAAATCTGGTTGAGACTTTCCTCCTACCAAAGACTCACTGCAAATCCCAGAGACAAGGTCTCAGAACAAGAGAAGGGCCCATGCCTGATATGATCAGCCCTATGGCCCATGCCTCCACCTCCCACAAAACCAAAACGAGTCCACATCCTAAAGCTTCGCACATACAAACCAGGCCTCATTCAGTGCCAGGAAATCCCATGGCCTAACTTGCCGGGGAGGACTTCCAGAAGAGGGCTCTGAGCCTGCTGCTCCAGGCAGGGGGCCCCAAGCAGAGGTGATTTACCACTGGTATGACTTCAGGAGGGATTCTGGGGAGACATTTTTCTACTTAATTTCCTCGTCAAAGACAGGAACTCAGCTCTTCACTCCGCATTTCCTTCCCTGTGCTCTGATTTATCTACTTGCTGTTACTACTACCAAAACACACCTATCCTAGGGTCCTAGAGTGATATCAGTCAAGTCAGAGACCAACGGCCTGGCTGGACCTGGGGAGACTGTTTTGGCTACATGCTGTGGCCCATGTCCTGGTCTGCAACAGACTCAGTGGAGGGGCTTTCACTGAAGCCTTAAAAGCATCAAAACGTAAATGATTTCCTTAGACCCCTCTCCGCACTGTGCTCACCTTCAGACACAATCATGGAAATCCCAAACCGCAGGAAGACTGGACTAGCCATCTTCGACCTGAGCAAACCTCTCTTCTACTTTGTGTCCCATAGGTAGGGCATGACCAGGCCCACAGGTGCTCCATCCCTTGAATGGGGGGATACATGCTCTCCACCTTACTGTCCTAGAGCCTGTTCATAGAAGGCTGAGATAGACGACGTATTTATTCAACAGTCATCTATGCCACAGCTGGGGCAGACAGTCACAGAGGAAAATCAGCATTCAGCTGTGTAACTGTTCTGAACCTTCCTGTCTCAGAAAGCTTGGGCAGCGTGTGGTGGGAACTTGGCAGATAGGAAGCTTTTTGACAAGTTCTGTTCAAATTCTATTTTAACCTAAACCTCTATGTTATAATTAACTTCCTACTCCAAGGCACACTGCTTTCAGGGGCACAAAGCTTCCACAGGTGGAGGTAGTTTTTTTTCAAAGCTTAGCACTCAGAGACTGGTGTCATGTCGTACAATCCAATAGCTTGCGGGAGGCAAAATTAAACCTGCTAAACAAGAAACAGAGATGCTCAGCAGGCCAGCCCTCACCCTACAAATGACCATGCCACACCGCCCAGAAGCAGTGACTAAGGACCTCGTTTGCTGTAAGCGTAATTCGCCACTTGGATGTTTCTTAACTCAACACCGGCAAGTGGCTGCCATTTTCCGGTATAAAATAGCGGGAACCATCACAGCACAAAACAATTTTTTCAAAGTTCACATGTACCTTATTTCTTCCCAAATATCCAGTGTATACCCCCGTGACATAAGACAGAAATTATGCGAAGTCACCAACCCTGAATAGTATCAAATGCTGGGCGTGAAATCACCTTTCTCTTTGAGCGTCAACAGGACAATGACCAGATCATTTTGCTGATTAAAAACAGGGGTTTCCAATGTGTGGCTCCCCAAGTACCTCTTGGTGGCTAATGCCAGATAGCCCAAAGTCCAAACACACACAAAAAGGCAGATAAATAAACATAAAACCTTAAAAACTACCTGCCCAGGATGCACCCCAGACCAACTACCCCAGAATTTCTGGGGGTGCAACTCAGGTATCAGCATTTTCCAAACCACTCGAGATGTGTAGCCACGTCTGAGAATCAGTGCTCCAGAAAAATTAAAAGTTCAGGGGCCCACGTTTCCTTCCTTTGTTAACACGCCCTGGTTACTGGCACAGAGACTCAACCCAAAGGAAACGCGCCCCCGGCGCTGCGGCAGCTCCTACCTATGTAGAGAGAGGAGTCCTTCCTCCGCACGTGGTCGTCGATGTAGGAGACGCCCAGGGGCTGCACGGGGGTAGCACCGATGCCCAGGAGCACCTGGGCCCCAATGAGCAGCAAGTACATCATGTTCGTGGCGGTTCGGCTGCGGCAGATGAGGTCCGGGTCCGGCCCCTGGTCCCCGCCCGAGCCGTTGGCGGCGCAGACGTCGCGGCCCTCGGCGCCCCAGCGGATTTCGCCCGCCTCGTACTTGTACTGGTGGGTCAGGAACTCGGGCAGCGCCGACAGCAGCGCTCCCAGGGCCATGACGATGCCTCCGCAGCCGATGAGGCGCGGCCGGTGCCCGCGCGCCCCGAAGTAACTCACGAAGAGGATGAGCGCCAAGTTCCCGATCTCGAAGCTGCTGGCGATCACGCCCACGTCGGCGCTCTGCAGGTTGAACCTCCGCTCCAGGGTGGTGAGGACGCTCACCTGTGGGGTGTAAAACGCAGTCTCAATGCCAGTGCTGATGGAAACCACCCGGGAGGGGAGGGGAGGGGAGGCCCCCTTCCCACCATGCAGCACACCTGCCCATCCCGGACCCGCCCACCTAGCAGTTTTTTTGTTTTCTTCTGTTTTGTTTTTTAACAGCTGTGCCAAGTGATTGAAACCTTAAGCGTCCAAAAACCGTTTACTTAGTATGCTAACCCTAATTCGATGGTTAAAGAATTAACTTTCCCACTGGCAAAGAGGTTTTTTTGGGCACCTGTTTCCATCCTGAAATGTTCTGCCTCCGTGCATAAGAACCACCTACGCAGCCCCACAGCCGCCACCGTCTAGGGCTCATGGGTCCTGTGAAAGTCCTGAACTCCACAGCTCTCACAGTCTCTCTCCCAACTACATCTTATTTATGAAGTCCATGCTGGAGGATATGGGGTCCACCGGCTTTTTACCAGGAGGTTATTAGCAAAGCATATTGAAGAAAATAAAAACATAAGGAAACAAAAACCTAGGGGGCAAAATGGATAAGCTACATTAGCTCATTAGGATAATCATAGGCTCTTCATTTCCTTCTGGAAATTTCCAAATAGTGGACCGGTCCTCAGAGGCCATCAGGTAAATACATCCTTGACTGTTCTGTGCACCCTAGTCCCACCAAGATCCCTCGGGTGGAATAGTTTGATGACTTTCCCCACCTTTGCATCCTTGTCTGCCCTTCATCTGTTTCACAAATATCTACTGAACATCTGCTGTTGGCTTCACAATGCTCTAGACACAAAAGACAGAAACACGAGGAAGGACAGGGAACCCTACTCAGTGTTCTGTGGTGACCTAAATGGGAAGGAAATCTAAGAGAGAGCAGATGTATGTACACGTATAACGGATTCACTTTGCTGTAGAGCAGAAACTAACACAACATTGTAAAGCAACTATACTTCAATAAAAATTGATTTAAAAAAATAGGAAGAAGGGATGACACCTGGCCTCAAGATGCCACCTAGCAGAAAGGTAGACAAGTGACATGTTACATCCATGATGCAAAATCACAGTAGGAGGGTCAAGAGGAGATGCATTATTTTAGGGCTCCTTGAGGTGGAAAGAAAATGCAAATGGCCTCCCTGTCCTGCTGTTGGCAGGTTCCACGCAGGGTATCACCAGCAAGACGGGAGTCCCTGTTGTGGGAGCCCTCGTTGGGCAGGGAAGCACACTCCAGGCAAAAAGGAACAGGGTGAGCAAAAGTCCAGTGGCATGATTTCATAATGGAATGGAACATATGTCGTGGAAAGGTAGGTTGGCAACAGTCTATAAGGAGCCACAGAAGCCACCCTAAAGGAATTAGACAATCCTGTGCATTGTGGTGGAGAGAATGAAGAGCCCGGAGGGAGGATCAACTGGTTTGAATCCTACCTATTATTTCCTTAATTAGCTCTGTGACTTTGGTCAAGTTATTTAACCTCTCCAAGCCTTGATTTCTGTGAAGCAGGAATAGTAATGCCTACCTAGCAGGATGGATGTGAAGATTAGATATAATGCATGAAAAGTCCGTTAGCACAGAGCAGCCTTTCCCTACATAGCCGAAGAGCATCGCGAGAGGTGGGGAAGCCGAGGGGTGCAGAACCAAAGCTCTGAGACCATTGTGACTCTGTGTGACCTTGGGCAAGTCACCCCATGCTTTCATTGTCCCATCTGTAAAATGGGGATAAGAGTGCTACCTCTCAAAGCTGGTGCCAGGAGTAAACACCTGTATGTGTAAATGCTAGGTAAGGGCTATCCACCCTTGATCACCACTTATCCGCGTGTATGGGGAACGGCAAATGCTCTAAAAACATGAGAGTGACTCAGGTATGGTTAGAGCGTGGAGAATGGATGGCATGGAAGAATGCAGACATGAATGCCGGCAGAGAAAACGGTTGGACTATTATTGAGAGACGGGAGAAGAAAAGCTCAGTACCATGGCAATGGAAATGAACGGGAAAATCTGGGAAGCATCGTGGAGGCAGAATGACATCTTTGGGGAGATTGGGCTGCCTCTGCTGAGTGACTGGGCATGTGCTGCTAAGGCAAGGGAAGAAGAGATGAGTCAGTGGATCTAGCCTTCCTCCAAATGTATAAATACGTGCACTGGTGTCAGCATCCCTGTATCCACTGCCTCTCTGCAATGTCCACACACACACACCCCTATGCTGGTTAGCATGCCTCTATTCTATTTACCTTTATTATTAAAAAAAAGACAGTAGCCCAGTAATACCTGTTAGCCTCATTTCAACCCCACACATTTAAACAGACTCCTTGAACCCAGGGGTTTTCAATACTACCTTCAGATTGAATGAACCTGGGAAGCAATAAAAATTTCAGATGCCTGGTCTCTCCAAGAGTTTCTGAGCCAGGGCAGCCTGGGATGTTGTTAAAGCCCCCTGGGTGAGTCTACACGGGTTAGCCCAGCACTAACACAATGACACAAACCACTGCAGCCTCTCTGTCAGCACTGCGCCTGGGGTGAGCCCTGCAGACCACAGCCCGACACTGGTGCAGGTCCCTGTTCATGACCAAGGACAGGACGTCTGTGCAGCCCTCGATCGAAGGCATTCCAGTTCTGAATCCTGTTTCCATTGTGTTTCTAACCAAGTCAAGGCCCGCTCACAACTCATGCAGCCCTAGTTATGTAATCAGACGATTTTTCAAGCACCAAGGACTGGCCATTGTTAAGAAAAGAAGTTTAGCGAGTCCCGGTCTCATTAAAATGGCTTTCAAATGCTCCCAGAGATCTTTCTGAAAGGTCTGGGCAAGAGAAAACAAAGATTTCATTTAGTCCCTTCTTTCCTCCCTAACACAAACAAGTGTGATGGAATACATGCCCTAACAGAGGCTAATAATAGGTAAGGCCATGTGGGAGTACAAAGGCAGGCAGCCGGACTGCCTGGGGGGGCGGGGGGCTCTGGGGGGCGGGGGCGAGGTTCACTCAGGCCTTGGTGATGAGACTGGAGAGATGCCTAAACAAAGCCAGAGGCAGAAGTGGGCACATGTGGGCAGGGTCCCCTGGGTTCAGCAGAGTCACCTCGAGCAGGCTGGTGGGTCTGCGGCCCGGTGAGCTCCACCTCCGGCATAAGGGGCCGTGGCAGTGGGAGGAAGGGTGGGCAGACGCCGAGCAGAAGGCGTATTTCATTTCTGTCACCAGGCTTCATGACCCCCGTATAGGCAGCAGATCTGCAACATGACAACCCCTCCGTTCCAGCAGGTGTGCCCTGGCATAAACTGTCACACAGGTGTGGACACTGACATAAGGATGGTGAGGAGCGAGGCAGCTGTGGGCCAAACAGAAGAGAATCCACTTTTCTGGAGAGAGCAGGGGTCTGTGCTGCCGCTCTCGTCCTGACTCAGACCTGCTCTTTGCAGAGCGACCCATGGGGGTCACAGGAGTAGTAGGGTCCTTACTTCCTTGACCCCGTGGCCTCTTGAAAGCCTCAGGGACAGCTCTCTGGATCCAGAGTTAAGCTACACAAACATTCTGAAAAGATTTTTTGTGGATCAATTAGATCAGAGGCTGATGTCTTCGCTCACTTAAAACACAATTTGGAGAAGCTAGACTAATTATGCATGAGGCCATAAACTCACTTGTGGTTTTTACGTGGCAATGAACAGTCCAGCAATGAAGAAGATGCCTGCTACCGGCAACGGCTATCTATACTTAATGGGTAACAGCACTGATGGAAATGTCTTGATAATTAGAGAGGAAAGAGCTACAACTCCAGGAGGAAAAGAGAAGAGGAAGTGTCCTCACCCTGCGCCAAGTAGATACAAAGTTATTATTAAAAGAATGCAATATTTATCAGGTTTCTGCTACCACAATTCAAGAACAAAACAAAACAAAAGCCCACTTGCATTTCAGAATCTCATGGAGCACTTGTTAAAAATATAGATTCCCAGGGCTTCCCTGGTAGCACAGTGGTTGAGAATCCGCCTGCCAATGCAGGGGTCACGGGTTAGATCCCTGTTCCGGGAAGATCCCACATGCCGCAGAGCAACTAAGCCCGTGTGCCACAACTACTGAGCCTGTGCTCTAGAGCCCATGAGCCACAACTAATGAGCCTATGTGCCACAACTACTGAATCCCAAGCACCTAGAGCCCATGCTCCACAAGAGAAGCCACCACAATAAGAAGCCTGCACACCGCAATGTAGAGTAACCCCCGCTTGCTGCAACTAAAGAAAGCCCGCACACAGTAACGAAGACCCAACACAACCAAAAAATAAAAAAATTAATTAAAAAAAATAGAGAGAGATTCCCCAACCCTGAGATGAGGCCCAGGAGTCCAAGGTTTTAAAAACCACCCCCCACCCCGGGGTGGGGGTGGGGTCTCTGGTGCCCAGCCTGAGGGAGGGGTGAACACCACTGACATTCAGGTGTCCACACATATACTCACCATCAATTGAGAGCTATGGTTCTCAGCCTCCACTGGCAGCAAAATCACCCGGACGGTGTTGGACTGCTGGACCCCAACCTCAGAGTCTCTGACTCAGTGCGTCTGGGACGCGTCTGGGAATTTACATTTCTGACAAGCTCCCAGGTAACGTGGGTGCTGCTGATCTGGGGACGAGACTTTGAGAACCACTGCTCCACTGGGCTCCCGCTCCTCAACAAGCCTGTCTCCCCTCAAGATTAAAGAGCTTGTTTGTTTGTTTTTTAATTAGATGCAAATTGAAAGTGCTCCCTCATTTCCAGTTCATGTCCAGTCTCTCCTCCTCCTACGGGAAAGCTGGGTGCCACCTGCGGGAGGCGCACCTCTCCGGGAATCTGCAGTGCACACTGGGTCACCTGCCGAGATGCGGGCCCAGCCCAAAAGGAAGAGTTTCAGACATGCTGGCAGAAATGCTATAAGACAGGAGGCACGCAGAGACCATGGCCAGGGACAGATGGGCCTTTCCTCACCTCTGAAAGGGCCAAGGTTATCAGGAACTCACAGAATGAGCAGACAGGCTCTTAGAGCAGCAGCTGAATATCAGGGTTGCCCTCGTGAGCCCTCCCACTGTCTGTCCATTTTCTTTTTCTGGCTCAGGGGTGGGGACTGGACTAGAATCCCCCGGAAAAAGCCACCAGCACCACCCCTCCACCCCCACCCCACCAGGACTGTGATATAATGTGTGAGCGGGGACCCCAGCATGAGTATTTTCAAGGCTCCCAGGTGACTCTAATACACAAGCAGGCAGAGGTGTGTGTGTGCAGAGGGGCGGAGTGTGCAGGGGTGGTTACAACAGTGCGCCCTGGTCCTGTCTGTGCAGCACGGAAGCACCAGAGCCTCAAGTTCAGAACTGGCTTTGATAGCACTTGGCCACATCAATCTTTCTGAGCTGTGTCTGCACCTGCACAGTGAGGATAACAACACATGCATCGTGAGGTCATGACTCAGAGCAGCTGGCGCACAGTAGGTGCACTTAAAAGAGCAGCCCTCATCCCTCGTGTGCATGTTCTGTGTGACTTCCAACTCGATGCCACACACGGAGCCTGCCTGGTGGGAGGTGCAAGGAATATGAATACGGCTGAGAGAGACGCCCTGCCCTGTGGGGGTGTACAACCTGGGGAGGGCAAAAAGTAGGGGTCCTAACAACACAGCCTACTCTGCAGGGTCATGCAATACAGTGGCAGGGGGCTCAAGGGAATGAGAACACACCTTTGGCTGCACATGGAGGACAACTGATCTGGGGTGCGACAAGGATGAACCGGATTTTAATAGATGGGCTGGGGGTGGGACCCCAATTTTTTTTTAACTTTTTATTTTATGTTGGAGTATAGCTGATTAACAATGTTGTGCCAGTTTCAGGTGCACAGCAAAGCCACTCAGCCATACATATACATGCATCCAGTCCCGCCCAAACTCCCCTTCCATCCACAGAACATTGAGCAGAGTTCCCCGTGCGGTACCGTAGGTCCTTCTTGGTTATCTGTTTTAAATATAGTAGTGTGTACATGTCGATCCCAAACTCCCTAACTCTCCCTTTCCCCCACACCTTCCCCCTCAGTAACCATACGTTGGTTCTTTAAGTCCATGAGTCCGTTTCTGTTTTGTAAATAAGTTCATTTGTATCACTTCTTTTTAAATTCCACCTATAAGTGACATCATACAATATTTCTCTTTCTCTGACTTCACTCAGTATGACGATCTCTAGGTCCATCCATGTTGCTGCAAATGGCAATATTTCATTCTTTTTTATGGCTGAGTGCTATTCCATTGTATGTATGTACCACATCTTCCTTATCCATTCCTCTGTCAATGGACATTTAGGTTGCTTCCATGTCTTGGCTGCTGTAAACAGTGCTGCAATGGACATTAGGGTGCATGTATCTTTTCAGACCAAGTCTTTCTCCGGATATATGCCCAGAAGTGGGATCGTGGGATCATATGGTCGCTCTATTTTTAGTTTTTTAAGGAATCTCCATACTGTTCTCCATAGTGGCTGTACCAATTTACATTCCTACCAATACTGAAGGAGGGGGCTTCCCTTCTCCCCACACCCTCTCCAGCATTTACTGTTTGTGAACTTTTTGATGATGGCCATTTTGACTGGTGTGGGGGAGGCATGGTGGAGGGAAAGTTCAGACCATCCCTAGGGAAAGGGAGGATGACCTTTTTGGCCTCAGAGCGCCATGAGGAGACAAAACGGCCTCGAAGACCAGGGTGAGGGTTGATTTGGAGGTCACTGGGGAGCCAAGGGAGGTTCTTGGGCAAGAGCCATCCTGGCAGGTATGGCGCAGTATGGAGGGAGGAGAAACTGCCCAGGGAGCTATTTCAGCAGCGCTGGTCAGAAATAAAGCTTCTGCAGGGGCATGCTGGCAGGACCACAGAGAAGGGCGCCTGTGTGTGAGGCCTCGGGTGTAAAATGCAGCAGAACCATGGCTGATGGGAGGCCCAGACCAAGGAAGATGGAGCCAAAAAGGACATTGGGGAGCCTCCGCTGCCTCAGTCTGGAGCCCATGTGAGGGCTGAGAAAGCTGCAAGGCTGGGGAGAGCCTGTGAGTGCAGAGCACCTGCATCTAAAAGCCCCTCTGCTCCGAGGGGCACAGGACCTGACAGCCCAGCAGGCTGCCCCCCCGGGGAACAAGAAGCAAGCTGTACCCTCAAACTGCACACCCAGCAGCGGAGCTCAGTGCTGTTAAGAGAGATGCAGAAACAAGCTGAATGTCAACCTCACATTAAACCATAGTCAAAGAAAGGCCCCGAGGTCCCCTTCCTGGGGCTCCTGAACAGGGAGCAGCACACTTTTTCTGTGAAGAGCCAGGTAGTAAATATTTTCGCCTTCTGGGCCACTTGGTCTCTGTAGTGACTCCTTCACTCTGCCATCCTAGTGCAAAAGCAGCATCTGTAGGCAGTATTAAATGATGGCCACGGCTGTGTTCCAAGAAAACTTTATTAACAAAAATAAGCCATAGGACTTCCCTGGTGGTCCAGTGGTTAAGACTTGGCCTCTCAATGTCGGGGGTATGGGTTCGATCCCTGGTCAGGGAGCTAAGATCCCACATGCCTTACAACCAAAAAACCAAAACAGAAAACAGAAACAATATTGGAACAAAATTCAATAAAGACTTTAAAAATGGTTCAAATCAAAAGAAAAAAAAAACAAAAAGCCATGGCTGGACTTGGCCACAGGATACAGAGTGCCAGACTCCTACTAGGCTTCTCCGTCAATCAAAGTCGGGAAATTGCCTTATTCCTGTGTCTGGCAATACAACGCTGGCCATTTATAACAAGTCTGCAAAGCACTCCTGTTGCTGACATGGAAGAGTCATTCCGGGCACAACTTCAATGTAAGTTTGTTTTTGAATCCCATGAAAGGAATTTGCAAGCCCATTTCAATGGCTTGCCTTATTTGCTAGGATGCAGTCTCGCAGCAAAGGCGGGAAGGGGCCCAACCACGAAGTCCAGACGGCATCTCTCTGGGTAAAGCAAGCAGCCTCCACAGCAATTGCATCAGGTGAGGGAGGCACATTGTACGGTTTTGTTTTTCATCTGAACAGAAGCTCCTTGGAGCAAGCCATTTAGGGCACTGGGGAAACAGCACACACGAGGCACTCACTTGTGAATTCTGGGATCTGAGGTTTGCAGTACCAGGTAACAGAGGTAACACAACAGCCAGCCCTGTAATTGTCCTGGTGGCAAACAGACTGCCTGCCACCTCGCAGGTCGGCCAGGAAAAACAAATGGTGAGTCCACGTTGCTTTATTTCTGACGGAATGATTTAACCTGTTTGACGACCCCATAATAAACGGGTGTGGATTTACAATGATTTTTTCTTAAAAAGCAGAGTAAGAATTAAATGGAGAATCTCTTATTTAGACACGACTCTGGCCTCTAGCCCATGCCAAAGGCAGCAGTGTGTATAAAGGAGTGAGAAAAGGGGTAGATGGGAAAACATGAGGGATTTTGAGAGCCACACACGAACCACCCCACACATTTAACACACCTGCACCTCCCTTTTCTGGTCTGTAATGCAGAGGTGATGATTCTGCCCTGGAAGCTTGCCACGAGGTTCCGATGAGGAGGAAACGTGCTGCACAATGTTCGTTGCTGTAACTGCAGCTATGCCTGAGGTTGCGAATATGCAACGTGCCCTTCCCCTTTCTTGCAGCAGTATCCCGAGAGCCTGCCAGCTCTCGCTGCACCTGGGTCTTTAATAAGAGACCTTCATTCCCTCTGATCTCCCTAAGAATCAGAGTCTTGGACCTTCTTTCCTTAGAAGGGCCTCACTTGTCTGTGTCTCTGAGACTTTGTCTCCGCCGTTCCCTGCATCCTTGTGCATTATTTGTATCTTTCTCAGACCATTTTCCCCTCTATACCCTGTTTCTTAGTTTCTCTCTTCTGCTAACTCTTTTCCCTAAGTAGCCCTAAAGTACAACAGAGACATCTTTTTTTTTAAATTCCGTATATTTAGTAAAATCTTTTATTTATTTATTTATTTACTTATTTGGCTGCGTCAGGTCTTCGTTGCGGCATGTGAGATCTTCCCTTGCTGCTCGCGGGCTACCCTCTAGTTGTGCTGCGTGGGCTTCTCTCTACTTGTGGCACTCGGGCTCCAGAGCACGCGGGCTCAGTAGTTGTGGCACTCCGGCTTAGCTGCCCTGAAACATGTGGGATCTTAGTTCCCTGACCAGGGATCAAACGTGTGTCCCCTGCATTGGAAGGCGAATTCTTAACCACTGGACCACCAGGGAAGTCCCCTTATGTTCACTTAATTGTAAGAGAATGTGTAATATTTTATGATCCTCTTCTTTAAAAGAACTCTAACTTTGATTCCTACTTACCAATCTCATCACTGATTTTTCTCTATACCTCAGTGGTCCATCATAGAAAAACAAGGATTCTCCATCCCAGCTGAGTACAGCTAATAGAATTTTCTTCCACTCAGTGACTGAGCTATAAAGGCATTACCAGAAATTTCTGCATCAGTCCTGACTATTATTAATAGTCTGTGTTTAGTATCTTTCATAGGACTTGAGACCATTCTTTCAATTCACAATTTATGGTGCACCAGGTCTCTTTTGTTGGAGAAGCTTCAAGAACAATAGGAGTTAAATGATTTCCTCAGCATTCAACAAAAATGTATAAAGGGCCAGAGAAAGTCTTAAGAAAGAGATTTCCATCTAATACACAAACAATATAACCACACACACACAAACACACACACTCTCCCCAGGCAGAGCTGTGCTCACTGAATCAGGCTCTCTACATGCCCTAAGGCCCAGGCTTACTGTCAGGACTGAAAACCCCAAACTGAGTGGCTCTGCAAGGTTCTAATCCTGGGGCTACAGGTGCCCTTAGCCAGCTCACAGATTAATAGAGAAGATAGCTATGAAAATAGGCAATTATCACAAAGGGTCAACAGAGCTGCTCTCTGCCAGAATATAGAGAAGTACAGTCAGTGCCCAAAGAAGCAGCGGACTTAGTAACCAGTCATGTAGAAGGAACGTGGCATCAGGGCATGGTACCCTCTGGAATGGGGACAATATTCATTATAACCAAAAGAACACTTATTAGTTACTTAACCAGGGATGGTCCTGAGGGTTTTATATCTATTGACATATTTATTCTACACAATGATTCCAGGAGGTAGGTCATATTGTTATCCAGTTTTACAGATGAGAAACCTGAGGCTGGAGAAGATGACTACCCCACCGACGGCCACACAGCTGCTGAGCAGAGGGACCAGGACGGAAGCCCAGTCCCACTGACCCCACACCTGAATGACCAAGCACTATGCTCCCTGCCTCGGTGAGATGCCCCTGACCCAGGTGGTGAAGGTGAAAGGGCTCTAGCAGGCAAACTTGCTGTTTAAAAAAAAACTTTTAGTTATTGTTAAGAGCTATGCAGGGAGGAAAAGTATTATGAAGTCACAGATGATTCTGAAAATTCTGGGTTGAACAAAGATAAATAGGTTTCCTTACAAGACTTATGACAGCTTTCCAAATGGTAATATTCACTGTTAATCACCCATTCAAAATATATATTATGTAGCATTTCCTGAAACTCTCCTGATTGTGGGGCCATCTCTCTCCAAATACTGTGCATCCCTTGAGAAAAATATATATACTTTCAGAAACACTAGGTTAAGGCTGATATGAGAAATGTTTTTAATGAAGTACTAGAAAAAGCTCTGCTTTTCCTAGGAACTAATTTTATTGTTTCCCACCCACCCCCTCCAGCTACCCCCAACCAAAGGCTATTTAGCAGTATGATTATAGCTGTATTTCCCTTTTTGCTTTGCTTACCAGGAATCTCTCACTCAAGCCTGCAGCCATGCTAGAAGCAAGAATGGAGTGGGATGCCAGGGCTGCACTTAAGCATTTCATTTCCTTTTCTTCCTGGTCTCCCGACTTTACTTGTAATTCCATGGGAGTACGCTACATATAAGCTGCTTCTACTGGGATAGTGTACAAAGCCATTATATATAAATTCCTCAAGAGCAAACCCCTAGACAGGTAGGTTTAAGTTTTAAATACCAAGATAATCTACTTCCACCTAATTATATCCTCTCTCGGAAATGAGCCACCCAAATAAGCTGATAAGAAAATAATAGGGTTGCCAAAGCTCATGCATCCAGGCATAAGATAAACAGGGGTCAGAACAACACAGTGCCCGCTCATGTGCATTAAAAAGCTTCCAGAAGACTAAAAATGTCCAGTTTTGGTGTCAGAGCAATGAAGGAAACAGCCGCACACCTTAAGAGTTCATCTTCCCCAACCTGCTCACACCAGCTCACTGCTCAAATCCAGCCGTAGATCCTTCCACTGTTATTTCAGTGCATCTCAGGCACAAAACACCATCACGCTTTGCCTAAGACACACAGTCACGGATCACAGGAACAACAGACATTACTGCCAAAGTGGATGTTGAGGATGATAGAGCCCCTTCCCCACATTTTGCTGGAAGGACCCGGGCAGTGAGGTAATTACTCCAGGATCACACACCTGTAAGTGACAGCGATGCCTCCTGATGCTCAGTCCGGTTCTGTCCCCCCTCCCCCTGCCCCTGTTGGAAGAAAAGTACTCAGCGCTACTTGGCCTCACTCCCCCCCGAGTGAAACAGTCTACAGCTAAAAATGCTGTACCAACATATAAACTCAGTACCCAAAGGGGTACCTGTAACTGATCAAAGAGCTAGAGCTGTTGACGTAAGTGGGGATGTGACAACAGCACTTACTCCTCCTGGATCCAGACGGGGGATCCTACTTGGAGGAAGGCGAAAGGGAGGGGAAGCACTGTGGAGTGCCCACTTTAGCTCCACCCAGCACAGCCCTCTCTGCCCACCCGTCCCGTTTTGTCTCCTGAAGACCCTCCTCCACCACTTTGCCCGCTTTTCTCTCTCTTCCCCCTCCATTGGCTCCATCTCCATTCTATCCTCAAGCTTGCCCAATATCCACCCGTGTAAAAACCACAACTTAAAATCACCCTTCCGGTCACTGCCATTCTTCATCTTTCCTTCCACCAAGGTCACAGAGAAAGTCCATGTTGGCCGGGTAGACGGCCCCGTTTTCCGTGCCAGAGTCAACGCACAGCAACAGGGCTTCCCAACTCTGCTGGGGCCATGAGAGTTGCTCCTGATAAAGCTTTCCAATGAGCTCCTAACATTTTAAATATAAGTGTTGTTTTCCTGCCCTCATATCCGGTCTCTCTGATTTCTGACATGGCCGGTCCCTCTCTCGTGACCGGCACAGCTTAGCTGCCCTCCACGCTCCTCCCCACTGCCCTCCTGCTCCCTCTCCTCCTTGTCTCTTATTCTCTCGGCCAGGATTCCCCAAAGTCACATCTGACGGTTCTGGAGTTACTGTGTTATTCTCATGGGGGGATCCCCACATTCTCCATCCCCACATGCTAATGACACCCAATCCCTGCCTGCAGCCCCAGATGGTCACAGCACACAGGTCCCAACACAGAATGCTGCCCCGTCATCGCTCAGCATGCCCAGCCCTTCCGATCCTTCCGTGTACAGACATCAGTACTTCACTGACATCTGCACAGTCTCAGATCCCAGAAACCCGACAGTCCTCATCGGTTCCCCATCCCACTGGCCTCTGCTCCTCCCCTCCCCCCCAATCCTCCTCCAGACCCCGCTGGTCTCAGTTCTGTTGCTCATCCCCTCTTCTTCCCCAAATTCTCCCAAGTGCACCTGCAATGGCTGCTGTCCTCTTTCCTGTCTCACCTCATTCAATGCATCCCCAATTAATTCTCTACATAAAAATCTCCAGTGACTCCCACTGCCAACTAGAAAAGCCCGAACCTCCTCGCTTGAGCTGCCAGACCCGCCGAGATCTGGCCGCATTCTGCCTCTAGGTTGGCCTCCGGCAGCAACCTCTCCTCGCACCTTCCTGCACTGGCCTGGATCTTTCTCAGCCCCTGGCCTTCAAATGGGCAAACACCATCCATCCCTCGCCACTCACCTCAGAAACCCCTACTTATCCAGCAGCAGGCAGTTCAAATGACACCTCCCCCGAGAACACCCCTGCCTTCACCTTCTCCCTGGCCATCATTATTTTGGCCCGTCTGGAGTCCCTCATGAAGGATGAGACTCCTTGAGAGCAAGGACTCTCTTATCATGTCTGCAGCCCTGCTCCTGAGCACCAAGTAGGGCTCACGGTGGCTAAGCCAGGTCACTACATACAGCTGTCCTGCTCAAAGGTGACCCACCAAGGTGGTGAGTGGGGACTGAATTCAGCCCGTATTCCATTCACCCAATTTGTGTCCACCAAAGGCAACAGTACCAATTCCCCAGGACCACAATGGTTCTGCACAGGCACACCGCAACCTCGGTTGGTAAACACACATCGTAAGTTCCCCTGCCCTCCTGCACCTCCCCAGTGGTCCTCCCCTTTGTGCAAGTACCTAAAGAAGCAGCATGGCCAAGCTGCTCTGTCCACTCCTGGAGCTGTCTGATGCAAGGGAACTTCTGATATGTGGAAACTGTGCTAATTAACTGCTTGGAAACAACTGTGCAGACTTGGTCTCCAACGCAATATGGTACGTGAGCTGCACTTGGACATTTTAGGCAGTTCCTGGGGCTGGGAGGAAGAATACACGTGATCCCAAGACAAAGATTCAACAGCACTTGGCCTCAACAAGGCACAAAGCCATCTGTTCCTCGGGTCCCCTGCCGTCTTTCCTCCTCACACCTGTGGTTACTCTGAGAGCTGCCCTCATTTCCTCTACACATCAAGCATCACTTGGTAAAGATGATCTGAGGGTCAGAGGGGATGGCTGTGTGCAAGGTACCAGGCCAAGGATATGGGAGCTAAAGTCCTAGATAAGTCCCTGCCCTCCCTGAAATAACAACAAAGCTAACATTTTATAGCACTTAGCAAGGTGTACCAAGCACTGCTCCTATCACTCTATGTATATTAATCCATTTCATTTTCACAACAATCCCATTAGGTAGGTACTATTATTATCCCCATTTTACAGACAAGCAAGCAGAGGCCCAGAGGTTAAGCAATTTGCCCAAGTTCTTCCAGGTAGTAAATGGCCAATTAAAGCCCAGACAGTCTGGTGTCACAGTCCATACCTTTAACTGCCACATGATTTTTCCTGCCACACAATTTTTCTTCTCTACAAGATGGGAAAAGTCAGTGGGGCAAGAATAGCAGTGTGAGTAGCTTCACAAATCCTCTCCTCAAAGAACAATGATAAAACTAGACAAAACTGTCAAAAACAACTATTTTAAGACTATGGAAATTGACTAAAACATACAACAAATTGAGGAGCATTTATTCAAGAAAAACTTCTGAACCTCTGATAAGAACAGTAGGGATTTGGGTTCTTTCCTTCCCTCCCAGGCCCCTCCCATGTTGATTGGCCCAGTAGTTCTACCAGGGGAGGCTGGCCTTGCAAACCAGAGGCCTAATGGTTGGAGGGAGTCCACTTGATATGAAGTGGATGTGAAAACCCCACACTCTGTGGTGCTGTAAGAATAACAATCCCAATGGCAAATGAACAGGGGAGTCCACTTCAGCTTCTCAGAGGTTGTGGTGCTGGTTGGGGCAGGCAACAGACAGGCAGACTAGACAGAAATGTAACAGGAAGATCAGCCATAGGGTCCTTGATACACTCCCCACAGATCTCTGGTTGACTGTAAGGCCATGCACAAGTGGAAAAGAGACCAGAGAGTGTCCACTTTCTCTACTCATTCCTGCCTGTGAGCCTGTGTGCACAGGCAAAGGAGAAGCCAAAGGTCCCAGAGGAAAGTAAAAGCTGGGAACACATAAAAGCTGCCTTAATTTTGAATAAAATCTTAGTATTTGAGGCATTTAAACTCAAACTCTGATCAATCATTGACTGTGCAGACACAGAGGAAACCCCTAGAAAGAAAGGCTTAAAAATAAAAGCAAGCATTTAAAACATGAAACACACACACACACACACAAGAATTAAAAACAAAAAACTGGGGCAAGATATCCATGACCACACACACCATAAGAGAGACAGATTCCACAGATTCAGTATAGGTACATAATTAAACAAACAGCAATGACAGCAAATCTCAGGTGGGAGTGGGGGTGCTCAGAAAACTAAATCCAGAGTTCCTAGAGTATAGTATCTAATACGCTCAATTTGCAACAAAAAATTAAGTCATGCAAAAAACAAACTGAAAAGCATAGTCTTTCCTTTCTCAGAGGAAAAAAGTAGTCAACAGAAGTTGTCTCAAAGTGGGTCCTGATGTTGGACATAATGAAGATTCAAAGCACCTCATATAAATATGTTCAAAACACTACAGAAATCCATGTTTAAAAAATTTAAGTAACAATATGATAATAATCCAATGAATAGAGAATCTGAATAAAGACATAGTTATTGTAACAATAACAGCAAAAAGAAGTGGAAATTCTGAATTTGAAACATATGACTGAAATTAAAAATTCACTAGAGAGATTCAATATCAGATGGCAGATGTCAGAAGGAATAATCAGTGAACTGGAAGATAAATTAATATATTATCAATCTGAAGAACCAAGAAGAAAAATGAACAGAACCTCAGAGACCTGTGGGGCACCAGCAAGTATATCAATATACATATAATGGGAGTCCCATAAGGAAAGAAGAGAGAAGCAGGCAGAAAAAGTATTTGAAGAAATAATGGCTAAACTACCCAGAATTTAGTGAAAAACATGAATTTATACACTTAAGATGCTCCACAAACCCCAAGTAGGGCAAAAGCAAAGAGATCCATGCCCATACACTCTATAACCTATTCACTTACATGTTGAAAGGCAAAAAATCAACAGACAACCTTCAATGCAGCAAGGAAAAAAAAAAAGAACTTATCACATACAATGGCTCTTCAATAAGATTAAGAGCTGACTTTTCATTGGAAATAAGGTAAGTCAGAAAGCCGTGGAATGGTATATTTAAAGAACTGAAAGAAAAAAATTATCAATCAAGAATCTCATAACCAACACAACTATCAGTTGAAATTGAAGGCAAAAAAAAAAAAAAAAAAAGATATTCCTAGATAAATAAGTCTGGAAGAATTCATTGCTAGCAGATCTTCCTTGCAAGGGATACTAAAGGAATTTCTTCAGGTGGGAAAGAAATTACACCATACAGTAACTCAAATATATACACTAAGAAATAGAGTACCAGGAAAACTAACTATGTGAGTAAATACAAAAGGCTGTATAAATATATTTTCCCTCTTAACATCTTTAAAAGGTATGGGATTGCATGAAATAGCTGTATTGCTCAATTCATGCTATATATAGATGTAATATATATGTGGCAATGGCACAAAGGAGGAGGGAGAAATGGAGCTTTATTGGAGTAAAGTTTCCTTATTTTACAAGAATTAAGTTAGTACTAATCTGAAGTAGACTGTGATAACTTAAGATGCATATTGTAGATATGCAATCACTAAGAAAATAATTCAAAACATAAGCAGAGAAGGAATTAAAATGAAACATGAGAACAAATCTATTTAACACAGAAGGGAATAAAGAAGGAACAAAGGAACCAAAAAGATATGAGACATAAAACAATTTACAAAATGGCAGATGTAAACCCAACCACATTAAACTAATAACAGAGCCCTAAAATAAATGAAGCAGAAATTGACAAATGAAAGGAGAAATAAACAATTCAATGATAATAGTTGGAGACCTTAATATTCCTCTCAATAAATGATAAAACAACTAGACAGAAAATCAGTAAGAAAAAAGAGATCTGAACAACACTTTCTACCAATGTTACAACTCAACAATAAAATGACAAACAACCCAATTTTAAAAATAGGCAAGTAATTTAAATATACATTGCACCAAAGACATACAAATGCCTAATAAGCATTTGAAAAGATGCTCAGCATCATTAGTCTTTAGGAAAATGAAAATGAAAATCACAAGGTACCAATACCCACCCACTAGAATGGGTGTAATAAAAAAAATATAGACAATACAAAGCATTCACATGGATGTGGGGAAACTGGAAGATTCATACGACACTGGTAGGAATGAAAAGAAGAAATGGTTATAGTCACTTTGAAAAACAATTGGGCAGTGTCTTAAAAAGTTGTATATAAATATACCACATGAATGTAAATTCATACAGCCACTATGGAGAACAGTATGGAGGTTCCTTAAAAAACAAAAAATAGAGCTACCATATGGTCCTGCAATCCCACTCCTGGGCATATATCTGGGGAAAACCATAATTCAAAAAGATACATGCACCACAATGTTCACTGCAACACTATTTACAATAGCCAAGACACAGAAGCAACCTAACTGTCCATCAACAGACGAATGGATAAAGATGTGGTCTATATGTGTATATACGTGTGTGTGTGTGTGTGTGTACACACTCAAACACAATCGAATATTACTCAGCCATAAAAAAGAATGAAATAACGCCATTTGCAGCAACATGGATGGACCTAGAGATTATCATACTAAGTGAAGTAAGACAAAGACAAATGTCATATGATATCGCTTATATGTGGAATCTAAAAAACAAAAAAAAATTATACGAATGAAATTATATACAAAACAGAAAGAGACCTATAGACATAGAAAACAAACTTATGGTTACCAAAGAGGAAAAGTGGGGGTAGAGATAAATTAAGAGTTTGGGGTTAACATATACACACTACTATATATAAAATAGGTAAACGGCAAGAATCTAATGTATAGCACAGGGAACTATACTATCTTGTGACAACCTATAAGGGAAACGAATATGAAAAAAATAGATACATATGTATGTATAAGTGAATCACTGTGCTGTACACCTGAAACTAACACACTGTAAATCAACTACACTTCAATAAAATAAAACTTTACATGACCCAGCAACTCCACCCACAATTCTACCCAAGAGAATTGAAAACATATGTCTATAAAAAGGCTACAAATACCATTATTCATAACAATCCCAAACTGGAAACAACCCAAATGTCCACCAATGGTCAAAGAATAAACAAAATGTGGTATATCCATAAATACAATACTAATCCAATCCAGCTAATCTAATATCCACTAAATTACAATACCAAGGAATAGTATTTGGCAACGAAACTGAACAACCTACCAATACATGCTATGACATAAATTAACCTCTAAAAGATTATGTTAATTGAAAGAAGCCAGATGAAAAAGATTATGTATTGTATTATTCCATTTATATGAAAAATCCAGAAAAAGCACAGCTATAGAGAATGAAAGCAGGTTGCCTGGGGCTGGGGGGTAGGGTAGGGCCTGACTGCAAACAGGCATGAGCAAACTTTTTGGAGTGATGGAAATTTTTAAAAACTGGATTGTGGGGATGGTTGTACAGCTTTATAAAGCTACTAAAAAATCACTGAATTGTATACTTAGAACAGATGAATTTTATGGTATATAAACTATACCTTAATAAAATGGAAAAATAAGACAATGTGTACAAATAGCCAAAATGTAAGGCAGCGTGTGTTAAGTGCAATCAGAAAATGGGGGTGGATTGGGAAGGTTCATGAAAGACTTCCTGCAGGAGGAATCCTTGGAGCTAGGTCTTATAGAACAAGCAGAATGTTGACAGGTTAAGATGAATGAAAGGGGAATCCAAGTGAGAGAGCCTTCCATGCAAATGCAAGGAGGTGAAAAAGGCTGGGGTATGTTTGGTGAACTATGCACCACTGAAACTGAGCAGGACCCTGTGGGGCTCCTGGGCACAAAAGCCTTTCTGTGTCCCCCACTTCTTGTTTGTAGGAAATAGGCTTCATGCAGCCTCCATGACCTTCCTGAGTTCCAAAGGGCAGGTTCAAACAGTCGCTAATTAGGGAAGGGAGGGGAGGTGGAGGCAAGGGAGGCACAGTCAAGAAACAACAGTGCAGCCTTGGGGCAGGGTCCTAGTTCCTCCTCAAGGGATATACATAACAATATCTTTGAGCACTTCTGCAGAACTAAAATGCCTAGCAGGTGGAAGAAGTTAACTGTATGCTGCCCACACGCATACAGACCCCAGACCAGCTGGAAGCAGAAGGTGGATGATGCTGACTCCCACTTACCTCCCTAGCAACCCATCAGAAGAATGTCCACGAGCTCATCATGGCCTCTTTGAACCATTACTATAAAACTCCTCACTAACCCCTCCAGTTCAGGATACACAGTTTTGGGGGCATTAGCCCACTGTGGCCCTTTTTGCCTAGCAAAACAATAAAGCTATTCTTTTCTACTTCATCCAAAACTGAGCCTCTGAGATTCAATTCGGTACCAGTGTACAGAGGCTGAATTTCGGCTACACCATCCAGTTTGCCAACGTGCAAAGGTGAGGAGAGGTGGTGAGCAAGAGGTCTATGTAACAGTTCACTTTCTGGCCCTGGATTAAATTCTAATCTAAGCCACTTTCTCTCCTTCTTCTAGATCAGAAGGTGTGGAGTTCGTGTTGGTGTGACTTTTTAGAAATCACCCAAGTGATGTCCAGAGTTCCAGAATTCTGATTCTGGGGTACAATTGGGGTGGGGTTGGAATGCTTAAATCTCTGCAGGCAATTCATTTGCTATTTCAAACGCAGGCATGACTTTCCCTTGAAGAGTTCTGAACAACCCTTCAGTTGGAAACACACTAGCTTTTCCTTCCTTCCAGAATTACACCCGGCAACGTCCTCACTCCAAGTGGAGAGCAAAGGGTCTCCTTTTAAGCACTACTTTTTGTGAATAGGGAAGAGGAGACATCAGGAGGAAAATTCTAAAGCAGTGTTTTTCAACAGTTTTTCATTATCACACACCCAAGAGCCTTTTTATACATTTCTTCCTAATGGGCCCTCCATGATATTTTAATACCACAGATGTACTATATTATTTGCTTAAATGTTGTGTGTATATCCATGCTTTAAACATAAAAAGGGCAATCATGTTTTTGTGCCCCTCCCCCACCCACAAGAAGCAATTTTCCTGCCATAGGGGTGACATCACCCCCACTGAGCACACATGCACTGGGGGTCTCAGGATGAAACCAAGGAGAAGACAACCCCAAATCCCTGAGTATAACACTAGAATCTTATAGATCTAAATGTCAAATTCCTTTAGTTGAATTTTTCCAGATCAGTTGGAAATGAGGAAAGGAGTACAGCCTTCTTGGCCCTTTGAGAAGAGACCCAAATGTTTCTGGGGGCCAGAGAATAATACAGCCAGGCCTGACAAGGAGAACAATTATGGAAATGAGATGGTTTGTATCTAATAAAAGCTAGAGGCCCCAGGAGAGACACCCTGTTTGGGGAAACTGCATAGACATGCAGGTCTAAGATGGTATTAGAAATATTATCAAATGTACAAGAAAATGCATTCTGTAAAGACCTTTCTCTCCACTTCTTAGGACAGAGGCATTGCCTCTTCAGTGAGATGATATACAGGGCAGTATATCCATCATCTGGGTAAGAAAGTAGCTACTGCTTCTCCTGGGACCAGAGAGCTTGAGTGCATGTTGCTATGCGCACTCTTGACCTGGGGTCAGGGCTCTGTTCTTGAGCAGGAAGCTGTGCGTGGGATGCATGGTTAGCGGATGCCTCCCTTGGGACGTGCTGGAGGCCTATCATGTTAACTGGGTCACATTATCTCCCTTTGACTTCATGCTTAGAAAATAAGATGCGTTGAAAGAGACACCTTCACACAAGCCAAGAACACCAGAAACAAAACATGAGCATGTGCTTTCTGCCTCTCATTCCATTTCGACTCAGAAAACTGTGTGTGTCTAGAATGAAGACTCTTGTGCGCTGAAATGCACCTGGCTTTGCCCAGCAGTTACAGCTCCTGCAGCTGACACGTCAACCACTGCAGGATGTCTCAACGGGTCGGAAAACAGAGGAGATGGCCTTGCAATCGCAGGCCGTGGACACCCAGTTCCAACACTGCCTTTGGCACAGTGCTGCCAGAGCCTAGGCTGCAGGGCAGATTCAGCTTGGCACATAGGAACAAACCCATCCACTCGCCCACCAGTGTCCAGGGAGCCTGGCTTTATCAAGATGACAGTCCCAGCATTTGCATCAGCAGAGAAAACTGCTTGCAACAGAGTCTAAAGAGCCAGGAGGAAGGAAACGGTCAGAATCGGTCAAAGGCTGCTGGTTGTTTATTGTGATCCAAAGAATGTAAAAACCAGGATAAAAGATTAGCGGTCACATCCAACCCCTTCATATTTTTGCTTTGTTTTGAAAGCAACAATTTGTACAGACAATGGCGCACAGTGTGGTAGAAAGTGACCATATGTTATTGCTAATTCTTACAACTCTCCAACTGCCAAGAAGGCACGATTCTGTTTTCTAGAGGAGACTGAAGATCAAAACAGTGACCTATTTTTCCTAAGATCATACAGCTAGGAAGTGGCAAAGACAGGATTTCCACCCAGGACTGTTTGGCTCCTGAGCCCGTGATACCTCTTGGCAGAATCAGAGCTGGCATCACAGAGACTTTTCTAAGGACAGTTCTGACCATTCTCTTACAAGATACAGCATGTCAGGATGATACACATCTTACATAAGGCTTCCCTCTATTCACACTAGGAAAAGTGTCCCTCCAGAAGAGGCAGCTCCACGTGTCTCTCCTGCCTGGAGTCCTACCCCTGCAAAGCAACTGTGGCCACATCACGGATTTGACTTTTATTTTATTGGCAGATAAAGGTACTTTGTGATCATTACTCTGACTCCCCATCCAGGAAGTAACATGCTGGCTTACAGAGTAAAGCATACGCTTACGCTGGGGGCACTTCTACAAACACATGGAAAGCTGCTGCCTTAATATGCTAGGCCAATGTGATGAGCTGGAGACATTTCAGTAGGGGCTCTCTTAGACTGCCTGATTCTTCCTTTTAAGCAGCTATCTCTGGGGTAAGCAGCAATTCCAGAAAGAAAGGACAAATAAATGGGGAAAACAAATATTGGGAACTGGAAGAATCAGGCTTCTCTGGAGGGGCAAATCCACAAACAGAGGGAGGGGCTTTCCTGAATAGTTTCCCACTCAGAAACAAGAAAGGATATCGATCATTTTGACCAAGGTGGGTCGAGACAGTTCAATGTCCCCCCCGTCTAGTTAAAAAAAACCCACGTGGGCTCCGAAAGGAACACTTGCATATATTAGAAGTGAAGAACATAATAAAAATGCAAACTACCACATGGTAATTTAATAACCTGTAATGATAAATGCCACAGCACTTGAAAACTCAAAAAATTACATGGAAGAAAGCTGGAGTATAAGCTTGGTGCAATAACCCTAAATGTTTAGACTGGAGGAATCAGGAAAATAGCTTCAATATCTCATCTAATATGAAATGGGACAGATTATTAAGAACTACTACAAGCACCATGAATCAATGGTATTGGCTGAGAAACCAGATGGCGAGTCATAGTAATTTTCTCCCAGTCAACAAATGTTAGTTTCATTTACAAAAAAGCTTCCGTTTGAAATCCTGCCTCAATAAAACATCCTGTACTGGCCCAGGATGATCAATATGGTTGAACTAGCCCCTTCTGCCAGGGAGTAAGTACACCCATTTCTAAACAGCCCTAAATCCTACAGCCTGGTAATAGGTTTCACTTTTAGTAATGCTCTTCTGCAAAATGTATCATATTAAACTTCTTGACATTTCCTTTTCTCCCTTTCATTAAGAAAAGGATCCAGAGCCCTGGGGCACCACTTTGGAGTGGAACTTCCTCTCTGCTGAAACTGATCATCTTTTTGTTAATATCTCTGGTGATCAAGTCTCATTTCTCCCACGCAGACACCAAGTAAATGCATTGTGTTAGTAATACACAATACAGAGAGTGTCACAGGCCTTCTAGCCCACAGGTCATTTTGCTTTAAAGGTTTCTTTTTCATGTAAAATACATCCCCTCAAATGTAGTTCTGGAGACCTGATTTGAAGAGCTGTGCCCACACTGCTACAGGCTGTGAAATAATTGCCGAGGTATTCTGTTCCCAAAGGACAAAGAGGCAGGGAGGTTTGTCTACTCACAAAGCAAATTCCTTGAGTCTCTAGAGAGGACTCATAGCCACAAGTCCAAGATGCTTGTGTGGATCTAGAAGAATGAACTCCAGTGTGGTTCTTGTGAGTTCTTCCCAGGTACCTACAACCTGCTTCTAAGACACACAGGCTCTGGACGGTCACAGTTTCGTGCTTTGTATAAGTAGGAGTGAGCCCTCCCTAGGTAAAGTGAGGCTCAAGCAAAGGTAGCACTGGCATCATGGGGGAGCCTTTCAGAAATGCAAAATCTCAGACCCCACTCCAGACCTACAGAGTCAGATTCTGCATTTTAACAAGATCTCCAGGTGATCTGCACTTTAAAGTCAGAGAAACACTGCCTCAGGCTACATGCTTTATAACCCCCTAACCTACACTCCTTGGCATCATAAAGCTTCTCAGCAGCCTCCTGAAGGAAGAGGGAAGGAAGGTTAACTTATTCAGTCAGTGGAAATACCAAATACTCAGTCTTGCTGTGTAGGAATATTTGGGGAGGGGGAGCATATAAAAACTCTGTGACCTTCAAGATCCAATCTACCCAGCAATAAGTTCTGTCAGCTCTACCTTGGTAGATCCCCATCTTTCGACTCTTCCATCTGCACTGCCACTGTCTGGGCTCCAGGCACCAGTATCCCCTCCCGTGAGCTACCACCACATTGCCACGCCCCTCCCCATCACCCAAGGCAACTAAAGGGCTCCTGAGTCCAGGAGCCATTGCTCAGCATCTTCCCACGGTTGCCCGTGGCACTTAGAATAAAATCTTAACTCAGGATCCTGGCCCGCAAGGTCCCAAAAAATTCCACCCTGCCCTCCTCTCCAAGCTCACCTCATGACCACAGCCTCCCGTGCTCACCATGCCCCCCACACCAGCCTTCCTCCTGTTTTGCAAACAGGCCAAGCACGGCCCCAACTTTAAGACAATTTTCTGCTCCCTCTGCCTGAAACACTGATCCCAGCTCATGACTAGGCTCTCCCCTCAACAAACAGGTCTCAGCTCAGATGTTCCCTCCTGATGGAGGCTTTCCTTAAACAAGCACCACAATCCCTTCCAAGCCAGTCACTGCAACACCCTCTTTTGTCCTGATTGTACTCAAGTACCTTGTCTGGAAATGGCTTATTGTGTGCTTTTATTTTATCTACTCCTCTACTAGCACACAAGTTCTTTGACAGCCAAAACCTCTCTCTTTGCTGACTGCTACTGCCCAAAAGAGTAACTGGCATGTAGCAGGAACTTAATATTGACTTCTTGAATTTATTTCTTGATGGATGGGTGAGTGGATGGATGAGAAAGTACTGGCCTAAGAGTTCTAGTCCTGTGGGTCTCAATTCTGGCTGCATGTGAATCACCTGCAGGTGTTTGAAAAATGCCAAACATTGAATCACAATCTCTGAACACTTGTGAACACTAGAGTGTTCAGAGGACTGTGCTGTCCAACACGGTAGCCACCAGTCTCATGTGGCTACAAGTTTAAGTTAAGATTGAATAAAATTTAAATTGCAGCTCCTCAATCACACTACCCACATGTCGAGTGCTCATCAGCCAAATGTGGTTGGTGGCTACCCTCCTGCACAGCACAGAGACAGCACGCTCCCATCATCACAGAGCTCCACTGGAAAGCACTGTTCCAGAACTTAATCTGAATCTAATTTATTATGTGGCTCATTTATGCACTGAATGACACTTACTGAACCCCTATTACTAGCAAGGCACCATGCTAAGTGCTAAAGATAATAGCAGCAATAATAACAATGACAAAAAATAACAGAATACACTTTCACAGTGCTTGCTGTGTTATAAGTATTGCTCTACAAGCTTTACATACATAGATTCATTTCGTTTTCATATTAAACAGTACAGAGAAACTTAAGAAACTTGCCTATGGTCACATAGCTGCTGATAGGAGGAGTCAGAATTCGAATCCAGGCCCTGTTTAATGGACTTTGGCAAAGAGAAAGCTGGAAGAGAGATCCTGCCCATTTCATAGTGGTGCTAACAGAGTGTTGGGCTGACCAAGGGGCTTCCTCAGTGTCACAGGCAGCATGTGGCACTGCCCAGGTAAGATGTCTACCTCCGTGTGTAAGCTGTTCTTACCTCATTCTTCTGTCAGAGGAATGCAGCCCAGGAAACAAGGTCCAGGCTGGACAATTCTTTTAAAGCCTTAATGGAGGGACTTCCCTGGTGATCCAGTGGTTAAGAATCCACCTGCCAATGCAGGGGATGCAGGAACGTGGGTTCGATCCCACATGCCGTAGAGCAACTAAGCCCGTGTGCCACAACTACTGAGTCTGCAAGCTACAACTACTGAGCCCATGTGCTTCAACTACTGAAGCCCGCGTGCCTAGAGCCTGTGTTCTGCAACAAGAGAAGCCACCACACTGAGAAACCTGTGCACTGCAACGAAGAGTAGCCCCCACTCACCACCACTAGAGAAAGCCCATGCGCAGCAACAAAGACCCAACACAGCCTAAATAAATAAATAAACAGACCTTAATGGATAAAGGCTCTCTACGTTCAAATTGCCTTACTCACAGGTAAATCCACCTATTCTGTGACTAGTCCAGGACACACAGCAGAGACTGTGATGCTGGGCAGGGCCTCTTCAGACACCTCTGGGCTCTGTGAATCTGCAGTCAGCTCTGTTTCAAAGATGCCTTTCTCCAAAGAGTCACTCAAACCTCTGCTTCCCGTGACTCAGTGAGGGAGGCTGGTGGAAGGGGACATGCTCACTTCCAGAAACTACCATCTACCTAAATAGTAAGACCATGGAGAACCCTCCCTGATCCTGGTACCTCATTTGTGAAATGGTAAGATGAGTACCTTGTAGACACTTGTAGGATTTAGAGATTATATCCTATAAGCATCAAATGGGGTAAAAATGGCAACTAGCTTGTCCTTTCAATGTCATACTAGGATATTGCTTAACAGACTTACCCAAGGATTACTTAACTATCTAGGGCAGGGTCAGCACTCTGGTCCATGGGCCAGATCCCACCCTCCACCTGTTTTTGTAAGTAGTGTAATTGGAACACAGCCATGTGTTTAGTCTTCATGACTGCGTTCCTGCTCCCAGGGCAGAGCTGAAGAGTTGTGAGACAGCCACAGGGATGGGGGGCCTGCAAAGCCTAAAACATTTGCTATCTGGCTCTACAGTTCAGCCAAACCCTAATATCTAGAGGAATGTACCTGGGTTTGATTTTGCTATTGACAATACATCAAGGCCTTGGATACTGTGAAGCTACGTGTTAACTTGTCGTTTAGAGAGAAAAAGTGAGCTGGGATACAGTCACAATAGAGGGCTCAGTTGACCCTATGGGCAGTTCTGAAGATAGGATGACCCTCAAAAGATGCAAGTAGGGAGTGAGAGGTCCGGCCTTTACACCCAGAGATGGATCAGATATGGGGAGACCAGAGGACTTTCTTCAGTTAAGGCAACCCCTTGATGGGATTCTGGACAGAACACTCAAATACACCACTAAGGCATATTATTCTGAATTAAAGTTATTTAAGGAAAGGCTCGGGTAAGAAATATAGTCTGACCCTCCTCTCTGTCCCCCTAAAAGCAGGAAATAAATCTCCCATGTGAAAGGCACCCTCCCTGTTCCAGAAGGAAGAAAGACATCCTTATCACCAGAGATGGAGAATTCAAGGCTGAGAAGGCTAGAGCAACAAACCTTGTTACTTCATCACTAATTTACTACCCCAAGTCCAAATCCCTTTTTCTTGTTAATTCTTCAAAATGTATTGTTTCTTTGCTTAAAAGGTATAAAAGCTGCCTGCTTTGGTCACTTCTTCAAGTCTCATATTTTTATGAGCTCCCGTGCATAAAAAATTAAATTTGTTTCTTCTATTAATCTGTTTTACATCAATGTAATCATTAGACCAACCATAGGACCTGGAAGAGAAGAAGGGAAAACTTTCCTTCCCCTACACCCTGAAGCGAGCTGACAGGGCTTTTTGCTGACAGCACACCCAGAAGCTGGGGTGAATGGTACTCAGGCTGATCTGAATGGTACCTCACCATTTCCTCCGCACTTACCTAATCATTCTCTTCTACCTTTTTTTTTCAAAATGCCTATGAATACCCACTTCTTCCAATGATCTTTACACCAGTTTTATCAATTTATTGGTTCCCTCATTAATGAGTAAGTATAATATTTGACTCGGGTTTACTCTATAATTATATGAGGGACGTTTTTCACTTTTTCACAATTCTTTTTTTGACATGAAGTGGCCATTATGGCGATAGTTATAAAAATAATAATGGAGAAAGTGGTGATTTAAAATGAATGGGACACCTATAAAAATAAAAATAAAACATAAAAAAGTAAAAAAAAATAATAATAAAATAAAATAAAAATAAAATGAATGGGAAGTTCACACCCAGAAAGGCCTTCATCCCTACATTCCTCAGAGCCATGCCATCCAGCCAGGACAGAACTGGGCCTGCAGTGGGTCAGGACAGCAGAGAGCTCCTTCTCCTCAAAGGTCAGCCCCAGTGGCTAGCTGGAGGGGGAAGGGAGGCTGCCCAGACTAGAGATGCTGGAAAGTAACCACAGGGGCAGGCTAACCCAGTCTGCTTTTGGAGCTGCTGTTTGTCAGAGCCTTTATTTGGCTTGTGCCAAAGGACAGAGAGCAGACAGCATCTTCAAGGGAGTCTAGTTATGTCTCTTAGCTTGAGGAAGTAAAAAGGTAGGTACAGCATCTTGAACACCCTTGCTTTAAAAGGCACAGTGAGAATCAGAATGGTCCAGGCCACACATAGAAGGATAAAGCCCTGGGCAAGGCCACTGGGAGGGCTCTGTGCCTGCTGGTGAGGCTTTGGGCGGAGTCATGAGCAGAGGTCAAGGTCTCTGTGAGAGGAGGTTCAGGGAAGGCTCAGGGAAGACCCAAAGTGTAACACAAGATTCCTGCCAACAAAGCCCCTGGTCATGATTAGGGGCAGCCTGCAACTCCCTTAGAAAGACAACCACAAGGGGGTGGAAGTAGATGGATACAGTGATGAAGACATGGATAATTATATGATAGAGCAAATACAGCAAGATGTTAACTACAGAATTGCCACAGTGGGTATGTGGGTATTAACTGGACAATTGAACTTTATTACATGTTTGAAATATTTCATAACAAAATATTGGGGAGAAATGATTACTGATAGTACAGAGGGAGCAAAACATAATCTCAATCTTTCTATGTTCCTCATGTTGAATGTGTACATACTTACAAAATATGCATATTTACATGCGTGCCTACATATATATAGAATATAGTCATAAGTGAATAAAACACAAATACATGCAGAGTGTTGGGCATGTAATCAAAGGGAGAAATACTCAATCTGAGTTTGTACTTTGTTCTAGCAAGAAATTAATGCCACCATGTTTCCTAGACTGCAAAATCCAGGAGACTGTAGACTCGTTCCTTAAAGTAAGTTATTCTGAAATGTAACAGAAATTTGCTCGGGACAAATGGTATTTCTGAACTAGATGACACAGAATAATAGCAATTCTGAATGATGCGAAAGGAAATCATTTGAACAACCTACAAAGGAAAAGGAACACAACTCAGATATCACAGAGTCACTTTAACTGCCTGGTTGATTTCCCTGGGCTAATGCCCTAAATGAACAACTAAAAAAACAAGGCTCACCATGTTCTTTTATAGATGGGTCACAGCAGATCCTAAGGATAAATAATTATGCTGTATTTGACACTAAGTGAATAGCAATCGCATCTGCAAAGAACCTACCTTACAGAGTGTCTAGGTAAGCAGATTCATAAAACATGCCAGCATTGTGTTTGACAAGGCAAGGGGCCTCGGACCAAAGCACAAATCCTGCCACCCAATGCCAATGGCCACGACAGCCCACAGGTGTAAGGAGAGGCAGTGTGAGCTCAGCACCAGAGAGCCAGGGAAACTTAGGGTCTGGGACAGAGCTAAGCAATGAGTTACAGCCTAAGGGGAGATCTCAGAGCTGTATGCTGCTTCAAAGCCCACAAAGGGCTACAAATGCACCCCAGATTCGGTAGGGCCACCACAGTCCTTCCCTGGTGACAACATAAGGAGTTGGCATCTCCAGTGCTATAACCTCAGTCAAGGAATGATAGGGCTTGCTCTACCGAGAACCGACAGGATCCACTTAGCTAGAATATATTCATTCTGTAATAATAAATGCTCAAAAATATTGCCTATTACTAATATTAATACAAGCAATTTTCACTTATCACGGAGCTGGGTCTGTGTTAACCACTTCTCTAGGTTAATCCTCCTGATTCTCATATAATCCTGTAAGATTAGTGCAATCACTACCCATTTTGCAGATAAAGAAGCTGAGGCTCCTCACGCCTAAGCCCACCCGGTAGGAAGTGAACCGGAATCCAGGCAATGTGATGACCAGGTCACACTAACACTCCAGCTAGCTGCTCGGTACAGCCTACAGAGATGCCTGTCATCGGTATTAACTGGAAGCCTGCGCCTGAAATTAAGGGAACAGAAAGCAAAGAGCAACAGCAAGTGCAACTACAAGGGCCAAAGAAAAACACACGGCAGCTGTGACGAAGGAGCAAGCAGCCCACGCGCACCTGGCAGGCGGCGCCCCGAGCCACGCCCCATCCGGATGACATCTCGGAGCCGGAGGGACCTGGGAGTTTCACGAGAAAGGACTGACTTTCCACTCCTGACTCCCAGCCAGCCCTGCTCTTTGCAGCAGCTAGTGGGCGGGCAGTATTCTCGAGTCGGGTAATAAGGCCACCCAACCAAACCACAAACGAGGGCATAATTAAAGCTCTTTTACTTCTGTTTGAAAGTATCGGAAATCCGCCAAGCGCAGATCACTGCAGAGAGCAGAGCAGCACGTCTAGGAGTTGATTTGGCCTTGTCTTCTCCTGCCTGAGATCCTATCTGGAAAAGGGAAGAAAGTTCATTATTTACGGAGGGCATACAGTGTGCCAAGGCCCGGATGAGGTGCTTTCCACAAACATTATCTCATTAAATCCTGACAGGAACCGTGTGGCATAGGTATTAGTAAATTCAGCATAAATATACTGAAGGAGAGGTTCAGAGAGGTTAAGTAACTTGTCCGGAGCACTCAGCCAGCACAGCAGAATGATATTTTAAACGTCAGCAGTTGCATCCAGCCTGGTTTCGTGAAACGGCGTAGCCACTTCAAACATCTTTCATCCCAAAGACAGTCAGAAGACAGGGTGAGCGCAGCGGGCCCTCTGAAGTTCCTTGGATTGAAATCTGTTTATTAGTACGAAGCGGCAAATCACCTCTGCAGGGCAGCCCGGCAACTCCAGCCCCAGCTGGGCTCTGAACGGCCGAAGCTGCCAGGCCATTCCGGGATGCCCAGATGACAGTGAGTATTGTTTGGCACCAGCTGCTGTGGGCCCCCGTGCACACAGGCGGTACCATGGCACTCGATGGGGTGGGTACATGCGAGGGTGCAGGCTTGGTGGCTGCAGTGTCTCAGCCGGCGGGCCAAGGGGATCTGAAAAAGCCTAAGGGTTGCAGTTAGGGTAGCTGGGTGGGCAGAGGTGCTTGGAGAGCCTAACACAGTCGGGAAATGGCTGGAGCCATCCACACACAGAGGGAAACGGTCGAGGGAAGGGGAGATGGGAAAAGGATGACGATATTCTAAATGAGAAAAGGAAAGTATTGAAGAGCAAAGCCAAATGGCATCAGTCTATTCAAAAGCCTTCTAGGCCTTCTATGAAACCAAAGGCGTTTCTAAATCCATCCATGATCCAGCGCTGTGGAAAAGGCACCTGACGGTGACAATGACACCTGGTGTTCATGTACCTTGGTCTCCCTGTGTTTTCTCACAAAGGGCCATAAAAGCTGGCAAGGATTCTATCGGGAGAGCGAGTCTTGGCCACCGCATAGACACAGGCAGAAAGGAAGCGGGGAAATGAACTCCTGCTCCCTCTCCCTGTCAACCGCAGTGTCAGCTGGCTGGCTGGCAGGCAGCAGAACCCTCTGACCTTCAAGCTTCGGGTTCTGAATGATAATATATCAATTGCAGGAATAGAAGTGGAGGATGTAAGGCACTTGTCAGCACCTTTTATCTTGCAGGAGCTCATTAAATACCCATTATCCCTCATCTTCACAACTTTTAAAGAGAATCAACAAAATGCCATCACATCATGCCCTAATTCTTGTATGGAGTTGTGCCGGACGACTCAGACTGACGGAGTCAGCGTGAGGTCCTGAGAACAAAGCTGCAAAGATAAGGACATTGAATGCACCCCTGCACGAGGGTGACTTAGCAGTCAGCGAGCATGGAAACATGGTCACACGGTAGACACAACCCTGATGCTGGCAGCCTGGTTTTTACATCTCTCTTTGGAAGGGCAAAACATAAAGAGGCAAATCACCACGTCTAAGTTCATACCCATGCAGCGTCCCCGGGCAGGAGGTGGTGCAGAGGACATCGCACACTCATCCCATAGGGAAGACATGTTGAGAGGCCACCCTGACCCAGGGCGGGGGTGGGGGACAGGAGCTCGTGGGAGGCAAATCTCACCTAATGGGAGGACTTGCATGGGGTGGGAGGATGGTAAATAAAAGAGAAACACAGGACACGTGCTCTGCTGTCATTTTCCAGCTAAAGAGAAGTTATCTCATGGAAAAAGACACAATCTTCCACGCTTTCAATGCGATTTCTGTGTTGTTCCTATAGTGGGGAAATGTTCCCACTGCACAATTCATGGAGACCAAGGGGAAGCACAGGACACACCGAAGGAAAGGGAAAAGGAATGACAAAGACAGAGGCTAGTGGGGATACTGGGGAAATGGACTGGTCATACTTGCCAACCCAAAATAAATGTTAAAGGATCAATTCAGCCTTAATACAGCTCTTAGGGCCCTGCAGGATGTGGTCTTCAGCTACCTCTTTGTTCTCATCTACCCCTTTCCCCCTTGCTTCCTCTGCTAGAGACTCACTAGCCTTTCCATTCCCTGACCATAACAAGCAAGCTTCAACCTCAGGGCCTTTGCACCTCCTATTTTCCTCTGCTTAAAACACTTTTGCTCCAAATAGCTATATAATTTTATCTTACACTTCCTTTAAATCTATTCAAATGTCACCTTCCCAGAAAGGCCTTTCTGGACAATCCCATATGTTAGCAGCAAAATAAAAAGGGTAGGGGTGGGGGGGTGTCAATTCCGACAGCATATGGTGGCTCACAATAAGGATGGATTTACACCAAACTTGCCTACTGTGAATGGAATCAAGGACAGAGAATGACGCACACGATTCAAGGGTCATCAACGCAGTTTAAGGGCTGATATCTTGCAAAAGCTACAAACCAACCAAGGTCCCATTCTAAGCATCACTAGAAGACTGTGGTTCCAGACCCAGCTGCCCAGCAGAAAAGAGTTCCCTTTTCCTATAATATATGAGTTCAGACACTCTGGCTGCTGAAAGAAAGAGGCATCTTCCCAGCCACTACCGGAGACGTCAGAGCCAGGGCAGCTTTGAGAAGGGCACTCTGTCCCTGAATGTCCTATGTCTTCTAACAGGAGCTTGGGAAGCTCCTGACCTCTGAGCTCTCTCACAGGGTAAGGCAACAGTAGAAAAGGCACAGCCAGGTCTGCAGCTGGCCAATGATGTGGGAAGGTGCAAAGAAGAGCACCTCAGCTCTATGTGGACCCTTCCTACCAGCTGCCCAAAGTAGAGGGCAGACTCAACAGCCCTTGAGCCTCCCATCAGCTCCTTCCTTTCTGGGCCCCATGTGGGATGGGTAGGCTTTTTCCTACTAAATGAGCAAGAATCAGATAGCTCGCACAACTCTACCTTTTCCCAGGAAGCTTTCCTGATGCACTGGGGAAGAACCTCAGATTATATGCTCCTGGGATGCAGGTGAGCTTGCCAGGAGAGCTCCGGCTGCTGAACCCAAGCCACTGGATAGGTCCTGATTAGTTAACTCAGTGGAGCTCCATTTCCTCAGCTCTCAAAGAATAATGCTATTAAGAGAGTTAAATGAGATAATAGATGAAAAATACTCAGCACAGGGCCTGGTGTAGAGCAGGCATTCCCAAAATGTTTAGTTTGAACAAATGATTCTGATGATTTAAAAAAGGAAACGTCAAAATTAGAACTGCAGTTTAATTATTCAAGCTCCCTAGAAAGATGCAAATTGTGAAAATCACTTAAACTCTATGTAATACTAGGAAATAAACATTTCATAATAATTTCTGATTTTAGTGATTCACATAATCTCTGTTAAAGACATTAATAATGGTTTCTTTATTTTAAAACAACCTTTTATTATTTAAAAGAAAAGGCTCGGAGTCAGAATTCTGCTTTTGGTGCCTAGCACTGCCACATTCAAGCCGTACAACACTGAGAAAGTTTTCTAACCTCTCAGGACCTCATAATCGGCTAAGAAGAATAACAGCCATACTATTTCAGAGGGTTCTGAGAAGATTAAAGAAGTTAAAATATATAAAAACCTTGGAGCAGTGTTAGATATTATCACTATTCTTATCATTCTTTTTTTAAATTTATTTTATTGAAGTAAAGTTGATTCATAATATTGTGTTAATTTCTGCTATACAGCAGGCAAAGTGATTCGGTTATAAATATACATACATTCTTTTTCATATTCTTTTCTATTACAGTTTATCACAAAATACTGAATATAGTTCCCTATGCTACACAGTAGGACCTTGTTTAGCCATTCTATATATAATCGTTTACAACTGCTAATCCCAAACTCCCCATCCATCCTTCCACAACTGTCCTCCTTGGCAACCACAAGTCTGTGTCTGTGAATCTGCTTATTTCATAGATAAGTTCATTTGTGTCACATTTTAGATTCCACATATAAGTGATATCATATGGTATTTGTCTTTGTCTGACTTGCTTCACTTAGTATGATAATCTCTAGGTCCATCCATGTTGCTGTAAATGGCATTATTTCGTTATTTTTTATGGCCGAGCAGTATTCCATTGCATACATGTACCACATCTTCTTTATCCATTCATCTGTTGATGGACATTTAGGCTGCCTCCATGTCTTGGCTATTGTAACTAATGCTGCAATGAACATTGGGGTGCATGTATCTTTTCGAATTATAGTTTTATCCAGATATATGCCCAGGAGTGGGACTGCTGGATCATATGGCAACTCTATTTTTAGTTTTTTGAGGAACCTCCATACTGTCCTCCATAGTGGCTGCACCAATTTACATTCCCACCAGCAGTGTAGAAGGGTTCCCTTTTCTCCACACCCTCTCCAGCATCGTTCTTTGTAGATTTTTTAATGATGGCCATTCTGACCAGTGTGAGGTGGTACCTCCTTGTAGTTTTGATTTGCATTTCTCTAATTATTCCTATTCTTTGGACCCCTATTTTGGTCATTCACGTGACTTTATATGATGCTACAGTGGCAAAGCTTTCCCCTCTGCAGAGTTTCTGGGGGTGTATTAGCTGGAGGATTATGTGGACAGTAGATAAAAAGCATTTAGCACAGTTCCTGGCACACGGTGTGGAATCACATGGCTGCAACCATGATACATTGAAGATGTTACACTCAGAGATATGACCAATACAAATGATTCTGCTTGAAGAATAGTTGGAACTAAAATCTCTACATGTGAATCGGCAAAACACATGAAATAATTAGAAGAGTATGAATAATGTGCAAAAGGACTGCCTTAGTAATGAAGAGATATAAATCACAACTTGGAATTTATAACCAACAGCAACTTGAAGGGTACATAATGGCAGAAAATAAGATAATTGCAAATAACTGCAGAGAGAAATCCTGGTAGAAATGATGGCTACATGTAAGGAAATGCAAGGAATGTTAAAGATGTGGTGGTTTCTAAACACCCCAGCAAAGCCAAAGCAAGGTGGCCCCATGTCATCCACGAGTCCCAGCAGCAGAGCAAGCGGGCCAGGCAGAGACTGCACATTCTGATCCCAAACAGGCACGTCTTTTACAGAGAAACTTAGGGTTTCTGACATTTCCTCTGGTGCCTCAGCTGATGGAGTGAAAAGGCAAACCAGAAAGAGAGGATTCCAGGGTCTCGGTACCAAGTTTCTCTTTTCACTCTCAGGACAAGCAGATTTCACAAAGCAACATCCACGGCACCTGGTGAAAGCGAAAGCCAGACCATTTACTGCTAGCTCTTAAAAAAAAAAAAAAAAAAGTGGGGAGTGAAGAGGAAGGAGGGAGTTATTTTATTATCCATCTGTCTCAAAGCATCTTGGCAACCTGAAACTTAAGAGAAGCTGATAGAGAGGCCTGCAATCTGAACCGCTGGAGCCCATGGCTCTTGCCCAAGTCCTTGCTACTTGCCTGTCGACAGCAGACAGCGCCTGTCTGGACCACACCATGACTGGGGACCCATCTGCCCTTCCTTGACTCTCCAAGCACTAAGAGTGCAGCCCAAACAACTTCTTAAAGAACAAGATGCTATTACAGCTCCTTGGGATACCAGGCGACACCTAACTGCAAAGAAAACTCCAGTTCTTTCCAGGACACAATTTACTGGCTTTGATGGAGTTATACTTTTTGAACATGTTCTATAAAACCAGAGCAGGGATGAAAAGTTGTATATGGTAGCCATAGGAGTGGAGGGTGGAAACCCCTCACCCGCCACATCCATCCCGTATTAGTAAATTTCACGTCTCCCTGCTTGATTATTCATTCATTCATTTAGCAAACATTTACCAAACACTACCACGTGCTCAATCCTGAGCTGGGAGCTGTGAACACAAAGATAAGCAAATACAAGCTTCAACAATACATTATTTAAAGAGTGTGACTGGTTTATCCTCAGTTCCACTTAGTAGAGGCGTGTCCTGAACATGTGCTTGAGAAGGGAGACGTGACCTTCCCGCCCTCCCACTGAGTGTCAGTCCTCGCTGACCTCTCCTTGTACACGCATCTCACTGATGCTAAGCATGATTTCACTCTAAGCATTTTTCATTCTGCATGACCCCTAAATGCACTACTCACCTTCTAAACAGCTGAGGAACATCCTTGGATAATGACCCACCCACACACAATGTTGGTGTCCCAGGCTGCTTGAGAACCAAACTCCCCAGCAAGAGGCGACTGTACTTCAAGGCCCGGATCTTAAGGGTTTTGTGTTATAATAGGGTCAATGGCAAAGGAGGCCCTAGGAGAAGGGCACTTAACCTGGCGGGGGAGAAGGGGGGAAGGTGACAGGGGGGAAGGGCAGGGTTACCCCGCTCAAGCGTAACACCCCAGGGTTAGTGCTAGAAGATGAGGAAAAGATCTCCGGGCAAAGAAGTCATGGTGCTTATGCTACGAAAACCATCTCCTGACATCTGGGCCAAAGGCACGTGTCCCTGCTTCCCTTGTGGGCCATTTCTACATGCTGCTTATTTCCCAGGGGACTTGCATCCACTGTTCAGTTCTAAAAGTCCGAGAGTTGACTCTCTGACCGACAGTTGGTATTAAAAGCTTCCGATCTGATATGTCAGGTTTCTCTGAGTGGCTTTTAAACCTTCAGTCCCAGTGCTAAAAACCCTTCGTTTCTTTAGGTCAACAGCTTAAACAGCAGAGGACAAGGGGAGAGCCTGCTGGTTGTATAAAACACAGGGTAAATAAAAGTCTTTAAATGGGAAAAGCAATGTCAGATCACTGGGTCTGTTACTCAGGCTGCGTCCCGTGAATCTCAAAACAGAAACACAGATGTATGGCTGGTACTCAGAATGATTATGGTGTTTAAATTCTGTCATATGGCCCCAATCCTGGTGTATACTTTTGAAAAGGCCAAGTGGAACAGTTTCCAAATGAAAATCAATCAGTGAGACCAAGGAAACAATTCCCTCTGTGACCTGTCCCAGAACAAGAGTTTAAGTTTTCATCTTTTCAAAAGGGATTGGGGGGACCAAGCAGGCCGAGTAGTTGGTGTTACAGCTCCTTTTACCAGGGAAAAATACCTTCTTCCATCAATCTTGAAAGAGATGGAGATGCTTAAACGCAAGTCTTAGAGCACCGAGTGCTTCTGGTCCCCTCTGCAAGAGAACGAACTATATCAAATACCAAGTCCCCCTTCCCCTCCCCCAGAAAGGAGACGCGGGACCTAGCCAGCCAGCTAGCTCTCCTGGGTTTCCATCAGCTCTCTCCAGTGCATTCCTTCCTTCTAAATAATCTGGGCCTTACTGCTTTGGAGAGAGACCTTTAAACTCCTGGCTCCCTTTAAAGTGCTCACTGACTCTGTGTTGTTAGGACCCAGCAGCCCTCTCCCAAGTATTTCTGTTTAAAAAGGTAAGCACAGCCCAATGCCCTTCAAGGAGCGAATGTTTAATGGTGGTACATCCATACCATGGGCCACTGCTCAGAACTTAAAATGAATGGGTTACTGATAATGCAACAACTTGGATGGCTCTCCAGAGATTTGTAATGAGTGAAAAAAGCTAGTCTTAAAAGGCTGCATGCTGTATGATTCCATGTATGTAACAGTCTGAAGATAACGACATCCTGGAGATGGAGAACAGATTACAGTCGGCCCTCCATATCTGTCGGCTCTGCATACGCGCATATGGAGGGCTGACTATACCACGCCATTGCATATAAGCAACTTGAACATCTGTGGATTTCTGGCATCCACGAGGGGTCATGGAACCAATCCCCCTCAGATACAGAGGGACGAATGTAGGGGTTGTCTGAGGTTAGAGAGCAGAGGAGGGTGTGTCTATACAAGGGTAGCAGGAGGGATCCATGTGGTGGAACTGTTCTGTACCTAGACTGTGGTGGTGGTCACAGGACTCTACCCATGAGATAAAACTGCAAAGACTAAATACACACACACACACACACACACACACACACACACACACACGAGTGCATGTAAAACTAGAGAAACCTGCAGGTGGATTGCATCCATGTCAACTTCCTGACTATGGTATCTATTATAGATATGCAAGATGTTACCAGTGAGGAAGGCTGGCAATCTTTCTGTATTATTTCTTATATATGCCAGTGAATGTACAATTTGCTCAAAATTAGAAGTTTAAAAAAAGGATGCATAGGTTGAAGGAGAACACAGATCAGCTTCATTCAGACACTCTGCACAACACCCTGAGCACTTATTAAAGGGATGCAGGTGCCTTCGGTGGGCCTCCCCACACCACCTCTGCGGTCACACACATGACCTTAGTCACATAAAATCTCCTTCTAAAGCT